>NC_090265.1:1768739381-1769074381 GCF_040414725.1 Anabrus simplex | reverse complement strand
CTGAGATATAAAGTATGAATGGATGACCAGACAATGTTACCTAGCAACCGCGCAGGCTGTGATGTAAAGTATGAATGGATAACCAGACAATGTTATCTAGCAACCGCGCAGGCTGTGTTGTAAAGTATGAATGGATGACCAGACAATGTTACCTAGCAACCGTGCAGACTCTGATGTAACGTATAGATGGATAGCTAGACATTATCTAAATACTCGAAAGGTCAAAACATATTTATGATTTTTAAAGGACTGAGTTCAGGAATGGGAAACAACTACGCCGCTTTTAAGTTTTATTTCCTCGGGGATCGAAGTACTTTTAGTTTCTTTAATGAAGCAAAGGCAAGGATTAATATTAAACTTTATAATGCATAAGAGAATAAAACATCGTTGCATTCTTAGGTGTGCTGTGTACATTTGGAATACTTGTTAGTCAAGAAAGTTTGAATGTTCTGTTTTAATTAGTAAGTTTTCTGCGCCTTCGATTAAATAAGAGAGAGAGAGAGAGTATTGTTTAAAATTTGTTTGTATTTATTAATGATTTACGTGCCACTTAAGCTGAAAATCCCTTTTATGTAACGTCTGTATAAAATACGACACCGGTTGAAAAATATATCAGTTTACTATTATAATATTAACTTAATTCAACTTAAAACAGGTTTGTAACATGGTTTATCTTGTACAGATATAAAATCGATTTTAAACATACCCTAACAAGTAAGTTTGAAAACGAATAAACTGTAAACCAAAAAGTTATGAAAATTATTTTTGACCAGCAAGAATCAAAAATTAATAATAATCGTACCAGTTAATTTACAAAAGAGTCCGCCTCTGTGGTCTAGTAGTGAGTGTGATTGGCTGCCACCCCTGAAGGTCCGGGGTCGATTGCCGGCTCTGCACCGGACTTGAACAGGATCCATTCAGCCACGGGGGGTCAATTGAATAGAGGAAGGGGGGTTCCATTCCCACCTCAGCCATGCTCGAAGTGGTTTTCCGTGGTTTCCCACTTCTGTTGCAGGCAAATGCCAGGACGGTACCTAACATAAGGCCATGACCCCTTCCTTCCCTCTTCCTTGTCTATCACTTCGAATCTTTCCAACCGCCACAAGGCCACTGTTCAGCATAGTAGGTAAGGCCGCCTGAGCGACGTACTGGTCTTCCTCCCCATTTGTATCCACCGACCCGAAGTCTCACGCTTGAGGTGGTAGAGGCGGGATTCCTCGCTGAGTCCGAGGGAAAAAGCAACTCTGGAGAGTAAATGGTTTACGAAAAAAGAAGCTTTACTAAATATCCGCCTTCATGACTGAGAAATAACAGTATGTGTTCTTAGACCCTTGCAGAACAGTATTTGTAAACAAGAAACCATGGCGAACTCTCCGAATGGACGTTCGCCTTCCAAGCGACCCCTGCTCAGACCGACGAATTTTCTTGACCGTTATTCTTGGTTTTCTAGACCGGAACTGCTATTTCACCTTCAGGTAGCTCCTCAGTTGTTCTCACGTGGGCTGAGTGGACTTTGAAGCAGTCCTCAGATCCAGATAAAAATTCTTGACCTGACCGAGAATTGAACCATGAATCTCCCGACTAGAGGAAGGCTACCTTTCCACTGTAGTTGCATCTTCGTTTCACATAACATTGTCTTCTTCCTCTTCTTCTTCTTTCTTCTTTTCGGTATCTTTCGGTATCGGTATTTTGAAACTTTATTTTACTTAGTTGGGTATATCTGAAAATGAAAACCTACAACCGGTTTTCCAGTCATTGAACGGGTCAGCGATGGAATGAATGAAGCAGATATAGGCTGTTAGTACGATGGGGTCGCCACTCCCAAAGTGATTTATTAATGACTGATAGATGCTATGAAATGAGAATGGAGAGTGTTGCTGGAATGAAAGACGACAGGGAAAACCGGAGTACCCGGAGAAAATCCTGTCCCGCCTCCGCTTTGTCCAACACAAATCTCACATGGAGTGAACAGGATTTGAACCACGGTATCCAGCGGTGAGAGGCCGACGCGCTGCCGTCCGAGCCACGGACGCTCCTTGGGTATATCTAATACTTAATATTCATCTGTTTTTATGTACTGTACGTTAATTGTATACATGATATGATTCGTTAATATCACTAGGATTGATTAGTTATTAATACTAATAATATTAATATTGTTAAAAATAATCATCTTATAGTCAACAGTAGTTTTTAACAGTGCTCTCCCTTAAGACTGGCTAAGTGTAACAAAGGAAGTACATCCTTAACATTTCCAAAATAAATAAAACTTGTTATTATTAATATTATTATCATTATTATTGAAATGGTAAAGGTTAAAGTTGTTAAAGTTGCATGACGTCGTGCAATCAAAGGATTTGTTCACTTTAGTGGTAAGTTACGGTGGGTGGAATGTTAAGAGACGTTACCTGACAAATGCCAGGCGTGATGAACACATTTTTGCTAGTGCCTTTACGACGCACTGACACTGATAGGTCTTATTGCGACGATGGGGTAGGAAAGGCCTAGGAGTTGGAAGGAAGCGGCCGTGGTCTTAATTAAGGTACAGCATCAGCATTTGCATGGTTTGAAAAGGGGAAATCACGGAAAACAATCCTCAGGGCTGCCGGCAGTGGGATTCGAACCCAGTATCTCCCGAGTGCAAACTCACAGCCGCGCGCCTCTATCCGCACTGCCAACTCGCCCGGTGTCTTGAATCTTCACTCAATATACTGTACTATACTCAACTAAAGCAGTCCTTCCTGAAGGAGTACGAAAGGAGCTGATATCACGCATACTTGTGTCTAACAATCAGAAATATGTATATTTTTTAGAGAAATATTTTACTCTCTGCTTTTTCTTGTAGTCTAAAATAATTAGTAGGCTTATTATTTTAGTTTTTACTAATTATTTAATATCCATGGACATAGTACCAGATCGACTTCTACCGTAATGAAAACGGTTAATCACTCATATGTACGCAGTCGCTTCTTCCAGGTGTCTTGGGCAGAGCTACGGAACACTCTCCTTGTCAGTATACTAGTATACCAGTCAATCTAAATGCTGAACAAGCTTTGAAACTTCAGCGAGCACAAAACTCATGCATACAATATGCCTTCCAGCTGCGACATGAGGCTCATGTCACACCATATTTCAAAACAGTGGAATGGCTACGCATAAATGAACGAAGGAATTTTCACCTAATGACACTTGTTTGCCAAGTGCTCTCGACGAACACTCATTCTTACCTCTCTTCTAATTTTCGTTTCCTTTCCTCATTCCATGAAATTAGTACCAGGTCTGATTCCCTACTTGAAATTCCACTAAGTCGAACGAATTCCTACAATCATTCCTTTTTAATTACTGCATCGAGACTCTGGAATACACTCCCAATGGACATTCGGCACCTTACTTCCTCTCATAAATTCAAATCTGCCTGCTGAAAAATAGCCTAATTTAAACGGTCTTATCGAGATTTCATTCTAAATACGTGCTCGGCTTGTATGAATGTTGGTGTGAATGAGTGTAAGTCTGATTTAGAACTATTGTTAGGTAATGTAGTGTGCCCTACTGCACTATAAAGTTCCGTCCAGGCGAAGGCCGGTCTCGAACCTAGAGTACAGTAGTGAACGAACTCTCACAGACGTGAGCTGATGCACATAGTCTTACCTGAACACTGTCCTCTTCAATCAGCCGGGAGAGCGCTCTTCTCAGGGATAATATGGGTATAATGGGGCAACATAAAGCTCAAACACTAGGACATGTGCCTACTCAGGTAAGAATACGACTAAGTAAAAAGAATTAAAATAAATATCTAACAGAAAACACCGCTGCATTCAAATTTTAACAAATAGGGATTTATTACATAAAATTGAATTATTTACAAATAAAAAATCATTTTAATATGAGATGGAAAATGACGCTGAGCCGATGACTATCAGTTCACTGCCTTCACGAGAATCCGTGAGCTGCAACAAGCATGTAACCATAGGGTAAGTAACGAAGTTTAGAAAGATGGATATCTGCTTACTGACACGAAAACAATGATTCCCATAAAAATTTACAATGCCTCGCGCCGTCGAACCCCGGTGCAAACAAAATCACTACAAAATTTACAATGACCTGACTTGGTCACGAACCCTAGTCCTATGACAGGTAAGGCGTCCAAGATACCTATGCAAACAATATAAAAGGATCCAATCAACACCTACAAGGGTGTCAGTCAAAAAACGGGCCAGTGTTAAAAGATTACGTAAAACAAATAGGACATAAAACAAATCTCTCTCTGCTCTCAAACCATGAAGGTCGTTTCTTCCCCTTCTGGCATACTTGAATTACTGCAGACGACCAACACACCCGCCTGTGACGTCAAGCTCAATGACCTCCATTCTCACCCCACCACTGGCGGCAGTCCCCTAATTTATGAGCTCTACCGGGGAGCCAGGCTAAAATCTTGCCTTTCAAAAGAACACTTCACGTAGTCAGCTGCTAAAGCCCTCATTTAAATATACCTGGGCGATCTGCCCTCGTCTCGATACCTTCAGCAATCTCGCTCATCTTACTTATGCCTCTCATGGGCTAAATCCAAGTGCTACAAAACCCTAATCATTAAGCGATCGTCACATTGCCATCCTAGGCATTTCCAAAATATATTCAATAAACTCTCAATGGTTGGGCTCTCTCAGGCCGACTGCAAATCTTACTTCTGCCTCTTATGGGCTCAAATCTCTTAAATACCTGGACTCGCTCGCTCTATCAATGAATCTGGGTAAATTACTGGTCACGGCTTGGTCACAACTTGGTCATAATTATACACTTCTACGT
The DNA here is from genome assembly GCF_040414725.1 of Anabrus simplex. Lineage (NCBI taxonomy): Eukaryota > Metazoa > Arthropoda > Insecta > Orthoptera > Tettigoniidae > Anabrus > Anabrus simplex. The sequence continues at coordinate 1,769,069,578 of NC_090265.1, read as the reverse complement.
CTGCAGAAACAAATGCCTGAATGTGATCTAATGAAAGTACCTATCTGTAGACTAACCTCCTATGACAAAATGAGTTCAATCAGACCCTTACAAAAACACGTACATTAAAATAACGCAATCAAAATGAACTATAAATACGCTAACAAGGACTCTACCAATAACATCTACCTTAAAGTACGGGGTTCGAGTTTGAGGCCTAGCTCTAAATTACAAGGGAAATTCTCCTATTCCCACAAATTTCTGCTGACTGACGGCCCCCATATACCTATCTAAATTTAAATGACATGCTTGAAACAGAATTGGAAAGCTCTGACCTTAATTTAGCATTCTGAAGAGGACATAGCGGAGCGGCCATCCCTGTGGACCACTGGATCTACCACATTCTGATAGACTGCAGAGCTTGCATCAGATACTGCTGACCATTTGGAGACATTCTTGCTGGTGTGGCGTCTTCGTACAGCTCCCTCTGTAGTCGGAAGGTGTCCTCTTCGATGTTGTGCTGGTCAGGTGCTCCCCACGTTCTTGGATCGATGCCCGTTGTTGTGTTGGCTTCAGCTCCTGGTTGTGGCTTCTTTGGAATGATACTGTCACACACTCGTTCTGACTTGATGCTGGGGTAACTGAAAATAAATTCATATATTACAGACTGTCCGAACTCGATGCCTGTCTTCACTGTTAGCGTGTCTCACACGTTACACTGACCAAGTCTCGTTCAGAGTTTTAACCTGGTACACAAGAGTTTCTTCACTACTCTCAGTCATTGTTCTATCACCCTATCACACGGACAACATATAGTTTTAGAATTCCTAACCTGAGCCAATATTAATTCTAGCATTTTGTCCGAAATCCCTTGACCTCACAGAAATATGAAGCTCCTAGCCCATTAGTCTCTTATAAGCAGTACCTCATCTCCCCATAGCATAATCTCACAGGTAAAATCTTCAATTCATCTGAATATTCAGGTTGATTACTTACATCTTTGCAGAAATAGCAGTACAGGTAGTCGTTGTAGCTTGAAGACAAAGCGTTGTTCTCAGTACCAACACGCCGTATGACGATTCGTTCCTGCAGCCTCTCGGTTCACGAATGACTCTGATATGCCCTGGTGGCCTTAATTTATAATTCCGGGTCGCGTCATCAAGCCACTTGGCTGCGTGCAATCTTAGCGTGCCCGGGAAAATTTTCCCGCATTAATTATCATGAGCGCAACTTAGCGAATGCATTAATTAATGCAGCCCTAATGCCTATCAAAATAAAGCAGATATAATACAGGTTGCAATTCTTGTCTCTAATCCAATGCAACTCTTCTGTAACCAAAGATATTAATTTATTTCATTCTTCCCTCCTAGAATAAGTTTAGCTGGGAACTGGAAAGCGTCCCCAAGCTTCATCAAGAGGCTTCGCTTTGGACATAACTCCTTCTAATGAGTTCTGGAGATTTCTCATAATGACGCTTGCGCTCACTTCACATAAGAACGCTTCTTCAGGACCCCTTTATGACATACTGTAAGACATCGGCTTCGTGGGTGGCCTAGTATTATTCCAATATCCAATACTCAAATTAATACAATTGCTCCCATGAACAGAATGGTTCAGTAGACCGATAACAGTAATAATTAACTAAATAACTATTTTATTCAATTAATTTAGGTAGTTTCTAGAGACTGTATACGGTGCTATTTTTCCAATTATGTGACTATGTACTGTAAGTCGTGATTAAGTGTAAGAGAGGGTTGTGAGCCGTAACTTCACGGCACACAAAGGCATAAAATAAATAAATATATGTTCATTTTATTGGATTCCGTTACTGTAATTTAATATTTTTAAATTTTTTGTTTAATTTAATATAGTAATATTATAAAAATTTAGTTAGTATGTTCATGAAAATCCACAGCCTGTTTTCAGTCATTCGATCGGGTCAGGAATGGAATTAATGAAGCTCCCATCTAGCGGTGGGGTTAGGAACTGTGCCGACTGGCGAAGCCTGTCGCACTCCTCTGGGGCAAAGATTAATGACCTACAGATTAAATGATACTGGAGAGTATTGCTGAAATAAAAGATGACAGGGAAAACCGGAGTACCCGGAGAAAAACCTGTCCCGTCTCCGATTTGTCCAGCAAAAATCTCACATGGAGGGACCGGTATTTGAACCACGGAAACCAACGGTGAGTGGCCGGCACCCTGCCGCCTGAACTATGGAGGCTCTTAGTTTCCCATAAACCTCTATATTATTACATGAAGACTGTACGTAAAGGGGATTTTCTGCCTCAGTGGCATCCAATAAATTCAACTCAGTTCAATTCAATTCACCGAGCAAGTGGCCTTGCGGTTAGGGGCGCGCAGCTGTGAGCTTGCATTCCGGAGATTGTGGGTTCGAATCCCACTGTCGGCAGCCCTGAAGATGGTTTTACCGTGGTTGGCCATTTTCACAACAGGCAAATGCTGAGGCTCTACCTTGATTAAGGCCACAGCTGCTTCCTTTCCTATCCCATCGTCGCCATAAGACCAATCTATGCTGGTGTGACGGCACATTATTAAAAAAATCAATTCAATTCGATTCTCAATTTATTCTCTCTCCCTCCCTCCCTCCCTCGCTCTATCTCTCTCACGCTCCTTATCTCTCTCTGTGTGTGTGTGTGTGTGTGTGTGTGTGAGAGAGAGAGAGAGAGAGAGAGAGAGTGTGTGTGTGTGTGTGTGTGTGTGTGTGTGTGTGTGTGTGTGTGTGTGTGTGTGTGTGTGTGTGTGTGTGTGCTGTTAAGTGGCGCATATGCCGCCTGACCTTGACCCAATTGTTGTCGGCAGCTTCCCGGTCGTCCAGTAAGGAAGCCGTGTTCTCCCCCACCTGCCCTTATAATCCGGCTACAAGGCCCCTGTCGTGCGGGGGCGGTATCAAATGGCGCAGGCGTGTCCCCCATTGATCTGCTCCTGACCTGGGGCATAACCCTGTGTGACCCAGTGCGTGCGATACAAGGTCATTCTGATAACCTCCCGTCCTTCACACGCACTCAATGAGGCCAGAGTGACCTCCATCCTCGCTAAACAATGCGCTTATCGGCAAGTTGCTCTACGTACAGTGCCCATCGCACCCAGTAACTTAATGTGGTTGTCCGGGACTTTATCTATCACCAACATAATAATAATAATAAGAATGTTCGCCTCCGTGGTGTAGTGGTTAGTGTGATTAGCTGCCACCCCCGGAGGTCCGGGTTCGATTCCCGGCTCTGCCAAGAAATTTGAAAAGTGGTGCGAGGGCTGGGACGGGGTCCACTCAGCCTCGCGAGGTCAGCTGAGTAGAGGTGGGTGCGATTTCAACTTCAGCCATGCTGGAAGTGGTTTTCCGTGGTTTCCCACTTCTCCTCCAGGCAAATGCCGAGATGGTACCTAACTTAAGGCCATGGCAGATTCCTTCCCTCTTCCTTGCCTATCCTTTCCAATCTTCCCACCCCCCACCAAGGCCCCTGTTCAGCATAGCAGGTTAGGCCGCGTGGACGAGGTACTGGTCATCCGCCCCAGTTGTATCCCGCGACCCAGAGTCTGAAGCTCCAGGACACTGCCCTTGAGGTGGTAGAAGTGGGATCCCTCGCAGAGTCCGAGGGAGAAACCGACCCTGGAGGGTAAACAGATTACGAATAATAATCATAATAATAATAATAATAATAATAATAATAATAATAATAATAATAATAATAAATTTTATTGCAGCCAATGGCCAAAATAAATTTGCATTAATAATACAACATTAGTCATAGTTGCAGCCGGCTGTTAGCGGTTTGTGCCGACAAGTACAAATCATAGCATGATAACGTTCAGAGCTCTTACAACAACGTTCACATACATAGTCCGTGTTTGGTTGATGGAATTTCTTAGTTTTAATGAAATTCGTGCATTGCAAATCGTGTAACGAAGTGTCCGAGCTCATATCCTCCTCCTTACCAATCTTTGTAAATCATTGAGTCCGTCAAGTACAATTCGCTCCATGTGCCTCCCTTATTAGCTATTAATTTCTTTACCAACTATGGAGCTTCCGTTGCTCATACGGCAGCGCGTCGGCTTCTCACCGCTGCGTTCCGTGGTTCAAATCCCGATCACTTCATGTGAGATTTGTGCTGGACAAAGCGGAGGCGGGACAGCTTTTCCTCAAGGTACTCCGGTTTTCCCTATCATCTTTTATTCCTGCAACACTCTCCAATATCATTTCATTTCATTTGTCAGTCATTAATGATTGCTTCAGAGGAGTGAGACAGGCTTCGGCAGCGGGCACAATTCCTATCCTCGCCGCAGATGGGGGCTTCATTCATTCCATTTCTGACCCGGTCAAATGACTGGAAAACAGGTTGTAGGTTTTCATTCGTTTCTCTATGAACTGTAGATATGTTGGTGTAGTTGGTACTGGTACGGTCTAGAAAGCCAAGAATAACGGCCGATAGGATTCGTCGTGCTGACCACACGACACATTGTAATCTTCAGGCCTTTGGACTGAGCAGCGGTCGCTTTGTAGGCCAAGGTCTTTCAAGGGCTCTAGTGACATGGGGTTTGGCTTTTTAGTTGGTATTGGTAGGTGATAACGGAGATCCTCTACGTAGAAAAGCTCACGGGTTAACTCATGCACAAGCCATGAAGACATATAATTCGAGACGCATAGTGCCTTTCTCAGAAATGTAAGAATATTAATAAAATAATATGATGTCCGCCTCTGTATTGTAGTGGTTAGTGTGATTAGCTGCCACCCCCGGAGGTCCGGGTTCGATTTCCGGCCCTGCCACGAAATTTGAAAAGTGGTACGAGGGCTGGAACGGGGTCCACTCGGCCTCTTCCTTGCCTATCCCTTCCAATCTCCCCATCCCCCAACAAGGCCCCTGTTCAGTGAGGCCGCCTGGGCGAGGTACTGGTCATTCTCCCCAGTTGTATCCCCGACCCAAAGTCTGAAGCTCCAGGACACTGCCCTTGAAGCGGTGGAGGTGGCATCCCTCGCTGAGTCCGAGGGAAAAGCCAACCCTGGAGGGTACGCAGATTAAGATAGAAGAAGAAAATAAGATAAAGAAGGAGGAATCTATAAATGTAGAAAGAAGCACAACTGAGTAGAGGTGGGTTCGATTCCCACCTCAGCCATTCTCGAAGTGATTTTCCGTGGTTTTCCACTTCTCCTCCAGGCAAATGCCGGGATGGTACCTCACTTAAGGCCACGGCCGCTTCCTTCCCTCTTCCTTGCCTATCCCTTCCAATCTTCCCATCCCCCAACAAGGCCCCTGTTCAGCATAGCAGGTGAGGCCGCCTGAGCGAGGTACTAGTCATTCTCCCCTGTTGTATCCCCCGACCCGAAGTCTAAAGCTCCAGGACACTGCCCTTGAAGCGGTGGAGATGGGATCCCTCGCTCAGTCCGAGGGAAAAGCCAACCCTGGAGGAAAATAAGAAAAAGTAAGAATAAAAATAAGAAAATAAGATAAAGAAGGAGGAATCTATAAATGTAGAAAGAAGCACAATGTGAAGGTGGACCGCTTAACATTCGCCGATGACATCGCATTGCTAGCAGAAGGTAATGAAGCCCATATAATGCCTGAAAAATTACATGAAATCGCAAAGAAGTCAATACTCAGGATCTCATATGAATAGACAGAGAGCAGTAGCGCAGCCAGGATGGACCGATGGTGGGGGTGGGTTATAGATACAAAACGATAATAGAACATAACGAAGGTGTTTGTGCGCATGCTCGAGTGTCATAAGGGCACTGCTACAAGTAAATTACGTTGATATTCAGATTTCAGTACCAGTACATTATAAAATACTACATTAATATACAGAATAAGAAAAATATAAAAAATGCGTATGGCTTTTAGTGCCGGGAGTGTCCGAGGACAAGTTCGGCTCGCCAGATGCAGGTCTTCCCTTAGGTGACCTGCGCGTCGTGATGAGGATGCAATGATGATGAAGACGTCACATACATCCAGCCCCTGTGCCTGCGAAATCAACCAATTATGGTTAAAATTCCCGACCGTGCCGGAAATCGAACCCGAGACCCCTATGGCCAAAGGCCAGCACGCTAACCATTTAGCCATGGAGCCGGACAAGAACAATATGATCAAGATGAACAGTTTTACGGTGAATGGTATGTTCAGTTTACAATCTAAAATTCAACTTTCTATGATTCATAGAAAATGCATTCAAGACACCTGTTGGTTTTACAATTTTGTCTTTATGAATATTCAAAAGAGCCAACCGTTTGAGTCAGCTTTCACTTGTTTGTTGTCTGTTTCTCTTTACTTGATACTGCAGAAATTCCATAGGGGCGGTTCTAACCCCCAGTACATAAAATACAAACATAATAAAGAAAAGCATCCGGAAACAAAGTATGGGAAAGTCAAGAGGTAAGATCTTAGTGCATGGATCCAGTGGAATTGGCTTGATAGAGAAGTAAATAAGGGAAAGCCCAGAGAGATGGGGTTAGCCTATGTATTAGTACACAATAGATAGTGTGATTTGCTGCCAACCCCAGAGTCCCGGGTTCGATTCCCAGCTCTGCCACGAAATTTGAAAAGTGGTACGAGGGCTAGAACGGGGTCCACTCAGCCTCGGGAGGACAACTGAGTAGAGGGGGGTTCTATTCCCTTCTCAGCCATCCTGAAAGTGGTTTTCCGTGGTTTCCCACTTCTCCTCCAGGCAAATGCCGGGATGGTACCCAAGGCTACGGCAGCTTCGTTCCCTCTTCCTGTCTATCCTTTCCAATCTTCCCATTCCCCAACAAGGCCCCTGTTCAGCATAGCAGGTGAGACCGCCTGGGCGAGGTACTGGTCATCCTCTCCAGTTGTATCCCCAGACCCACTCATGATGTTCGTATGTACCAAACTGAAGAGAACTGGGTGGGGGGACGCCATCTTGCCGAAAACCAGTCTTTATTTCGAAGGGGAGTCTGGCATTTAGAAAATTAACTCCTGCAGCTGCGCGCTCCTAACCGCACGGCCAACACGCCCGGTGAAATTATTATTATTATTATTATTATTATTATTATTATTATTATTATTATTATTATTATTATTATTATTATTATTTCTTCAATTTTAGCTCACTTCGGACCACCGTAAAAATCGACATGCTGGTTAGTCATTTTTCCTTCTCCCATAAGGTTACTCTGACAGCATGTTCTTGGATTTTCATTTTGTTTTTCCTGAAACCTCTTCAATTTACCCATTTTAGCTCGGAACATATCTCTATTAAAGATTTCTTTTGGATTGATGCCAACTTCCTCCACGTTATTTTTTGTTTATTCTACCCAGGATCCTTAGGCTGTATCTGTAAGTGCTTGTTCAACAAGCTTTCTAGTATTTTTATCTATCCCTAATCCTTAGGAATATCGTTCACCTGTCTATTGAATCATAATATTTTTTTGAAGTCAATCGAATTGGCGGTGGTGTTGAGGTTTCGTGTCGTTCTGTTTCTAAGGATTGCGTTAAGACTGAATACCTGCTCTGGACAAGATCTAACCTTCTCTAAATCCATCTTGGTAGTCGCCTTTGATGTGTTCTGCTTGTTGTTCCAGACTGATTATCAATGAAGTTTGCAAGCTATTTCTTGTAAGGAAATACCTCTATAATCGTTGTGGTTTATTTTATACCCTTTCTTGCGTAAGAGGTGGATTAGGGCCTGTTTTGAGTACTTTATTATTGTTCCTTTTCCCCAAAAATATTTGATAATTTTTTTCCATAATCTTTCTTCTTTGCCAGTCTGTTTACCCCCTCCAGGGTTGGTTTTCCCTCGGATCAGCGATACATCCTACCTCTACTGCCTCAAAGGCAGTGTCCTGGAGTGCCCAGGCAGCTTCAACTGCTATGCTGAACAGGGCCTTGTTGGGGATGGGAAGATTGGGAGCGATAGAAAAGGAAGAGTGAAGGAAGCAACCGTAGCCTTAAGTTAGGTACCATTGCCTGGAGGAGAAGTGGAAAATCACGGATACCTAAGGAGGGAATCTAAAACACCTCTACTCAGTTGAAAAAATGAAATGGCGTATGGCTTTTAGTGCCGGGAGTGTCCGAAGACAAGTTCGGCTCGCCAGGTGCAGGTCTTTCTATTCGACACCCGTAGGTGACCTGCGCGTCGTGATGAGGATGAAATGATGATGAAGACAGCACATACACCCAGCCCCCGTGCCATTGGAATTAACCAATTAAGGCTAAAATCCCCGACCCGGCCGGGAATCGAACCCGGGACCCAGTACGCTGACCGTTCAGCCAACGAGTCGATCTGCCTAGACTGAGTGGACCCCGTTCCATCCTCGTACCACTATTCAGATTTCGCGGCAGTGCCCGGGGACTGGCAGCTAACCGTTACACCACAGAGGCGTACCTTATATGCATATGCTGGGCTTTACTTTATTTTAGGACTATTTACTCATTACTGTGTTTTGTAGCGGATTTAAATGTGCGCAGTTTTGGAAAATAACTAACTGCACATTAACTGTCGCTATTCAGAAATGGTCAATTACTGAAACATCAGAATAAACCTGTGTTTGAATTTAATATCTAATAATTAGTAAAGCCCGGATTTTCATGCGGCAACAGGTTAGATTAGAAACTAATTTGGTTACCAGGAATTGTCGGCCACCCGCTCTTCCATAATGTAGCAAGAGTAACATAAATTATAGATAGATAGATAGATAGATAGATAGATAGATAGATACCGAGCTCGATAGCTGCAGTCGCTTAAGTGCGGCCAGTATCCAGTATTCGGGAGATCGTGGGTTCGAACCCCACTGTCGGCAGCCCTGAAGATGGTTTTCCGTGGTTTCCCATTTTCACACCAGGCAAATGCTGGGGCTGTACCTTAATTAAGGCCACGGCCGATTCCTTCCCACTTCTAGCCCCTTCCTCCCTCATCGTCGCCATAAGACCTATCCGTGTCGGTGCGACGTAAAGCAAATAACAAAAAAAAAAAAAAAAGATAGATAGATAGATAGATAGATAGATAGATAGATAGATAGATAAATGTCTTTATCGGCGTAGTTAAGGCCATTAGGCCTTCTCTTACACTAAACCAATTAGTATACATTAAAGTCATAAGTAATACTACCGTAATTAATACTAGAAGACACAATTAAAACACAATCAAAATACAACTGAAATAAAATTCCACCACAGTAGGACATACATACAACAGCAATAATGATGATAATAATAATAATAGCTAGTAATGATATTGTAGTTGCACGATCACTGAAAGGCCAGAAATTCACAGGTCACTCGCATCCTGTTGCACCTCTTAACGCTCTCTTAAATGACACTGTAGTTGTTATTCCCCTGACGTCGTCCGGTAAACGATTCCATTCTCGTGCGGCAAACACCGAGAATGAGCTGTTATATGCGGCAGTTCGATGGTGAGGGATGATGAGCAGGTTGGATGTTTGAGCCCTGGTATGTCTGTCATGAACATTTGAGAAGTAATGGAAACGTGAAGAAAGGTAGGATGGGGAAGATGTAGTAAGAACTCGGCGGAGAAGAGACAAAGTATGATGGTTACGACGAACATGGAGTCGCGACCACTCTAATTTTAGGAAAGATGGTGACACGTGGTCATATTTTCTTAAGCTGCATATATATCTCACACACGCATTTTGAGCGCGCTGTAACCTTAGGGAAAATTGTGGCCTGACGTCATTGAAGACAACATCACAATAGTCAAAATGTGGCATTACAAGGGCTTCAATTAATCTCTTTTTAAGCTTGATTGGAAATATATGTTTGTATTTATATAAAGAATGTAAAGATGAGTAAACTTTTTGACAAATATGTAAGACATGTGCAGACCAAGTCATGCGTTCGTCCATGATAACACCGAGATTCTTCACTTGTGATACAAAAGGAATTGGAACATCCTGCAGGATTACTCCTGGCAACGGACGTTTAGTTATACTTGTTATTTGACTTTGATGGCCAAGAAGGATTACTTGCGACTTTGTAGGGTTCAATTTCAGGCCGTGCGCAGCACACCAATCACTAACAGCCTGTAAGTCAATATTTAGTAAGTCGATATTTTCCTGGAGGTCACGTGATGTAGAGTCGGTGTAGAGTTGAAGATCGTCAGCGTACATATGGTATTTGCAGTGTCTTAAATTGGATGATATGTCATTCACAAAGAGTGCGAAAAGAAGAGGACCAAGTAGAGAGCCTTGAGGGACTCATCTCTTCACGTGGCGCCACGAGGAAACGATTCCATTATTACCTTTCACACATTGTTGACGTCCGTGAAGATAAGAATGCATCCAAGCAATCGTACTCTGAGAAAAATGTAGAGCCTTTAGTTTTACAAGTAAAATGTCAATGTCTACGCTGTCGAAAGCTTTACTGTAATCTAGTAGTACCAGAACTGTGAATCGTCCTCTGTCTATTGCTTGTCTAACATCCTCAGTCACTTTAAGTAAGGCTGTAGTTGTACTATGTCCTTGTCGGAAACCGGACTGGAGAGGATTGTGCGTTCGAAGGTACTCAGACATTTGTGTATGAACTACATATTCTAAGATTTTTGATAAAGCTGATAAAATACAGATTGGACGATAGTCTCCCTCGTTCGAGATCGTTTTACTTTTCGGAAGAGGTAGCACAATAGCCTTCTTACAGAGAGTTGGATATGTGGAGTATTGAAGAGAGAAATTGATTATATGAGTTAAGGTTGGTAATATACAATCAAGAATTAGTTTGACCATGTCAGTCCCTATGTCATCAATTCCTTTTGCTTTCGTGCTTATTCTGAGGACTGCTTTTCTGACTTGGATGGGCGTCACGTGACTGAAATAGAGTTTCTCTCTGTCAGAAGTAGGGCGTGTACCATAATAATTCATAAGTCTCTGTTTGTCGTCATGTCGTACTGCGGAGCAGTTAGCAGTAAAGTACTTGTTAAGAGTCTCGAGAGGTACCGTAATTTCTTCTCTGGTCTTGTTCTTCGTAAGTCCAAGCTTATTAATATATTTCCAAAATGTCGTCGCTGTTCTACCGTCAGGCGTAATTAAACTGTAAGCGTGTCGCAATTTAGCATTTCGTATTTGTTGTGTTGTCTTATTTCGTAACTTCCTATATTCGTCTAAGTTTTGTACGGTAGGGTCATTTTTGTACTGTCTGTGAGCGCAATCACTTTGTTTCATAAGTTGTCTAATTTGGTCATTTAACCACGGGGAGGGTCCTTTCGATATTCTCGCTCGCCACTTTGGGGCATGCCTGTCAAATAGTTCCGTTACTTTGCTATTAAAGAAGTCAACTTTGTCATCTAGATTGTTATAGTTCGTTATGTCATGCCAGGGTATTTTGCCTGCGTCCTCTAAGAGTCTATCTTTATTTATATTTTTCAATGGTCGATAGGTGATAAATTTCTGGGAGGGTTTCTGTGGCCGGAGGTTATACGAAATGTATATTGCGTCATGTGCAGATATACCAGGTACGGAGGTTTTACCAACATTGAGGACTCTGTCTGAGTTGCTGGTAACTATAAGGTCCAATAGCGTGTGCGAATGAGATGTATGGTGAGTCAGAGAGAGAGGTAAGATTTCCATATTATAGGCTTGAAATAATGTTTTGAGTCGTGTGGATTCGGAAGAAGTTGCGTCAGTTAGATCCGTATTGAAATTATAGGGGTTCTGATGGGTCGCACCCCTCATGTTTTTGCAAATCCCATGGGATAATTGTTGTGAAGGTAGAATACACTTGCTACTCGCTTCAGTAAGTTTGCATTCTAACCTAATAATGCATAAAAATCCGGGCTCTACTAATAACATACCGGGTCTGCTGCGCCTGCTCTTAGGCATCCCATTCAACGTCGGTGGTGTGATGGTCGATTTTCCTCTGCCGTATATTAAGCGACGGACCACTTTAAAGCTCTCTAAAACTGTTGACCAAAACATGTTTTATTTGCGAAATTATTTACAAAACTAAGAATGGAAAGACGTCCGTCCATCCAAACAAAATTTCAGCTCAATTGGTATTGAAATTATGGCGTGATTGAGCGGGAAGGAAGCTATTAGGCTATTGCCAGACTGACTAGCTTGGACGACAGCGTACTGGCCTTCTGAGCCTAACTTGGCAAGTTCGATCCTGGCTCAGTGCGGTGGTATTTGAAAGTGTCCAAATACGTCAGCCTCGTGGCAGTAGATTTACTGGCACGTAAAAGAACTCGTGTGGGAAAATTCCGACACCACGATGTCTGCAAAAACCGTAAAAGTAGTTAGTGGGACGTAAAAAACGAATAATATAATTATTAGGCGATTTTCCAAGTACTTTCGCAAATAATACGTTTTCAGTAAACAATTTGAAATAAAACACAGTTAGTCATGTAACAGTTTTCTATGAGTATGTTTGTGCGAAATTTCAGGAAATCCCATGTAACCGTTCAGACGTGATGTTATTTCGTAATGCAGACAGACATCGTTCCATTTTTATTATGGGTATGTTCCATACTGCATCCGGATAGCCAACTTGGCACTATTAGATCAGGTATTTGAAATAAGACACTAACTCAGAAAGTGCACAGAAGTGAAATAGTTAACACTTTTAATACAAGGCGTGAACAAAAATTTCCGTTTGAGGGCGTTGTTTAAGCGAACATGCAACGTAGCGTGACTCCGTTGTGTGTATATCAACACAGTCATTTAGGCAAAGTGATTAGTGTTGCAGTTGTATCATGTGGAGGTGCGTGCGTTAAATACGGCCACGTGAACTATGGCGACATTATCACCAAATGCGTCCAAACAGGACCAACGTGTTGTATGTTTCTGTTCTTGGTTGCTGAAGGGCAAACAGTGGTGGACATTCATCGGAGAATGAAGACTGTGTATGAGGCAACATGCCTGTCGAAAACCACCGCTGTGGGATGGTGCTCCACAAGACAAGGGTCGATCGGGGAGGCTCAAGTGGGAGACACTCGAACACCCGCCCCATAGTCCTGATCTCTCCCCATACGATTACCATGCCTTTGGTCCCCTTTCTGTCAGACGAGGATGTGCAGCAAGCGGTTATGGACTTCTTCACACAACAAGACACAGTATTTTACCACAGGGGGATATTCAAGTTGGCGCGTCGGTGGGATGAGCGTCTCATTGCTCACAGCGATTTTGCCTGATCGACATTCCAATTCTGGACTGTACGACCGTCGAACGGAAACTTTCTGATCGCCCCTTATAAAATTGGAAGAAATGTATGTTGACCTTCGGAAATAATATTAAATGCGTGCTATTCCAAATATAATCGGTGAAAACTGTAAGGCTTTTTACGTTCATACCAACTGCAGCTCTACGATTAAAAAATAATTGACGATGTCATAAACTTCCTGTAGGAATGATTTGCCAAACTGAATTAATATATTACATAATATTAAGGAGAAAATGGTATGCTGATATCATGAAATCAAGCAGGCCAAATACATGAAATCTGAGTATGTTCGGAGATCCTCGAATCGTAGCAATGGTAGTTTTATCGACGCTTTTAATGGGCAACAAAAACACTTTCCAGAATGTTATACAAAGAAGTTTGGGATGGTATCACGTACTCCAACCATTAATCTACTTACAGTGTAGTGAGATGTTCTGTACTCACTCGTTCTTGCACAGGAAATGAAGTGTGGACCGAACAAGTCTTGTGCGAGCTATCCAGCAGAAATAATGTTTCTGTGTCTGGCGATGTTTCTTGGTGAACTACTCTGCAAATCCTTACTGTAGCTTTGCATATGAATAAACTGAATACTAACACCCAAGAGTCTATTACCCCAGTAGAGAGGTCTCGATCACGGTGCAGACGGTGTAAACGACATCATAATAAAATTGCTGGTTGGTTTCGAACAATTTCTCCATAAAATACAGGTCAAAAGAGGTGTATGATATTTTTATCTCTAACTGTTTTATATCGCACCAATATAGACAGGTTTTAATCGTAATGATTGGACAGGAAAAGGCTAAGAGTGGGAAGAAAGCGGCCGTGGCCTCAATTAAGGTATTTGGTTGATGTGTGAATGGGAAACCATGGAAATCAACCATGACTGCCGACAATCAATCAATCAATCAATCAATCAATCAATCGATCAATCAATCAATCAATCAATCAATCAATCATTGATCTGCATTTACGTCTTTCGCCCAAGTGGCAGATTCCCTATCAATGTTTACCTAGTTTTTAAATGATTTCTAAGAACTTGGAAATTTTTCGAAAGTTCCTCCTGATGAATTAAATCCAATCATTAATTCCTCTTCCTATGATTGAATATTTGCCCAAATCTGTCCGCTTTAATTCGAGCTTTATCTTCATATTGTGATCTTTCGTACTTTTAAAGACACCACTCTAAGTTATTCGTCTACTAATGTCATTCCACGCCATCTCTCCACTGACAGCTCGGAAGATAACACTTAGTCGAACAGCTCGTCTCCTTTCTCCCAAGTCTTCCCAGCCCAAACATTGCAAAAGTTTGGTAACGCTACTCTTTTGTCGGAAATCGCCCAGAACAAATCGAGCTGCTTTTCCTTGGATTTTGTTCCAGTTCTTGAATCAGGTAATTCTGGTGAGCGTCCCATACACTGGAACCATACCCTAGTTGGGGTCTTGCCAGAGACATATATGCTCTTTCCTTTAGATCCTTACTACAACCCCTAAACACCCTCATAATCATGTGCAGATATTTGTACACTTTATTTACAATCATATTTATGTGATTACGCGAATGAAGACATTTCCTTCTATTAACACCCAGGTACTTACAATGACGCCATAAGGAACTTTCACCTGATCAACGCAGTAATTCAAACTGAGAGGACTTTTCCTATTTGTGAAACTCACAACCAAACTTAACCCCGTTTATCATCATATCGTTGCTTTCTGTCCATCTCATAACATTATCGAGGACTTCTTTTATAGCCTATCACAATTCTGCACCTCATCTACTACGCTATACAATGTAACATCAGCCGCAAATATCCTTGTCTGTGATTCCAGATCTTTACTAATATCATATATATGTACAATATAAGAAAACATAGAGATCTGCTGGACATCTCACTCAATGATTACAGGATCAGGTAATACGTCCCCTACTCTAATTATCTGAGTTGTATTTTGTAAAAGTATAGTATTCACCTCTCTTTTTCTCTACTCCAATAGTAGGTGAACAGCTTGTATGATGTAGAGCTACCTCTAGGTTAAACTATAGATAGAGAATATTAATTAGTAACAAAATCACTATCATAATATTATTATATTACATTAATTTTCGTAGTTTATGGGTACAGTATACACAGGTAATAATATTCAAATTATGCCACTATGTACTGAATATTGTGTTTAAGTGTAAGAGTGGGCCGTAAGCTCTAACTTCGCCACACACAAAAGCATAAAACAAACAAATAAACAAACAGTTTGTCTAAGTATCGAGGAGAGCCTTCCTTGTATTGAGAATTCTCATATGAAATTTGGAGGTCAGTTTTAGGTGACGATTTTCCAGGGACTGTATTGCTTCTTGCCTATTGTTGGATGGCATAGAATTACCAGATCGTCAGCGAAGGACAATTATTTTATGGGAATTGTATTATTATTATGATTATTATTATTATTTCCGATTAGTGCTGCTAAGGACCACGTGCCAATTGCAATTCAATTCTTCATATTTTGTCGTTTTCTCTTCCGATCGGTCCAATATTCTTTCATCCTTTCATTATGATGTTTCTTTCTGTCCTCGGGCCACTTCGCACCAGGTTTCTTGTTCAATCTTCCTTGGAATCCTTCCATACTTACTACCCTCTTTCTAAAAAATCTTTCAGCCGGGCTGAGTGGCTCAAACGGTTGAGGCGTTGGCCTTCTGACCCCAACTTGGCAGGTTCGATCCTGGCTCAGTCCGGTGGTATTTGAAAGTGCTCAAATACGTCAGCCTCGTGTCGGTAGATTTACTGGCACGTAAAAAGAACTCCTGCGGGACTAAATTCCGACACCTCGGTGTCTCCGAAAACCGTAAAAGAGTAGTTAGTGGGACGTAAAATAAATAACATTATTATTATTAAAAAATCTTTCTGTCCATAGTTTCTTCTTATATTCTTTCTTTTTAAATGTATCTTTACTTTTTGAATCCAGCTAGTTGTTTCCTTTTGGTCCAAAATGTACTGAAAACCCTTTCTGTTAATCCGGAATCATCCATTCTGTAAAAAATGTCCAAAAAATTGCATGTCCTTTTTCTTATGGTTTCTGGTATGTTTTCTATGTTCCCGTATATCATTGTTATTATTAGTATTAGTATTTCTTTCTCCGTTAGCGTTTTCTAGGAACCATGTGACAATTTCAATGCTTCGTCTTTCGTTGTACCTTCTTCTTCCGCTAATACTTCTTCATCTGGACACCTTTCCTCTCCTCGAACCATTTTGAGCTTGTTTGCTTTCCCCCGATCTTGGAATCCTTCCATTTTTAACACTTTATTTCTAAATATCTTTCTGTCTGTTGCTGCTAGTTCTCGTATATTGTTTCTTTCCAAGTCTTTCTTGACTTCATGAATCCAGCTTGTTGGTTACTTCTCGTTCCGTGATGTTTGAATATCTGCTTGATTAACCTGTATAAATGTCCAAAATATATCAGTCTTCTCTTCCGCATTGTTTCTGTTATGTTTTCAATGTTACGATATATTTCATAGTTACTTCTTGATTTCCAAAGTTCTGTAGTTTTTAGCGGGCCGAGTATTTTCCGTATAATTTCTTTCAGTTCATCTAATTTGTTCAGCTTGTAATTCAGTACTAGACATTCACTCGCGTATAGGCATTCCGGTTTTGTATTATTATTATTATTATTATTATTATTATTATTATTATTATTATTATTATTATTATTATTATTATTATTATTATTATATCTTCGTTATTCCCGACTAACGATCGCGATTTAACATATTTCTCTGATGTCGTTGGCTTTTTCTTCTCGCAAAATCTCTTCATCTTCTCTCTGTGGCTTTTCTTGCGATTTTCTGCTCAGGTTTTGTTGGTGATTGTGCTTGGATGCAGTGTAAAGCGGTGATTGTCCACTAATTTTCTGAATTTAGATCTGTCTAACACAATGTAATCTGTGATGCCTATTTTCTGAAGATCTTTCCAACTTCCATCAGCCAATTGCTTTTACTTTCATTGATAGGGCAAGATTCAGAATTATTTTGGTCAATTTATGTATAGTCATTCTGAGAATATGTCCGTAAAATTTCAAAGTTTCCTAAACGTGCTGAGATTTTCTCTGAGTATTAATACAGGTTATGAGATTTCCTTACCATCCCTGTACTGACTGCTCCAAAAAATTTCCGTAAGATTTTTCTTTCTTGATTTTGTCCATCTTTATCAATACTCTGCCCCAAATGATCAGTGTTTCAGATGCATATAGTGGTTCAGGAATGATTACTGTTGTAATGCCTTAATTTCGCATTTCGAGATATGGATTTTTTATTACATCAGTTCCAAATGTGTCTGTATGCTCTTTGTAGTTTAGAGATCCTTTCCTTATTTGCTGCCAACGGCCGTAGCCGCGTTGAAATACCGGAATCCCTGAGATCTCTGAAGTTAAGCAACATTGGGCATGGTCGAGAAGTGGATAGGTTGCCACGCGCTATTGGCGGGGGGGGGGGGGTTAAGGGAATGGAGGAGCGGAAAGGAACTGGCCACCCTACCGTACGTAAACTCCGGCTCAGACACACCTCTGCGGAGGTTCGGACCTGCCTTCGAGCAGAACACACCCTTACCTTACCGTATTTGCTTCACGATTAACTCCTGAAGGTTGGATGACTTCTTCCAGGTATTTGAATTTAGACACTTGGGATATTTTTGCATATTGCGTTTTCATCGGTTCTCCATCTAGGTACCAAAGAGATCCTTCCATGTCGTGAGTTTTCCAGTCTGAGATCTGGAATCCTGCTCTGGATGCAATTTTATGGAATTTTTCAAAAAATGCAATCGCTTCCTGTCTGTTACTGGACAACATCAGTCATCAACGAAGGACAAACACTGGGTTATTCCTTTAACTTCTTTTTCTCAAGTCCTAATCACTTTTTCCAGAACAAGATTAAAGAACAAAGAGGACGACCCATCTCCTTGCCGAATTCCTGATTTGACTATTATTATTATTACATTGGCAGCCTCCGTGACTCAGGCGGCAGCGCGCCGGCCTCTCACCGCTAGATACCGTGGTTCAAACCCGGTCACTCGATGTGAGATTTGTGCTGCACAAAGCGGAGGCGGGACAGGTTTTTCGCTGGGTACTCCGCTGTTCCCTGTCATCTTCCATTCCAGCAACACTCTTCGTTAGCATTTCATTTCATCTGTCAGTCATTAATCATTGCTCCAGAGGAGTGCGACAGGCTTCGGCAGCCGGCACAATTCCTATCCTCACCGCTAGAGGGGGGTTTCATTCATTCCATTCGTGGCCCGGTCGAACGACTGGAAACAGGCTGTGGATTTTCATTATCGTCATTATTATTATTATCAGTATATTAAAAGAGTTTACTAGAAACAGCTTTGTCACATCCGTCCGTCCGTTCTACTGGACCGATTCGCTTCATTTTTCTTTTATTCTGTCCGGAATTACCTGCCGGTGAATCCTGAGATATTGGTAGGTCTCTAAGCTCAGCCTCCTTTGAGTAATCATAAAATTAAATCATTAAATGATCACTCCAATAATTGCAGGCGAATGCTTACCCTAACCCGCAATACATTCTGTACTTAGCAGGTTGCTAAGCGACTAACACTTTGATTAATATCCTGGTATATGACTTCAATCCTTCCTAATGTCATTGTATGCAGCCATGTTTGATTACTACCTGTCAAGCCAGAGAGTATAAACTTCCTCTGATCACTTAAGAATACTAATCCCTGCTAGATACTCTTTGATTCTCTTACCTTTCCTAGCTTCCAAATATACTCAACAGATGGCAGACAGTTCCTAATAACTTACATCAGGACCTCTCAGGGTGCATGCGCTGGTGCAATGCACGGCGCAAGGTGCAAGGGACGACTTCACTAGATTGACCAAAGTGCACACCTCCACTCTTCTTTCCCCCTACATCTGTCTCATGCGTTCGCCCTATCTCCACCTTCTTCACCTTCCCCACTGATTTTCCCCTCACTGGAAAATATTTATGTGCGGTGAGTGGAGACACTAAGTTGTATTGGACAATGTTGCTGCTGTTAAAAACTTGTCTTTAAATATGGTTCGAGCAGACAATTTATCTTCTTAAGCTCTTCTTTTCCTTTTTCTTCCCAATTATACCAGTACCGGTAATATCTGGAAAAAGGGATCGGCTGACAGAAATTATGAGAGCGTTCTGTAAATTACGATCAGAAATACTCACACGCAATCTAGTTTTCGTACAAGTCAAAGCAGAAAAAAAAGAAAACTTTGACATACGCATATGGAACCAAACCTAGAAATAAACTTAGCTGATTCTCGATGCAGCTCAGGAAAATCTTCCTTCGACAAATTTTCGTAGAATTCGAGCGAAGTCTTTGTATTGATGATCACGTAATTATTGGTCCCACATTTGGCTTTATCGTTAGGACTGAGAACAAGGTACGAAAGTTCCCAGTTCGATTGAAATAGGCTTTCGGAAGTGTTTGCTTCTTTTAAAACAGTTTGCTCCATGATTATGTTGTTGTCTTGCGCTTATCTATTTCACTGATAAACAAGCCGTCTATCACCGAACGCTTCGTCGCCTTCAGCAAACTACACCATCCTAGTCAAGCCGAGTTGAGCCGAGTCAGACCGATGCGGCTCGGTTTGCACGCGTGAGATTTTGGGAGTTTGAGAGGCTCTGACTTACATGCTGCTAAGTGAAAGAAGTCTATGTACAAACAGACCCCATCATGACATACAGTACGTCTTAGATATTATCTGGCAACACCTATCGAAGGATAACCTAGCTGCATTAGAAATAATGAAGGCCATGTATCTTAAAAAGTTCTCTGCCTGATAAAAAATGGTCCTTCGAGACTAACCTATGAGCTCACAAGACAACCGTTCTATACAGAAAAACTGCGATTAAAAATAGCATTGCCTTCTGTGACACAATGCCAAGCTTTACATCAAGAACTACAAGATAACAAAGCTAATACGTGGATATATTACCAATCAGACCACATGATGGCATCAGAATGGTTGAATTCTGACTACGAGGTGCGCCATAACTTAATGCGCCTCTTACTAATTTTTCATAACACCATTCAAAACAATATGATTACGACAGGCGTATCGAGACGAGTTATCTGACCTTTTGTTTAAAAAATGATAATTGTTCGTGGCGTCGATCTCTGCAGATCTTTTGCCACTACTTTCACCATATGATTGGAACCTGCGTGCAAGTGTAATTGCGGAAGTGTAGAGTGTTGAATGTGAGGAGACGAACGTTAAATACGACACAAACACCCAGTCCCCAGGCCAGAAATATTAATCTTTTACAATTAAAAAAGTAGCCAGTCCCCGTTATGAACGGTGTGAAAATATCGCTCATAGGGTCGGTTGGGGCATGCATTTCAGTGGGCTTGGCAGACTGATATGTAATAGCAACGGCAGGCTCGGTGAGGAAAGCAACGGGAAACTATCTCACTCCTCATTTCCCTAGTACGTCTCTTCAGTAACGCCTAGGCTACTTATGACAGCTGTTGGCGGAGCTGCAGAGGATCAAACCAGCCTTCGGGCTGAATACCCAACATATATACAATTAAAAACCCCTGACCCGGCTGGTACTCGAACCCGGTCCCACCGGGTGACTGGGGGATGCGTTGCCCCTACACCGTGGAGCCGGGCAGTTATCTGACCTACTTATAACGAATGCTGCAGAGCAGTACGGGTCCTCTTAATTATTATTATTATTACTATTATTATTATTATTATTATTACTACTACTACTATTATTATTACTATTATTATTATTATTATTGTTACGGAGATGTCCGTGGTAGGTAGAGGTGAAAGAAGGTGCGGGTGTGAATGGGTTTCAAGCTACGAAATTAACGTGCAATGTAAAATTAATTTAAAATTTAACTAGGTTATATTTTCTTTTCAAAAACAAGAGATAACAATCATAACAGGTACAGAGTAGCAAAAATGTAGGTACAATATTACTGGATTCGGGCTCAGTGCCCTTACTTCATAACTCTTGGGCAATCAGCCCCGCCTTACTCCAAAAAAAATTTTAGTCAAGGGGCAGAAAACCCCATTCATGCCCAGGAGCACTGGCTCCAAACATTACACATAAAGCCTGCACGAGGCATACAGAAACAAATTTCAAAGAGCGATCCGCTCTCAAAATTGTAAGCCTATCACAAGGCCACACCAAACTCTACCTTCAAGCTGTCCTCTAAGGACGTATTCACAGGGGTAAAATACCCAACCTACTGAGGTCTATTACATGAAAAGAAGGTTGATTACATGACCTCTAAAATAACAATTTGAGAGGAGGAGATCTTGCACTCCTAATACACTTTGTTTTTAAAACCTAATCTGGCTCTGGGCCGCTAACGCAAGGGCTAATCCCATACTACAGAGGTGACTTAGAGAAGAACACTTTACATTACATAAACGAAGAATAGTTTGAGAAAATAAGTTCACCTCAAAACAAATGTGAGTGGGAGCTCGAGAGGGTAGCACTCTCTATCCCAATATGTAGCTTTACAAGAAAAAGATGAAAAGAGTAATTACATTTTAGGAAAAGGTTACATGATGGAAATGCTTCGAACCCGCCGCGAGTGTTAAACTGCCGACCTAGCAAGAAAAGAAGTTATTAATAGGCCATTACCTGGTGTTGAACGGCTGAAGAAGAAAGAGGCGCTTCCCGCCTCCTGCTATGTACTTAATCCACTGAAAGATGGAACAGAAGTGGCCCGGAGACCCCAAAATCAGCAGTTTATATACTCTCGCGGAAGTTTCTAGGCGTTAGGGGAATGAAAACACCCGCCCACAATGTTTTTATTGGATAGGACCCCGCAACAGATACAAGTTGGGGGAAGATACACCAGATTGGTCAGAAATTACTAAAAGAAATTCGGGATTGGATAAATCTAAAACAAGGGGAAAAAGAGGGGTATACAGCCAACTTAAACAATAACAGAAGGAAATTTAGCAAAGAACAAACATTTGAAATAAAAATTTCTTCAACAAAATAGTTCTTTGACTCCGCACTAGGTTGCACTATTGTTGATCTTCAGTAGTGTCCTCTAGAAGAGAAAGTTCACACTTCTTACTTCAAGCTAAACAAAAACACATCAAAAGTGACACAGTTCAAAAACTCAAAATTTTCCACGTGGTGACATCTTCTGAGAAAGTAGAGAATTAATAGAATAGATAAAGTTCAACCTTCCTCCAGAAGAGGAGTTTCAACTGGCGCAACTTTTAAATAAACGGTGTAGAGGTGTACCGCCCGGTACAGACCTCCCCCCCCCCCCCAAAAGTTCCTCCAGGGGTGACACATGAAATCAGTTTGAAACAAAGTCCAAGTAATGATGTTGATACGAAGATAGATAGCAGAAGCATTTACAAGATTTCTTAATTTAGTTTCAAAATGTTGTTGTTGCAGGTGAATGAAAGTCTTTATGTTTGTAGAATTTGAATTTCTGAAGATAAACTTTTAATACTTAAAGGTGAAGAAAAATTTTGCAATGTCCACCAAATATTGTTGTTGAATTCCCAAGTGTAGTTATTGCTTATGGTGACTGTCCATGTAGTTGATGTAGATTGAGTCGGATGGCCAGACCGGCCGTTGCAGCTTGCGTCCAACGGAGGCCGCTCGGACCCCTCAAGTACCCTGAGATACCGCTCGCCCGCACTATGAGGGGAGCAGAGGTGTTGAAGTACGCCGCGCCCGCGGTGAACAGATACAGGCTGCGGGCATGTAGCAGGTCGTGCGCCGCACATCAGCCTTGGCCGGGAGGAGAGCTCCGGCTCGCCGTGCACATGTCGTCCTCGCTGGAGAGGAGGGGGCCCATCACCCTCCCCAGTCGCTGCACGGCGCTGCGCGGCTGCGGGGGCGCTGAAACATTAAAGCTAGGCGGCAGAATTGTGTTGGACTATCATCTTCTTTGAGGGTACAGGCTTGTAGAGAGAGTGAGGGGCCAGCGGCGTGCAGATATTCATGGTATTCATTAAGCCACTGTGTAGAGTGGAGCAGGAGACGGGAGCGTGGTAATGGCCGTGGCAAGAACAGGATGGCAGTTTAACGGGTCGGGGCAGGTTTTACACAAGGCTTACATCTAAAACCAAAATATTACAGAAGGGGCAGAATGCCTTAAAAGTGAAACTCAAAAAAATATAACCTTCATATCCTTTCAAAATAATATGAAGCAAGTTAACACAGAAATTACACCGGTTTCACCTGGGACAGGTGAACTCTAAATATCCTCTCGGTGGCTGGATTACTTAGCAATAAGGTAACCGGCGTAAGAAAATCGAGAATGATACAAGGCCCATGAAATCTGGGGGCAAGCTTGCCCGCGGGAACAAAATTTTTGACCATAACCTGGTCACCTACCTTCAAAGTGGTGGGTCTCCGTCCACGATCATACCTTTCCCTAACCTTTTCATGAGACACTTTAAGATTGGCTTTAGCCTTCTTCCAAAGATCTTTAATGTTATCCGGATCTATTGTCTCGGGTAGAATGTCATTCAAAGACCAGAGGTTAGAGAGCGGCGAGTTGGGAACAAACTTGAACATCAAAGAAGCTGGAGTAAATTTGTGTGATGCATGGACCGCCGAATTCAAAGCAAAAGCTAACCAATGCAGGGACGTGTCCCACCTAGAATGATCTTCATGATGATAGGCAATAAGTGCGGACCTGAGATTACGGTTAACCCGTTCAGCCAGAGATGGTTGAGGGTAATAAGCGGAAGTAGTTACATGAGAGATGGACAAGTCAAAACAGAATTTACGAAATAAATTAGATGTAAAAGCCTTAGCATTATCAGATACAATGTATTGGCACGGACCAAAAGAAGCGAAAATAGAATTTAAGCAAGTAATGGTTGACTGAGCGGTAGCCAGCTTAGTCGGAAATAACCAGGAAAATCTTGTAAAACCATCTACACACACAAAGATGAACTTGTTGGCATTACCCTTTGACTGGGGGAAGGGTCCTACATAATCGATATACAGGCGTTCCATGGGGCGCGACGCTTGATGCGAAGACAAAAGGCCTACCTTGGTGGACATGGTGGGTTTACTAAGCAAACAAGATTTACAAGCTTTTACAAGTTCACGGATTTCACCGTCCATACCTTTCCAAATGAACATTTCACGAATCTTTTCACGAGTTTTAAAGATTCCAAGATGCCCCCCCAATGGGGTCTCATGATAGTATTTGACGATCATAGGTACAAGAACCGCTGGAACAACAACTTTCATCAACTTATCATGCCTCGAAGGGCAACATAGAACACCATTCCTCAGAACATAAGGGACGACATGTTCCCCAGAAGAAAGGGTTTCCATTATCGGAGCCAGCGTAGGATCTTCACGTTGGTATTTCTCAATATCCCTAAAAAGCATGGGAGCATCGGTTAAGATGGCATTAACACCAGATAGTATGGACTCAGAAGGTGATGAACTCTCGACCGGTTCGTGGGTCTCTACGTCGTTATGAAACATACGGCTGAGTCCATCAGCAACAACATTTTCGGTACCTCTGATATGTCTAACATCGAATTGGAAGGCAGAAATACGGATGGCCCAACGGGCTATACGACCAGTACGACGCGGCCTACCTAAGACCCAGCTTAAGGCTTGATTATCTGTCTCCAAGTCGAATTTAACGTGTTCCAGATAGAGACGGAACTTTTCTAAGGCAAATAAGACTGCCAAACCTTCGAGCTCATAGATGGAATACTTGGCTTCTTGAGCCGACAATGTCCTAGACGCATAGGCGATGGGTCGCCTCCCTAGTTCAGTCTCTTGAAGAAGGACTGCAGCTACAGCTGACGACGACGCATCCGTTTGGACGATGAATTTCTTCGAGAAATCAGGCATAGCAAGTACAGGGGCATTACAGAGAGCTAATTTAAGATCTTCGAAAGCGGCTTGTTGAGACGGTCCCCACTCGAATTTGATGCCTTTCCTACGGAGAAGGTTTAAGGGCGCCGCTCTATTAGCAAAATTAGGAATGAACTTCCTGAAGAAATTCACCATGCCAATGAACCTGGCGATACCTTTAATGTCCTTGGGAGGTTTAAAATCACGGATGGCCTGTGTTCTAGAATGATCGACAGCTACACCATCAGGTGACACAATATGCCCTAGGAATGACATAGAGGGCTTAGCAAAGGCAACCTTGGACAACTTAACAGTTAACCCAGCCTTACGAAGGCGATTGAGAACTTCTCGCAGATGATCTAGATGTTCTTCAAAGGTTTCGGAAAATACGACGACATCATCCAAGTAGTGATATAAGTACTCAAATTTGATGTCGGAAAAGACCCTATCTAGTAGCCTAGTGAGCACAGCTGCCCCCGTGGGGAGCCCGAAAGGCACGCGGTTGTATTCGTATAAGTTCCAGTCCGTGGCAAACGCTGTAAGATGTTTAGACTCTTCGGCAAGGGGAATTTGGTTGTAGGCCTGATTCAAATCCAAGATCGTGAAGAACTTGGCCTTACGAAACCATGAAAAACAAGAATGAAGGTCGGGAAGGGGCACAGATTGCAACACCACCTTCCGATTGAGAGCCCTGTAATCAATGACAGGCCTGAAGCCTCCTTGGGGTTTCGGGACTAGAAAAATAGGCGAAGAATACGCTGACTTAGAGGGCCTAATAATACCATCCTTCAACATCTGATCGATGATTTCTTTCAGAGCCTTCATTTTAGGTGGAGATAGCCTATACGGTGGAAAACGGACAGGAATCGAATCCGTGACCTCAATTTTGTATTCAATAAGGTCAGTAACACCAAGAGTATCAGAGAACACCTCGGGAAACGACTGACACAGTTTCCGAATACTATCAGCCTGCTCCTCAGGTAGATGTCTAAGGTCTAACAACATCTCATCCTGGGTAGGCGAAATAGATGAACATGATACAGAACTACACTTTAACAAGGGAATTCTACAATTGGACGCAAATTTGAATGTGCACGACCTACTCTGGAGATCGAGCACCAGACCAGTGTGAGAAATGAAGTCCGCTCCCAATATGATGGGGCAAGACAAACGCTTGGCCACAAACAATTTGATCTTCCATCTAAATTTAAAAATACGAATTTTGACCAGTACGGAACCTAGAATTTCTAATGGCGATGAATTAGCCGAAACATATTGAATAAGAGCTGAGACATGGTCAGGTAGTTTACAAACAGATTTCAATTTAGAATACCATTCAGCCGAAATAATCGAACAAACACTGCCTGAATCTAAAAGAGCTGTTATAGGCTCGTTATTTAACTCAATCTTAAGAAAAGGAACAGGTGCGGGGGTATCCGCCGCAATCCTAAGACATTCTTTAGGGCATTCAAAAGATGAATTTGAAGGCTGATTGTTCTCTGCATTTACAACCTGTTTACTAGGGGCTAAGTCTCGGGAGGATGGATTAGTCGGCTCAGCCGACGCCGCTAGTCACTTTTTATTATTGGCATAGCTGGAATTTGCACCAGAAGTTGAGCAGGAGGGGGTGCTATTTGAGTTTGGGCAATTCTTGGCGATATGTGAGAAGGCCCCACACTTAAAACAGCCTTGTGATGACCCTGCTCCATTCCTTGTCCCACTTGACTTGATCAGAGGACACTTATTCCGCAGATGGTCAGGCGACCCGCACGCATAACATTTACGGGGATTGACTGGTCGGCGAGGTGGAGGCCGAGTGTTACTAAAGGAAGGCGGGGGTTCTTTCGCGACACGCAAAGAATCGGCGTATCTAACTCCTTCCGCTGAGACGGCCAATGCTTCAAGTTCAGAGAAGGTTTGCGGACACGCCGCGAAACACAAATATGACCTGTAGGATGGCGAAATACCTTCTACAATAGCCTGCACAATCTGATCTTCAGGAAAGTGCAGAGCAAACACCCTAGTGTAGAATTTGATATCTTGAATGAAATCAGCCAAGTTTTCATCCAAGCGCTGTACACGGTAATAGTACTTCTGAATCAGGGAGGACCTGGCCCTAGCCGGGATGAAGTTAGCTAGCAAATGGGCATGGAAATCCTCAATAGATGATTGCTCGGCAATGGCTCTTACGATTTTATCAGAGAGAATACCAATAGCATACGGATAGATAATTTGCAAAATTTGACATGGCGAAAGAGAAAAAACAAGAGCATGATCCTGAAATTCCACTAGAAATCTTAAAAATGAAATTACATCACTGGTGGTGTTGACGGAAAACTTAGAGATACCTCTAAGCAACATTGCCAATGGATGAGGCAAGCTACTGAACCCAGGTGACATAGTCGTTAAAGGTTTCAATGGCAAAGAAGTTAATTCAGAGCGGATGTTACCCAATGACGCACGGCGTTCAGATTCGTTGTTCGATGGGGCAGAGATAGTTTGAGCAGCAACGGTTATCCTATTGACTTCTCCCTGAGGAGGCTCTTCCTCGTTACCTACATTCACCGTGGCGGGTAGATCAGTTTTGGGAGGAACTTCGCCGGTTAGCAATTGAGTGACCTTATTAGACAATTCAGAAATAGTTTCAAGGAGCGTATTAGCGTCCTTCCTCTGAACGTCATTCACCTTTAGAGACAACAGATCATTAACTCTATTTGCAAAGTGATACAGCCTGCCTTGCACACGCTTAATTTGATTAGGAGACGGATCGTTTTCATCAAAAAAGCTGACTACAGATGCTAGCCCAGTAATATTCTCGACGATCGTGGAAAGAGAGTCATCAATTTCTTTCTCTCCCAAATTGGGGATGGAAATGGGCAAATCAAGGGACTCTCTAAGCTTGTTGGTGTCGATTGCAACCGTGCCTCCAGATTGCACATTTCTGATAGTTAACTCGTATATCAACTCCTCTTTGCGCAAGTAGTTAAGGAGGAGAACATCGCGAGGGCCGGGCATGATGACAGAACAATTTTGAAAAACTCAAAAAATTCCAGCAACTGAGAAAATTGTTAGAGTTCGAATCAAAGCAATGTTTAGCCGTCAAAAGGGGCTAAATTGAGACCCATTCAACCACGCTCTGCTACCACTTGTTACGGAGATGTCCGTGGTAGGTAGAGGTGAAAGAAGGTGCGGGTGTGAATGGGTTTCAAGCTACGAAATTAACGTGCAATGTAAAATTAATTTAAAATTTAACTAGGTTATATTTTCTTTTCAAAAACAAGAGATAACAATCATAACAGGTACAGAGTAGCAAAAATGTAGGTACAATATTACTGGATTCGGGCTCAGTGCCCTTACTTCATAACTCTTGGGCAATCAGCCCCGCCTTACTCCAAAAAAAATTTTAGCCAAGGGGCAGAAAACCCCATTCATGCCCAGGAGCACTGGCTCCAAACATTACACATAAAGCCTGCACGAGGCATACAGAAACAAATTTCAAAGAGCGATCCGCTCTCAAAATTGTAAGCCTATCACAAGGCCACACCAAACTCTACCTTCAAGCTGTCCTCTAAGGACGTATTCACAGGGGTAAAATACCCAACCTACTGAGGTCTATTACATGAAAAGAAGGTTGATTACATGACCTCTAAAATAACAATTTGAGAGGAGGAGATCTTGCACTCCTAATACACTTTGTTTTTAAAACCTAATCTGGCTCTGGGCCGCTAACGCAAGGGCTAATCCCATACTACAGAGGTGACTTAGAGAAGAACACTTTACATTACATAAACGAAGAATAGTTTGAGAAAATAAGTTCACCTCAAAACAAATGTGAGTGGGAGCTCGAGAGGGTAGCACTCTCTATCCCAATATGTAGCTTTACAAGAAAAAGATGAAAAGAGTAATTACATTTTAGGAAAAGGTTACATGATGGAAATGCTTCGAACCCGCCGCGAGTGTTAAACTGCCGACCTAGCAAGAAAAGAAGTTATTAATAGGCCATTACCTGGTGTTGAACGGATGAAGAAGAAAGAGGCGCTTCCCGCCTCCTGCTATGTACTTAATACACTGAAAGATGGAACAGAAGTGGCCCGGAGACCCCAAAATCAGCAGTTTATATACTCTCGCGGAAGTTTCTAGGCGTTAGGGGAATGAAAACACCCGCCCACAATGTTTTTATTGGATAGGACCCCGCAACAGATACAAGTTGGGGGAAGATACACCAGATTGGTCAGAAATTACTAAAAGAAATTCGGGATTGGATAAATCTAAAACAAGGGGAAAAAGAGGGGTATACAGCCAACTTAAACAATAACAGAAGGAAATTTAGCAAAGAACAAACATTTGAAATAAAAATTTCTTCAACAAAATAGTTCTTTGACTCCGCACTAGGTTGCACTATTGTTGATCTTCAGTAGTGTCCTCTAGAAGAGAAAGTTCACACTTCTTACTTCAAGCTAAACAAAAACACATCAAAAGTGACACAGTTCAAAAACTCAAAATTTTCCACGTGGTGACATCTTCTGAGAAAGTAGAGAATTAATAGAATAGATAAAGTTCAACCTTCCTCCAGAAGAGGAGTTTCAACTGGCGCAACTTTTAAATAAACGGTGTAGAGGTGTACCGCCCGGTACAATTATTACTACTACTACTACTATTATTATTATTATTATTATTATTATTATTATTATTATTGTACCGGGCGGTACACCTCTACACCGTTTATTTAAAAGTTGCGCCAGTTGAAACTCCTCTTCTGGAGGAAGGTTGAACTTTATCTATTCTATTAATTCTCTACTTTCTCAGAAGATGTCACCACGTGGAAAATTTTGAGTTTTTGAACTGTGTCACTTTTGATGTGTTTTTGTTTCGCTTGAAGTAAGAAGTGTGAACTTTCTCTTCTAGAGGACACTACTGAAGATCAACAATACTGCAACCTAGTGCGGAGTCAAAGAACTATTTTGTTGAAGAAATTTTTATTTCAAATGTTTGTTCTTTGCTAAATTTCTTTCTGTTATTGTTTAAGTTGGCTGTATACCCCTCTCTTTCCCCTTGTTTTGCATGTAGCCAATCCCGAATTTCTTAAATTAATTTCTATCCAATCAGATGTATCTTCCCCCAACTTGAATCGATTGCGGGGTCCTATCCAATAAAAACATTGTGGGCGGGTGTTTTCATTCCCCTAACGCCTAGAAACTTCCGCGAGAGTATATAAACTGCTGATTTTGGGGTCTCCGGGCCACTTCTGTTCCATCTTTCAGTGGATTAAGTACATAGCAGGAGGCGGGAAGCGCCTCTTTCTTCTTCAGCCGTTCAACACCAGGTAATGGCCTATTAATAACTTCTTTTCTTGCTAGGTCGGCAGTTTAACACTCGCGGCGGGTTCGAAGCATTTCCATCATGTAACCTTTTCCTAAAATGTAATTACTCTTTTCATCTTTATCTTGTAAAGCTACATATTGGGATAGAGAGTGCTAACCCTCTCGAGCTCCCACTCACATTTGTTTTGAGGTGAACTTATTTTTTTCAAACTATTCTTCGTTTATGTAATGTAAAGTGTTCTTCTCTAAGTCACCTCTGTAGTATGGGATTAGCCCTTGCGTTAGCGGCCCAGAGCCAGATTAGGTTTTAAAAACAAAGTGTATTAGGAGTGCAAGATCGCCTCCTCTCAAATTGTTATTTTAGAGGTCATGTAATCAACCTTCTTTTCATGTAATAGACCTCAGTAGGTTGGGTATTTTACCCCTGTGAATACGTCCTTAGAGGACAGCTTGAAGGTAGAGTTTGGTGTGGCCTTGTGATAGGCTTACAATTTTGAGAGCGGATCGCTCTTTGAAATTTGTTTCTGTATGCCTCGTGCAGGCTTTATGTGTAATGTTTGGAGCCAGTGCTCCAGGGCATGAATGGGGTTTTCTGCCCCTTGGCTAAAATTTTTTTTGGAGTAAGGCGGGGCTGATTGCCCAAGAGTTATGAAGTAAGGGCACTGAGCCCGAATCCAGTAATATTGTACCTACATTTTTGCTACTCTGTACCTGTTATGATTGTTATCTCTTGTTTTTGAAAAGAAAATATAACCTAGTTAAATTTTAAATTAATTTTACATTGCACGTTAATTTCGTAGCTTGAAACCCATTCACACCCGCACCTTCTTTCACCTCTACCTACCACGGATATCTCCGTAACAATTATTATTATTATCATTATTACTATTATTATTATTATTATTATTATTATTATTATTATTATTATTATTATTATTATTATTATTATTATTATTATTACTGTTACCGTGTTTTTGTGGTAGTTATGCGTGAAAGAAGGTGCGGGGTGGTGAACAGGTCTCAAGCTATGAAAGTAAAATTAATTTAAAATTTAACAAGGTTATATTTTCTTTTCAAAATAAAGAAATAACAAACATGGCAGGTACAGAGTAGCAAGTCAAAAGGGGAGTTACAATATTTACAGAATTTGGGCTTCGAGCCCTGACTTCACAATGCTTGGGCAATCAGCCCAACCTTACTTCAAAATAAGTATTAACAGAGGGGCAGAAAACCCCATTCATGCTCAGGAGCACTTGCTCCAAATTACACCGAAAAGCCTCCACGAGGCATACAACACTCAATTTTCGAAAACGAGCCCCTCGCTCTCAACTTTAAGCCTCTCAAAGGCCACACCAAACTCCACCTTCAAGTTGTCCTCACTGGACATAGACACAGGGGTAAAATACCCAACCTACTGAGGTCTATTAAATGAAAAGGGGTAATTACATGACCTCCAAAATAACAATTTGAGAGGAGGCGATCTGCACTCCTAATACACTTTGTTTTTAAAACCTAATCTGGCTCTAGGCCACTAATGCAAGGGCTAATTCCATACTACAGAGGTGACTTTAGAAAAGAACAATTTGTTTTACGTTAACTAAGAATAGGTTGAGAAAAATAAGTTCACCTCAAAACAATATGATTGGGAACTCGAGAGGGTTAAGCACTCTCTATCCCGATATGCAGTTTAAAAGATGGAATAGATACAAGTTCCTTTACATTTTAAGGAAGGTTACATAATGGAGAAACTTCGGACCCCCCCCCCGAGAGTTAAACTGCTGTGCAAGAAAGAAAAGAAGTAATTAATCGGCAATTACCTGGTTGTTGACTGTCGCCGAAGAAAGAGGCGCTTCCCGCCCCCTGCTATGTACTTTACACACTGAAAGATGGAACAGAAGTGGCCCGGAGACCCTAAAATCAGCAGTTTATATTCTCTCGCGGAAGGTTCGAGGCGTTAGGGGAATGAAAACACCCTCCCACAAACTCTTTATTGGGTAGGATACAGCAACATATTCAAGTTGGGGGAAGATACATCTGATTGGTTAGAAATTAATAAAAGAAATTCGAGATTGGCTAAATACAAAACAAGGGGAAAGAGAGGGGTATACAGCCAACTTAAACAATAACAAAAGGAAACTTAACAAGAAACAAACTTTTGAAATAAAAATTTCTCCAAAAAATAGTTCTTTCACTCCGCACTAGGGTGCACTATTGTTGATCTTCAGTAGTGTCCTCTAGAAGAGAAAGTTCACACTTCTTTCTACAAGCAAAACAAAAATACGTCGAAAATGACACAATTCAAAAACTCCAAATTTTCCGCGTAGTGACATCTTCTGAGAAACTTGAAAATTAATACCATACATAAAGTTCAGACTTCCTCCAGCAGAGGAGTTTCAATTGGCGCACATTTTAAATTAGCGGCGTGGAGCTGTACCGCCCGGTACAATTACTATTATTATTATTATTATTATTATTATTATTATTATTATTATTATTATTATTATTATTATTATCATTACTATTATTATTATTATTATTATTACTATTATTATTACTATTATTATTATTATTATTATTATTATTATTATTACTATTATTAATATTACTATTATTATTACTATGATTATTATATTTATTATTATTATTATTATTATTATTATTATTATTATTATTATTATTATTATTATTATTATTATTATTATTATTATTACTATTATTATTATTATTATTATTACTATTATTATTAATATTACTATTATTATTATTATTATTATTATTATTACTATTATTATTATTATTACTATTATTATTATTATCATTACTATTATTATTATTACTATTATTATTATTATTATTACTATTATTATTATTAATATTACTATTATTAGTATTACTATGATTATTATTATTATTATTATTATTACTATTACTATTATTATTATTATTATTATTATTAATTTTTTTTTTCTCTCAGCATGCAGTCTTTTGAGTGACTCTCGACAGATCGTCGTATGACAACAGCTAGCTATTATAGAACGTACAATCTGCTTGTTGAGGCGGACTCGCTAGCACCGTGTGACCAGTAACGATGTAGTTACTCGGGTCGTAAACAGCGCTGCTCCACATAAAACTCATCTGCGCCATAAACGTTGTATCAGCACAGATGGAGAGGTTATCGTCATGTTTGCATTGCTTTCCGACCGGATTAGACTGCTGGTAACAATGCATTACAATCCCGCGGTCTGACGTATCCAAGCGAGACACTGGCAATACTGCAAGATATCAGCTGTTAAGTACCAGTGTTTACCTTTCATTCTTTCTGTTCCGAGCGTATTCTTATGATCTTTATTACGACACCTGCGTGATGTTCCCCCGTGGTACTAATTGGATTCTTAAACGTACTGTATGTGCCGAGTTGAACCTCACTTAAGGCTGGATTACTTTATATCAGCTGCGTAACGTAGCTGTGGCGCACATAAGGGAGATAAGAGGGGGAGGTATACCCTCCCCAATGGTGGGACTTGTTCTCTTAATTATAAATAAATTGATTTATTATATTGAGTCCTACTCCTTGGCTGAATGGTCAGCGTACTGGCCTTCGGTTCAGAGGGCCCCGGGTTCGATTCCCGGCGGGTCGCGGATTTTAATCGCTTCTGATTAATTCTTCCGGCTCAGGGACTGGGTGTATGTGTCCGTCCGAACACTCTCCTAATCATATTCAGACAACATACAACACTACTAACCACCACAGAAACACGCAATAGTGATTACATCCCTCCATATAGCGTTGGCGTCAGGAAGGTGATCCGGCCGTAAAACAAGGCCAAATCCACATGTGCGACGCAGTTCGCACTCAGGACCCCACAGGTGTGTGAAAAAGTGGTAGGAAGAGAAGGAGAAGAAGAAGAAGATACTTTTATTATACTGAGGAAGGTAAAACAATTCTTTCTTCCTTTCTTAATCTGTTTACCCTCCAGGGTTGGTTTTTTTCCCTCGGACTTAGTAAGGGATCCCACCTCTACGCATCAAGGGCAGTGTCCTGGAGTGTGAGACTTTGGGTCGGAGATACAACTGGGGTAGAGGACCAATACCTTTCCCAGGCGGCCTCACTTGCTATGCTGAACAGCGGCCTTCTGGGGGGATAGGAAGATTGGAAGTGATAGACAAGGAAGAGGGAAGGAATCGGCCGTGGTCTTAAGTTAGAATACCATCCCGGCATTTGCCTGGAGGAAAAGTGAGAAACCACGGAAAACCACTTCCAGGATGGCTGAAATGCGACTCGAACCCTCATCTACTTAGTTGACCTCCCGAGGCTGAGTGGACCCCGTTTTAGCCCTCGTACCACTTTTCAAATTTCATCGCAGAGCCGGGAATCGAACCCGGGTCTCTAGGGTTGGCAGCTAATCACTTTTTTTTTTTTTTTTGCTATTTGCTTTACGTCGCACTGACACAGATAGGTCTTATGGCGACGATGGGACAGGAAAGGCCTAGGAATCGGAAGAAAGCGGCCGTGGCCTTGATTAAGGTAGAGCCCCAGCATTTGCCTGGTGAGAAAATGGGAAACCACGAAAATCCATCTTCAGGTGTTCGAGCGGATGCGAGGTCACAGCTGCGCGCCCCTAACCGCACGGCCAACTCACTCGGTAGCTAATCACTCTAATCGATACACCACAGAGGCGGACCAGAAAATATCAAACGTTATAAAATGCTGTTTAGTCAGAATTTGTAAAGAAACCTGTGCCTAATTCATAACTACCTATTATTATTATTATTATTATTATTATTATTATTATTATTATTATTATTATTATTATTAAGCAAGTTTTCATTCCTAGAAGGCAACACCTTCTCTCTGGCCAGAAGATTCCGAGGGGTTAAAGCTGAAGTGAGGGATTTAGGAGTTGGGTAAGGGATACGTGGAAATAAGAAGATGGGAGGGGTTCGGCCTATTGCCTAATCGTATTTGTTCTTTTTCCTTTTATCTCTTCTTCTGTAGTTTTCTATTTTTTAAAATTTTATTCAAAGTTCATAGTAAGGGATATTTACAATTTAATATATTTGCAGTGAGCTCGCAGTTGCGATTACCAGTATTCTGTAAGAAGGAAGTCAGCTCCCAGACGAAACTACTGTATCTTTACATCGGTCTGTTTTCAGACCAACTTTGCTTTACGGGACCGAAGCCTGGGTGGACTCAGGATATCTTATTCATAAGTTAGAAGTAACAGACATGAAAGTAGCAAGAATGATTGCTGGTACAAACAGGTGGGAACAATGGCAGGAGGGTACTCGGAATGATGGGATAAAGGCTAATTTAGGAATGAACTCGATGGATGAAGCTGTACGCATAAACTGGCTTCGGTGGTGGGGTCATGTGAGGCGAATGGAGGAGGATAGGTTACCTAGGAGAATAATGGACTCTGCTATGGAGGGTAAGAGAAGTAGAGGTAGACCAAGACGACGATGGTTAGACTCGGTTTCTAACGATTTAAAGATAAGAGGTATAGAACTAAATGAGGCCACAACACTAGTTGCAAATCGAGGATTGTGGCGACGTTTAGTAAATTCTCAGAGGCTTGCAGACTGAACGCTGAAAGGCGTAACAGTCTATAATTATAATGTATGTATGTATCAGTATGTACATAATACGTATTTGGTTTTAAGTGTCTATTTACATTATTTATATACAAGGTTTCCCGTAACAATTGTTATTGTGGATCACATTGTCCATTCAACAACCACAAAAACCTTAACAAAAGCAGCAATAATACTATTTAAAACAGCTGTTACACCAATACCAACTTATGGGATCCATATAGTCTGGGACAAACTTAAAATGAATGACCGGATAACGCTACACAAAGTTAAATCTCGTTATACGAAACGGATCCTGGGTATCGGAAAGGCAGCACCATCTAGACTGACCTATGCCTTACTCACAGCAACTTTCTTCATAGACGCGTTTATAATGCAGATACACCTACCAAACACCAAGGCCTGCGAGAACTCATTCAAAATTCTCATAGATAAACGCAGCTATATCTGGAACGACTTTTATTCAACAGACGCCATAATGACGGATGATTGGAAACAAACAAATTACGAGCTTCGACACGTAAGAACGCGATATGCAACACACGGTTTTCATCACAAATTCTTCCAAAATAAGAGATTTTATCGTCCGAATGAAAATTGTGTGTGTGAATTGTGCAATGAACACTGTGAAAAATATCTCGCAAATATTTGCAGTAAAAGACAAATATCACTAATACAACTAGGACTAGAGTAATGCAATATATTGTATTTTGCACATTATGCGCATTTTCGTTAATAGCATATTGTCCATTTTTTATTTTTTTATGAGAGATGGGAGAAAAAATAGGGTTTAGGGTGTCCCGTCACAGATCCCAGTTAAGCATCACCTTAGGGTGGGGGAAAGGGGCCGGTAAAGATGTAGAGGAGTCTGGATAAAGTGTGGAGAAGGGGGATCCGGATCATGTAGGAAGTGGTTAAGGGAGAGGTGGTCGAAGAGAGACACTTTGGAAACGAATTAGGGCATAGGAGTCGAGTTTAGGGAAGGGGAGGATATCATACCCGTCGGAGGTATGAAACAGAACTACCTGCTAGTTACTAAATTGTTTTCAATCGTCCCCTGACGGGAGATGCCGGCCTCGTAGACGGTGAGAGGGTTGGCAGCCGTGGCCTATAAGAGGAACTGTCCCGGCATTCGCCTTAGTGCAGGAAAGTGGAAAATCAAGGAAAACCATTCTAGGGAGGTAGGTACCAGCCCCGCTCCGTCTCCCGAATGCAGAGGCGTAGAGCCGTGACCACCCCTCCTCTGCTCGGTTGGCCGGTCGGAGTGCAGAGTTGTTGGATCACGGACCAGACGTGGCTACTTGTGGGCCGAGACCCACTCTGCATCCGACGCTGAACTATTACTTTTTGCTATTTTTTTACGTCGCACGGACACAGATAGGTCTTATTGCGACGATAGGATAGGAAAGGCCTAGGGAGTGGAAGGAATCGGCCGTGGCTTTAATTAAGGTACAGACCCGGCATTTGCCTGGTGTGAAAATGGGAAACCACGGAAAACCATCTTCAGGACTGCCGACAGTGGGGCTCGAACCCACTATCTCCCGATTACTGGATACTGGCCGCACTTAAGCTACTGCAGCTATCGAGCTCGGCGATGAACTATTCATTTAAAGCAAGTTTGTATTATAGGTTCCGTATAAAAGAGTTTCGACTGTAACGTCATTCGGATAAGCCTAAGGCAGGATGTAACCGGTTGAGGTCGAAACATTTGAATTGTTTTGTAGGTTTTCGTTGTTTATTATGATTTCTTCGATGTGTGAAAATGTGAAAATTGTATAACAACTGGAAGTACATACAAATAAATAAGTAATGCGTCAATGCACAAGTATTTCCACGCCCAATTTATGTGAGATAATCATCCCACCCACCACCTGTGTCCTAAAGAAGAATGGTGCAAGTATAACATAGACAGCAGCAGTTACATGCAAACTCACTTACTTGCAGAAACAGTTTTGGTTGAAATTAAACCTATATTTAGAGCTTTCTATAACAGTGAATTGTGAAGTGGAACTGAGAAACTATATAAGTGCCACAAAATGCAAAATGCGGGTTTTTTTGTTGAAAGTTATCTATGTGCCTTCGCCAACAACATGGAAAAGGATAAGTCGAACGAACATCCCTTTGTAGTTCAAACCGTCTCCCGTATGAAGCCCGTTACAACGGCAACAGTTTTTTTCTGTAGGGAGTGATACAAGTGCCAGCGCGCTCTGTGGAACTGTTTGCGGGCCAATATTAGATAATGTTAGACTTACTGTACTTTGCAAATATGTCTCATTTGTTTTCTGTGATTATTTGCATAGTATAGTATTTTCTTCTTTTGTAAATGAATCTCAAACATAACAATAATGTTTATTGTCGATATCATGCTTCCTGCTCCTCACACTTGGATCACTTTCTCAAGTTATTCTGCGTGGCACTTGTATCGTTCCCGAAAAATGTAAATTCGTTGCACTTCTGTGTCTAAATGAAAAAGGCTGTACTACAGTGTTCAATATTACCTTTCTTTTAAGGGGGAGACACAGCTTAACAAAGGATTCGATTGTTAAATACACTACAATTGTTGTTGACAATTGCTGCACATATCCCAGTATTGGCATGCTTCCTGGCAACCAGAAGCAACTTCAATAATGTCAGAATTTTAATAATTTTAATATTTTAAAATAAAAAATATTCAAAATTTCCTGCCTTTTTAACTGTATATCACTGTTTCCCTTATAAATTCCAGGTTATAAGAATTTTCGTACTTTTCCTTTTTTAAAGTATGTATCAAAACTCCAGCCACAAAATGAACCTCAATCATTAACATAGACTGCGAGTTGGATTTTTGTCGCGTTTTTATTCCGACCGCCAGAAAATATTATTAGCTTTTTAAATAAAAATGTTATATAAAATCGAATTTAAATCCTATTGGTCTGAATGATGTACAGATTGTAGTACAACATTATGGGAGGAAACTCTGAAAAAATCATAATAATCCGTGAATCAGTAAGAGAGTTATGAAGGAAACCGTGACATATTGTTAAAAAAAGGCGGGAAATTTTGAACATTTTATTTTAAAATGTTATAATTAGAATTTTAACATTAATGAAGTTGCTTCTGATTGCTCTGAAGCATGCCAATACTGGGTATGTGCAGCATTTGTCAACAACGTTTGTAGCATATATAACAATCGAATGAATATTGGCCTGTTTTCCCCGTGTTGAGCTAGGGCTCCCCCCTTAAACTAAATAACTGCTGGAAAGTGTCAAATATAATAAAAATAGTAGTTTTAAATAATATTATTTTCTTTATTTTCCAACGATTTTTGTTTTGGGCACTTACAGCTTTCCCCAGTTCCACTTTACAATTATTGACGAAGTGACTGCATGACAAAACACAAAATACTAATGAAAGCTTCTGTCCTCTGGTATAATGAACGAAATCACGGTAGGATTCAGGTGTTGCAGAAGAATATTACTAGAGCCAGGAGTACACTCAGTCAAAGAGTCTTGCATGACTTCGATCAAAGGCTGTAATAAAAGGTGATTCAAACATTCAGAAACTGCAATAAAAAGCAAAACAGGACAGAATATATAAAAGGAAGAGCCAGGAAGACTATGAGGAATATGCACATGGTGGACTCTGAGGTTTTCTACCATCTGTATAAAAATGATTATACTTTAGAATTAAGGGAACACTTCAAATGATGTTTTCCATAACTTATCATTTCCAGCATTTATGTTCCTTTTTCTAAGGAACTACCTAGTGAAAATGCATGAAGTTTTCGAGGCTTCATGACAACATGTCCCTTCTGAATGTACTCTATAACTGTGGCATTGGCATGGAAAAGGTAGTACGTCATTAAAAAAATGAATTTTTCACGAGAAGGAAAAATGGTTTTTCGAATATTTTCAAAGATGTTACCGAAAATAAATAATCTAGAATCAAGTAGCAATCCATTTATCGGTTCAACACACAAAGTTATGATGATTATGTTTTAGGTACAAATTGTTCGCACTGTCACCTGACGTGTATGATTCAAGCTGAAATTTCACGACAAAACAAATTACTTTTTTCATTCAAATTATCTAGCATAGCCAATAAGTCCTTTTTTCGGTATGATGATGGTTACTCTGCTTACAAGTGTCCGACTGCTTGGATGAGTGGTCAGCGTAGAAGCCTTCGGTTTAGAGGGTCACGGGTTCGATTCCCTGCCGGGTGAGGGATTTTAATCGCGTATGATTAATGCTTCTGGATCGGGGACTGGTTGTTTTTGTTTGTCCCAACACTTTCCTCTTCATATACATACAACACACTACACTACCAACAACCACAGAAAACACACAACAGTGACTGCATCCCTTCATATAAGGTTGGCGTCAGGAAGGACATCCAGCCGTAAAACAGGTGCGACACTGTTCGCACCCGCGACCCCATAAGTGTGGGAAAAATCTGTGGAAAAAGAAGATGAAGGAGACTCTCCTTCTATGTGGTTTTAAGGTTGTTCGCGTGATAAGACCGTCCACTTTGAGGATATTGTGCTCCTTCCACGGTTCCAACTCCTTGAATGATTGCCTTTTCTTGACTGAAGGAAGTTCAGCTCTTGGAATCCTTACGCAGCTCACAGTGCTAATATCAAGGCGTTTACTATTTGAATATCTCTTACTTTCCATGGCAGAGTCACGAAAATACCAATGCCGTCATCATGGAATGGTCGAAAATGATTAGACTCTCTGATTATTTCCGCATCTTCTTTTGGAACCATTGTTGGGCACACGTAGTACCTATTTATGTAAACAAAGAACTAGTATGAACGTCATTTCAAGATGCTGGCAATGACGATATACCATTTTGAATGGATTAGGTTTCAGAGGCATTCTGGCAACTGAGTATCACTTATTATAATAATAGCTATAAAAAGGTATTACACGCAGTTTACCGTCAACAAATGGCAAAGGTTATAGCTAACTCCTCCAGAGGCACGGGCTGACTTACGATGTTCTCCATGAAAAAACTAAATTTCAATATTTTGTAACTTGCAGTACTACCTTTACCATGCCAACGGCTCAAATGATTTAAAAAGAATGCTAGCAGCTGATATATGGTTCAGAACGTACTTCAAAACTTAGTACAAATATAGTCCAAAATTAAAAAGTTATAGTCAGAAATATACTACTTACACAAACGTTGTTAGAGGTCAGCACTTATCAAGGAGCCTAAGGTAACAATATGAAAACAAAAGAAATTGATCAAAAGGTTACAGAGTAAAAGGATTTCGTTTTAATATTTATTTATTCATTCTGACATCAATACGTGTTTACCAAAGAAGGACGCGGTATAGCTCACAAATTCTTTGAAAAAAAATTGAATAGTTTGTTTTGTAAAATAAGTATTAATGTACTCAAGAATATTAACTTTTTATGCTATGTTTTCCATACAAATGGCTCCGCATTATTGCCACCGAAAATGTTATAATCGTGGTAAGAATAGTTTCTCGAATATTTCTGTGCAGTCTGTACTATTGCCGCGATTCGACAAATTTTCTGGACATGGTCCCTCTAGCACCCAGAAGCAGTCCCTTACTTGTGTGTTCGTGACGCTGCAGAAAATTGGGTGTTGTTGGCATATATGTGTATCCTGTTTTTCAAAAATGTTCATACACCTATCCAATATTTTTATTTGACATACACCTGTTACGTTCCTAAAATTTGGAAAGAGGTGTGATCCAAACTGAAGTCACAGGAATTACTTTAATATTTTTGTGCTTTTCGGATTACATCCCTCCTTAACGTAACCTGAGTTTGAACCACTGAGATCATAAATAATATAGGTTGGTTGGAATATTATGCTAGATTCTATTTTTATCTGTTTATTTATAATTTCGTTGCTAAATCCGGTCGTTTCAGCACCGAACAAGAAATGTAATCACTCGAGAGTGTTTGTGTTGACAGAAACGTCATCAGGAAGTGGCGAGCTCTCACAAACAGAGCTAGCATCCCCGAAATAGTGCAGGGCCAGTTGCAAAACGTCAATCGAATTTCAAACATACGAAAAGCACTTCCTCTTGGCGTCAACATCTCCAGTTGAAAAATGCTTTCAGAATCGTGTAAACTCACAAATGCAGCTTTGTTCTGCGAAGTCGAACTGTTCGTTAGTGACAGATGTGAAGCGTGGAGAAGTTCCATGCTGAAACGACAGCAGTGCAGTCTCGACAGCTTGTCAGTTACATCCCAAGTGTAACTCCTTGAACACTAATAAGAAGGGTTTTTTTACGTCATGTTTTAAATGCTGCATTGTACAAATTGCGAACTTCACATACTCGTATGACCTGAGCATGTACCCCTTATTAAAGAAATGTTTATTTATGAAGGCTTTCTTCACTATGTTTCGTGTTTTTTTACGTTTAGGTACATTTTCCATTTTGCCTCTTTTTCAGGTGTTTGCTCTGCTTTATTGAAAATGAAACTCCTCAGGCTGTTTCCAGTTATTCGACTGAGTCAAGAATGAAATGAATGGTCACCATCTAGGGGCGAGGATAGGAATTGTGCCGGCTGACAAAGGCTGTCACACTCCTCTGGCGCAATGATTAGTGACTGAAAATTACAATGAAATTATATTGGAGAGTGTTGCTAGAATAAAAGAGGACA
Organism: Anabrus simplex; assembly: GCF_040414725.1. Classification (NCBI taxonomy): domain Eukaryota; kingdom Metazoa; phylum Arthropoda; class Insecta; order Orthoptera; family Tettigoniidae; genus Anabrus; species Anabrus simplex. Next base: position 1,769,027,058 of record NC_090265.1, on the reverse strand, counting down.
GGGAAAACCGGAGTACCCGGAGGAAAACCTGTCTCTCCTCCGCTTCGTCCAGCACATGGAGTCGATATGGAGTACCGGGATTTCAATCCGGAACCCAGCGTTGCCGGCGCGCTGCCGCCTGAGCCACTCAGCAAGGTGCCATAACGGTTCGTAGCACCGTGTTGCAATATTGCTTTTATGATGTCCATGGTGTGATGCACGTTCTAGTTTGTGAACCATGGGCAAAACCTGAGTGGCCTAGTAAGAAGTCCTGAGAGTCGGGAAAAGGAAAAGGAGTTGGTATCTCGGACATGATCTGAATCGTGGCCCTCCTTGTGCTCAGGCGACTAGGACTGTGCAATCCACCGGTTGTACCTGCACCACTAGCCCCTAACTACGAACGTTAACATTTTGTGGGCAGCTTCCGACGTGAGGTCCTACGCACCACTACTGGAAATATGGCTTAGAAAATCAATCAATCAATCAATCAATCTACATTTAGGAGAGTCGCCCAGGTGGCAGATACGCTATCTGTTGTTTTCCTAGCCTTTTCTTAAATGATTGCAAAGAATTTGGAAATTTATTGAACATCTCCCTTGGTAAGTTATTCCAATCCCTAACTCCCCTTCCTATAAACGAATATTTGTCTCAATTTGTCCCCTTGAATTCCAACTTTATCTTCATATTGAGATCTTTCCTACTTTTAAAGACTCCTCCGAAACTTATTCGTCTACTGATGTCCTCCCACGCCATCTCTCCACTGACAGCTCGGAACATACCACTTAGTCGAACAGCTCGTCTCCTTTCTCCCAAGTCTTCCCAGCCCAAACTTCGCAACATTTTTGTAACGCTACTCTTTTGTCGCTGGCTGGGATTCGAACCCGCGGCCTCCGGGTAAGATGTACCTGCGCTACCCCTACACTGCGCTGCCGGCTGCATGACAGCTGGAAGAATATACAGTTTTTTAATTAATTTATTAGTTCACTGTACCTTATCGTCAGTCAGTCACCAGAGATCTGCATTTAGGCAGTCGCCCAGGTCGTTGATTCCCTATCTGTTTCTACCTAGTCTTTTCTTAAATAATTCCATAGAATCTGGAAATTTATAGAACATCCCCCTTGGAAAATTATTTTAATCCCTAACTCCTTTTCCTATAAATGAATATTTGCCTCAATTTGTCTTTTTGAATTCCAACTTTATCTTCATACTGTGGTCTTTCCTACTTTTAAAAGCACCACTCAAACTTATTCGTCTACTGATGTCATTCCACGCCATCTCTCAACTGACAGCTCGGAACATACCACTTAGTCGAGCAGCTCGTCTCCTTTCTCCCAAGTCTTCCCAGCCCAAACTTTGCAACACCTTCGTAACGCTATTTTTTTTTTTGTCGGAAATCACCTAGAACAAATCCAGCTGCTTTCCTTTGGATTTTTCCCAGTTATCGAATTACGTAATCGTGGTGAGGGTCACCGATACTGGAATCATACTCTAATTTGGGTCTTACCAGAAAATTATATGCCCTCTCCTTCACATCCTTACTACAACCCCTAAACACCCTCATAAATTAGCACTTTGTTCTATGTGAGTGTCATGATTTCTAGCGTACGAGTTTAATGTTCGCTAATAGTTTGGAGATATCCAGAGGTATTAACATTTTATTGTACAGGCATGCATAGAAATGGAGCCCCGACATAAACAATCAACACTGCCCCACTCCAGTCCCGAAGAGGCGTGGAAGGGAGTGAACGGGTAGTAATGAAGTCATAGTGTGTGTATTGCTATACATTCACCACTGTGTCCATTTCAATCACAACAAAGTCTTGTATCGGGCTGTCCATCTGCAGCGAGGAGGTGAGGGGACCAGGCTTTGTTTATATCGGGATACCATTTCTGTGCATGCGTGTACCAGGGAACGATTCACTGTCCGAGCATTTGAAATGAAAATTCACAGCCTGTTTCCAGTCATTTGTCCGGGTCAGGAATGAAATGCATGAAGTCCCAATCTACCGGTGAGGATAGGAACTGTGCCGGAAGCCGAAGCAGTCTCATTCCTCCCGCGCAATGATAAATGACTGACAGATGAACTGAAGAGAGTTGCTGGAATGAAAGATGACGGGGGAAACCGGAGTACCCATAGAAAAACCTGCCCCACCTCCTCTTTCTTCAGCACAAATCTCACATCCACTGACGGGGATTTCAACCACGGAACCCAGCGGTGAAAGGCCAGTACCTGTCCCCTTAGCCACGGAGGCTTCTGGTCAGAGCATTGTCAGGGATATTATCTCTTGGAGGTTGCGTTTCCTCCTGTTTAATAGAGGAATCCCCTAGTTCAAACTGCAAGTCAATTACAAGAGCCAGTTACGCCCAACTAATACTCAGTTGATTGTGCCGAACCGGAAGGAAATGGAATAACATCCATTTCCAATTTAATTACTGTTCGTCACGATGACAATTTATCATCAATTATCATACTCACACGAGAACTGCACGTGGAACTTGTGTTCAATTACCCTAATTGAATTATAATAATAGTAATTATTATTACTGTTGACAGTGAAGAAAGAGCTGTGTAATTACTACTCTCATTGGTTGTATGAGAATGCTTCCCCATGTGAATAGAGCGAGGAAATTTGGAAATGGATTTTACGTACAGAGTGCGTTTGAATTAGGTTCGGCTCCTTGGCTGAGTGGTCGGCTTCGTGGCCTTCAGTTCAGAGAACCCGGTATTGAATCCCGCTGGATATGTTAATTCTTCTAGCTTTTGCTAGTTGTTTTACGTCGCACCAACACAGATACGTCTTATGGCCACGATGGGACAGGAAAGGGCTAGGAGTGGGAAGGAAGCGGCCGTGGTCTTAGATAGGTACGGCCCCAGCATATGCCTGGTGTGAAAATGGGAAACCACGGAAAACCATTTTCAGGGCTGCCGACTGTGGGGTTCGAACCTACTATCTCCCGAATACTGGATACTAGCCGCACTTAAGCGACTGCAGCTATCGAGCTCGGTAATTCTTCTAGCTTGAGACTGGGTACTTTTTTCCGTCTTAATACTGATCCTTTCTTCTAGACACAACTCACCAATGAATAATACAACCCTCCATATAGGTTGGCGTCATGGAGGGCACCCAGCCGTAAAACTAGTCCAAATCCACACATGATTTTGACCTTAAAAAACAGCCGTCCGCCGAGTTCAGTGCTCCTTATAATATCTGATAGTCTGCCTCCATACCGTAACGGTCACCACTATTAGATGCCACCACCGGACGCCCGGGTTCGATTCCCGGTTCTTTTTTCTTGCTAATTGCATTACGTCGCACCGATACAGATAGGTCTTATGGCGACGATGGGGCAGGAAGGACCTAGGAAAGGGAAGGAAGCGGCCGTGGCCTTAATTAAGGTACAGCCCCAGCATTTGCCTGGTGTGAAAATGGGCAACCACGGAAATCCATCTTCAGGGCTGCCGGCATGATACGAGGGCTTGAACGGGGTCCACTCAGCCTCGGAATGTCAACGGAGTAAAGGGGGTTAGATTCCCACTTCAGCCAAACTCAAAGTGGTTTTCCGTGGTTTCCCAGTTCTTCCTCCAGGCAAATACCTAACTTAAAGCCACGGCCGTTTCCTTCCCTCTTCCTTAGCTTCCCGCACAAGGCCTCTTTTCAAGATGGCAGGTCAGGACGCCTGGGCGAAGTACTGGTCGTCCTCCCCAGTTGTATCCCCCGACCCAAAGTTTTACGCTCCAAAACAATGCCCTTATGTCGTTTGAGGTGGGATCTCTCGCTGAATCTGAGGAAAAATTCAATTCTGGACGGAAAGCGGATTAAGAAAGAAAGAAGCAAGTCTCATATTTGGTTGAAAAAGTACATGCAGCTCACCTCCATTTCGGGTGTACCTGAAATAAGCTGCACCACCTCAGGATGAGGACAAGAGTTTACTTGTTGGTGTACCTGTGCTTCGCTACAGAATTCTACACTGTGTAGGGAATTGTAAGTAACGAAGTGTACATGTGCGAGTAAGGTTCGATTAAATTGTATAGCTCTTACTTAATTGATTGCCAGTGTCTCTGTTAAGTAATACCTGGTTGCCAGCCATTAAGGATTTACGTAGGTAGTTTCCTTCCCTGTCCCTTCACTGTTGTTATTTCGTCTCGGTGTTTTTCAAATTCGTACGTTCCTGATCGCCAGATGTTTCACTCCAGGCTTGTGTCAATGCCATACACCTGTCAATGTCATGTGTTACGTACACTGATTCTGATGGTTCGGTCAGCTTCCGCTTCGAACGCTAGCGCTGTGCCACGTCCGGGGAGCCATCTGGTGACAAATGAACGTACCACTTCCACTTCTATTATAACGTCTAAATTTAAAGAAGTCATTGTTTAAGAAGCCTTTGTCGTGGAGAGTCGAGATTTTTCTGATGACGCAGAGTACAGTTCTCTGCGAAACGTAAAGAATTTCACCTTATTTTCTTGACAAGGCATAAACCCAAAAGCCTATACAGTATCATGTCTACATGTACGAGCCGTGAAAGCATCAATGGCAACATTTATTGAGTGTGTTGCTATTGATATTGTGTGTTGATGAAGTGCTAATGTAATATTTATGGTGAGGTCAGAGTATAGATAGTTAATTTTCTATTAGCCTGGCTCCGTAGCTAAATGGTTAGAATGCTGGCCTTTGGTCACAGTGGTCCCGGGTTCAATTCCTGGCAGGGTCGGGAAATTTAATCACCATTGGTTAATTTCTCCGACACAGGGGTTGGGTGCATGTTTCGTCCTCATCATGACGCACAGGTCACCTACGGGTGACAAATAAATAGTCCTGTACCTGGCGAGACGAACATGGCCTCGGACATTCCTGGCACTGATAGCCATACACCATTTCATTTATTTTCGATTAGTCGATAAGTTATTGGAGAACTTAGGCGCAGTCCCTACCCCTTCAATCGTTTTCAGACGGTTAGGTAAGGCCCGAATCAGGAGTACCAGTACGCAGCGTTATGTACACACCTTGGGAGAGAGAATTATCATGCTCTATCCAGATTCGAAGGATCAATTATCGTGAACTCTGGAGCCCAAACTCTCGACATTTCAGTTAATTATATTTATTTCATAAAAGCCAAACCCCATGGCACTACAGCCCTTGAAGGGCCTTGGCCTACCGAAGGCCTGCAAATTGCGAGTTGTATAGTCAACACGACGTATCCTCTCGGCTTTCTAAACCGAGGCCGCTATCTTACTGTCAGATAGTCCATCTGATGTAACCACGTAGATTGACTGGACAACGAACCAGCCCTCAGATCGAGGTTAAATTCCCTGAACTGGCTGGGAATCGAAACCGGGGTCTCCCAGTAAGAAGTACCCGCGCTACTCCGACACCACGGGGCTGGCATTTATTTAATATTGTTGTTGTTTAAGTCATCAGTCCATAGACTGGTTTGATGCAGCACTCCATGCCAACCTATCCTGTGCTAACCTTTTCATTTCCTGCCTAACTACAGTATTGCATCCTACATCTGCTCCAATCTGCTTGTCATATTCATACCTTGGTCTACCCCTACCGTTCTTACCACCTACACTTCCTTCAAAAACCAACTGAACAAGTCCTGGGTGTCTTAAGATGTGTCCTATCATTCTATCTCTTCTTCTCGTCAAATTTAGCCAAATCGATCTCCTCTCACCAATTCGATTCAGTATCTCTTCATTCGTGATCCGATATATCCATCTCACCTTCAGCATTCTTCTGTAACACCACACTTCAAAAGCTTCTATTCTCTTCTCCTCTTCCATATTTCACTTCCATACAATGCCACACACCACACGAAAGTCTTCAAAAATGTCTTTCTAATTCCTATATCAATGTTCGAAGAGAGCAAACTTCTGTTCTTAAGAAAGCTCTCCCTTGCTTGTGCTAGTCGGCATCTTATGCCCTCCTTATTTCTGCCATCGTTAGTTATTTTACTACCCAAGTAACAATATTCATATACTTCCTTTAAGACTTCCTTTCCAGCATCACGTGCCTTCGTTCGACTGCAATCCATTACTTTTGCTTTGGACTTATTTATTTTCTTCTTGTACTCCTTACCCAAGACTTCGTCCATACCATTCAGCAGCTTCGCAAGATCTTCTGCAGTCTCAGATAAAATAACAATATCGTCGGCAAATCTCAAGGTTGTGATTTCCTCTCATTGGATTGTGATTCTCTTTCCAAATTCCTCTCTAATTTCCTTCACTGCCTGTTCTATGTAAACATTGAAAAGGAGAGGGAAAACTGCAGCCTTGCCTCAATCCTTTCTGGATTGCTGCTCTCGATTCTTATTACTGCAGACTGATTTTTATACAGATTGTAGATAATTCTTCGTTCTCGGTATCTGATCCCAATCACCTTCAGAATCTTAAATACCTTGTTCCAATCAACATTATCGAATGCCTTTTCTAGATCTACAAATGCCATGTACGTGGACCTGTCTTTCTTGATTCGATCCTCTAAGATCAGACGTAAAGTCAGGATTGCTTAACGTGTTCCTACATTTCTTCTGAAGCCAAATTGATCTTCCCCTAACTCAGCTTCAACTTGTTTTTCCATTCTTCTGTAAATAATACCTGTTAAAATTTTGCAGGCATGAGATACTAAACTAATGGTGCGATAGTTTTCACACCTGTCAGCACCGGCTTTTTTTGGGAATAGGTGTAACAGCATTCTGACGAAAATCGGATGGGTCTTCTCCTGTCTCATACATCTTACACACTAAATGGAATAACCTTGCCATGCTGGTTTCTCCTAAGGCAGTCAGTAATTCAGATGGAATGTCATCCATTCCAGGTGCCTTGTTCCTATTTAGGTCGCTCACAGCTCTGTCAAACTCTGACCTCAAAATTGGATCTCCCATTTCATCAGCATCAACAGCCTCTTCTTGTTCCAGAACCAAATTATCTACTTCTTTATCTTGATACAACTGTTGGATAGGTTCCTGCCATCTTTCTGCTTTGTCTTCTTTCCCTAGAAGTGGCTTTCCATCTGAGCTCTTAATATTCATACACCTAGATTTCCTTTCTACAAAGGTTTCCTTGATTTTCCTGTATGCAGAATCTACCTTTCCTAGAGCCATACAACCTTCAACATCCTTGCACTTCTCCTTCAGCCATTATTCCTTAGCTGCCTTGCACTTTCTATCCACTTGATTCTTTAATGGCCTGTATTTTCTGCCCTCTTCATCTCTAGTATTCTTGTATTTTCGTCTTTCATCAATCAGGTCTAGTATCTCCTGAGTTATCCACTGATTCTTAGTTGATCCTTCAGCCTTTTCATTTAGCCCTTGTGCAATATGTTCCTTGAAACAATCCCTCACACTCTTTTCTTTCAACTTGTCTACATCTTATCTCATTGCATTCTTCAATTTCTTCAGCTTCAGATGGCATTTCATAACCAACAAGTTGTGGTCAGAGTCCACGTCTTCTCCTGGGGAAGTTTTGCAATCCTACACCTGGTTTCTGAATCTCTGCCTAATCATAATGAAGTCTATTTGATACCTTCCAATGTCTCCATGTTTCGTCCACGCATACAGCCGTTGTTTGTGGTGTTTGAACCAAGTATTGGCAAGGACTAAATCATGATCAGTGCAGAATTCAACCAGCCGAATTTCTATTTCGTTCCTTTGTCCCAATCCGAATTCTCCTGCTGTATTACCTTTTCTTCCTTGGCCTGACACTGCATTCCAATCTCCCATCACAATTAGATTCTCGTCACCTTTTTACATATTGTATTAAATCTTCTATCTCTTCTTATATTCTTTCGACTTCCTCATCATCCGCTGAGTTAGTAGGTATATAGACCTGCACTATTGTGGTGGGCATTGGTTTGGTGTCTATCTTGGCGACAATAATTCTTTCACTATGCTGGTCGTAGTAGCTTACCCGCTGCCCTATTTTCTTATTCACTATTAAACCATTTCCCCTGTTTGATTTTATGTTGACAATTCGATAGTCGCCTGACCAAAAATCCTGTTCTTCCTGCCTACGTATTCACTTTACCAACGACATCTAACTTTAGTCTATCCATCTCCCTTTTCAGATTCTTTAACCTACCACAACGATTCAAACTTCTAACATTCCACGCTCCGACTCGCAGAATGTCAGTATCCATCTTTCTGATGATCGCCTCCTTTCGTGTAGTCCCCACCCGGAGATCCGAATGGGGGACTAGTTTACCTCCGGAATATTTTACCCGGGAGGAAGCCATCATCAGTACATCATTCATACAGAGAGAGCTGCATGTCCTCGGGAGGTAGTTACGGCTGTAGTTTCCCGTTGCTTTCAGCCGTGTAGCAGTATCAACACAGCTAAGCCATGTTGAGTATTATTACAAGGCCGTATCAGTCAATCATCTAGACTGCCGCCCTTGCAACTTCCGAAAGGCTGCTACCCCCCTTTCGATGAGCCATTCCTTAGTCTGGTCTCTCAACAGATACCCATCCGATATAGTTGCACCTGCGGCTCGGCTATCTGCTTCATTGGGACACGCAAGCCTCCCAACCGCGGCAAGGTCACATGGTGTTTTGCACCTCTGTTATGATGTTGTTCTAAACTTGATCCACTAATTGCAAAATAAACTCATCAAACGTCGTACGAGAAATGAGAAGGCACATATATCCTTTTATTTACTTATTTAGCCTGGTGATCACCCGTGAATGACGCAAAGTTAGGTATCCGTTGAGTTCAACCTAGAAAATTACTCTCAGGGTATATAAAGTTCCCGTTTATATTTTAAACCATAAAATTAAAATTATAGCTCGCGAGAAGCTAAAATTTCACTGATTGCACAACAAGTTACAATACATTTCGCCAACACAATGCTGCATAATTAGCTTGGTGTCTACACTTCTTAAATTCTTGCCCTGCTGACATGCTTTGCTGTATCGGTAATATCAAAATAAGCGTTTTGACAGATAGTGCTGGAGGGAGGAACATTGTACTTGCTGCCACATTCCCGTGTTCCTTTCTCCTTCCCCTCGCTTCCACCTCACTTGATCGTTCGATTGGACCGCTGTGTTCTCTCGTTCGTAACTCAGAATTGAGAGGTTTGGCAACTCCAAGCAACACGAACCGGTCAGCAGGCTTATATCCATGGCAACCGCAGTGGATCCGCCCTCGTTTCCATGGCTACCATAAACCGTACTCCCTTCTCCCCACCCAGGCAGGCAGTAAATGAACCTCCCTCTAGGAAGTGCCAGGACGCATCTTTCAATATTATGACCAGTATTCAGAAAAGTAATTTTCACTAATGATTGCTCTGATTTAACTTACAGTAAATTTACTGAAAAATCACGTGAACACCTGAATGTTGTAGAGCGTATATTGTACTGATAGACATAGGAAAACCGGAAAGTCAACATAACTTCCTGTTTTCGGATACGTTACCAACCTATGAAATTTAAAGAACATGTAAGAATGGCACCAACTTGCGATAATGAAATTCATGAACACAGTACCATCTGCTGGTACATTTACGATAACCTTCTCTGTCAATAAATCTGAGTTCTTTTTAAAAAAACTAGGAAATGAAGTTGTCAGTACTGCGTACCGTTTCATACCAGCAGAGAAAAGGCACTGGTCTCGTGTAGTATTCCATTTTTTCAGTTATTAAATCTACTGGTTGCCAATGAAGTTTGCGTGAATCACAGACTATGAATCTTCTTGATTCTGATTAATTAACCGACCTTGCTTAACAATTTCGCCATTCTTGAAAGAACGGTTTTAGACAAAAATCGTTAGGTTTTTTTTTCAAATTTCTTAAAGTGCATCTGGTCATTTTCTAGACTCCATTGTGAGCTATTAAATCTCATCATTCACTTCGCGTAACGCCGGGTCATCACATGGTTGTCAATCTCCATGGCTAAATGGTTAGCGTGCTGGCCTTTGGTCACAGGGGTCCCGAGTTCGATTCCCGCCAGTGTCAGGAATTTTAACCATAATTGGTTAATTCTGCTGGCACGGGGGCTGTTTGTATGTGTCGTCTTCATCATCATTTCATCCTCATCACGATGCGCAGGTCGCCTAGGGCCATCGAATCGAAAGACCTGCATCTGGCGAGTCGAATTTGTCCTCGGACACTCCAGGCACTAAAAGGCATACGCCATTTCATTTCATTTCATTTCATTTCATGGCTCAAACTACTTTTCGGTAGTTTCGTTTCGTTTTTGAATAAAATTAATTGTTGAGCATTATAGACGTCGAAGCACTGAATATATGGAGTTCACTGAGCTAGTCTAGGGCACAGGCTTCCCCACAACATTGTTGCTACTCCCAACGATATTGCCGTAAATTACTTTATTTGCAAAAGGGTGAAAAATGAGTGTAAATTCAGATTTTTTGATAAGAACAGTTACGGTCATTTCTTTCCTTCGCGCATTTATGGAATTCTAGTCCAATTGGCTTTTAAAAATGCAATAGCAATCTTTCTTATCTCGTCTATATTTCATTAAAGTCCACTTAAAATCACTGCCACTACAACTAATACGGTATTACTAATACAACACCAAATACTTCCTATTAGTAATTTCTATATTTGTGTAAGTTTTAACTTACATCCTTACGCAAGAAAAGAACCCACACCGAAACGGGGTAAAATACGAGCAGCCTGTTTCCCATTTCTGTTAGCTTCCATATATTGCCGACACTTACCAATGATCTTCTCATTACCTTCAGATCGATTTCCAATTCTCACATTGAAATCGTCCATTCACACTGTCCTGTCCTTGCTATTGACTCTGACTGCCATTACACTCACAATCAGTGCTACGTAAAACTTATTTATAGCCTCATCTGCACCCTCACATCCATTTAAGAACATCATAACAGAGGAACACAATACAAATTATTATTCAATAATCATGGATTCCTTCAATATCTAAATCTGTCCAAACCATTCACTCATTTATGTGCTTAACAGAAACATGTAGTACGGAATGGAGTTCCTTCTCTACCCTTCCCCATTTTAACAGCTGTTAAGTACACCGTATAATCATCTCTCTTATTATGCATCTCCCTTACCCGAACATCATTAACTCGTAACACACCCACATGCATGTGTTTTGCTGGTTACCCAGATTTAACTTCATTTCTTCCATAATCCCCATTAATATTGATAGCATCTCATCAAATTTCTCTAAGGACTCTCTGCCCTGTCAAGTTGAACGTCTTCATTCTAGTAGGTCCGAGACATGCTTGGTAAATTTCTGTGAAGTAGGATTCTAGCCTACTTACACATTGTCCAAATGAGAGTCTTCAGTCTAACTGTTTCGCGATAACCTGTGGATTGTGCAGCCCGAGCCACCTGAATTCAAGGCGAGCCATGACTCGATCCGAACTGTTTGTGGGAGGGGGCCCCCAGCGGATTATTGAAGGTGGGACCACCGAACTATACGGTTCTCTGTCCCAGTTCTATTGGTTGAAACGTCTTGCTTTCGACGTTATTTTCTCGCTACGTTGTTAACTCGTTGCGATATGTGCTCTTAATTCCAGTATTTCCGAAAAGGAGGAGTATGTGCGAAGGTGGAGAGGTTGAAATGTGGTGGTGGCGACTTGACTGTCCTGTAATTGGCGGGCTACGGATATAACACTACTTGCAATGTTGAAGGCACTTGCCATCTATGGGGCTCGCTAGAGCTCTACAAGGCATGCGGTAATGTTGGTTAGGCATACAGTGTTTCTAGGTTGAAATAGGTATTGAATTTTACGGTAATTGACTTAATTTGTGCTTGTTATGGGAAAGAGCCTAGGTGCTGACTCTTTCACGACCATTGCTACGGCACCCAGCCGTTGCCCATGCTTCACAAACTAAAACGAGATACAGTGACCTACAAAACGAGCAATTGTTATTATTATTATTATTATTATTATTATTATTATTATTATTATTATTATTATTATTATTATTATTATTATTAGAGGTTTAACCCCACTAGGGAGGGCTGAAGACTAGTTCTTTTTGGATGCTTGCTTTCCCTCCCAATGCCTCTTGAGTCCTGCTATTAGTTTTTCCTTCCTTTCCTGTGGAAGAGGTTTGCGATATTTAACAACCTTTTTATAGGAGACCACGAGTTGACCATTTTAAAAAATTTGGGGTGATCTTAGACGTCAGTATCAGAAATCCCAATGGAAGGAAGTCTTTATTATTATTATTATTATTATTATTATTATTATTATTATTATTATTATTATTATTATTATTATTATTATTATTATTATTATTGTCCGACTCGTTGGCTGAATGGTCAGCGTACTGGCCTCCGGTTCAGAGGGTCCCGGGTTCGATTCCCGGCCGGGTCGGGGATTTTAATCGCTTCTGATTAATTCTTCTGGCTCGGGGACTGGGTGTATATGTCCGTCCCAACACTCTCCTCATCATATTCAGACAACATACTACACTACCAACCACCACAGAAACACGCAATAGTGCTTACATCCCTCCATAGAGGGTTGGCGTCAGGAAGGGCATCCGGCCGTAAAACAGGGCCAAATCTACATGTGCGACGCAGTTCGCACCCGCGACCCCACAAGTGTGGGAAAAGCGGCAGGAAAAGAAGAAGATTATTATTATTATTATTATTATTATTATTATTATTATTATTATTATTATTATTATTTATTATTATTATTATTATTATTATTATTATTATTATTATTATTATTATTATTATTATTATTATTATTATTATTATTATTATTATTATTATTATTACTTCATCGAGCCGCAAGCTTCCAGTCTTGTAACTTTTGATGACTGAGAAGGTCTTCTTCGCAAGCCTGCCGTTGTCGATTCTCGGAAGGTACCCGCAAACTTATTGTCGTATACGGTTACAAGATGTATTTAACAAGGATCATAATCTTCTATATTTAGCAATATAAACAACTGAAATTAATACAGTAATTATTTTTTAAAGCTGGACTTTCTACCTTCTTATTGTGCTCTTCCTCATCTTCTCCTTCCTCATGCCATGTCACGCGATGGTGCAGTGTACGCTTAACTGTACGTCATCCTCCAATGATTCTTGCTTGGAGTGAACAGGTCATCACAATTTGGTCAGGCCACCGTTTCCTGGGGACGATCATGGGGCAGATTTCGTCATGTGTCGTGCAGTTTGTTTTCTACAATTTATTTTCATCGTACCGATACAGACCATTCGTATGGGAACGATGGAATAGGAAAGAGCTAGGAGTGAGAAGGAAGCGGTCGTGGCTTAATTAAGCTAGAGCCCCAGCCCAGCATTTGGCTGGTGTGATAATGGGAAACCGCGGAAAACTACCTTCAGGGGTGCCGACAGTGGGGGTTTGAACACAGGATCTCCCGAACAGGGGTGGCAGTAACGTATGTGCTGAAGTGCTGCAGCACATTGTCTATTTGAAAAATATATTACTCTGATAATATGATCTACAATCAAATTCAGTGCACTGAAGAAGACGTCAGCGAAAGAATAGGAAATCATTCAACTCCCCTCACAACCAGGTAACTAGTAGTGCGCTCCACGCCGGGTACTGTGCAGCTCACAGCTCAGCGAGAATTTCTAAGCTTTTTGCCAGAAAGCAGGAACTTTGCGTTTTGCTCATGCGTGCCCAACTTTTCCGAAACAGCAGCCAAGACCGCCAAGACATCACTTCACAGCGAGTCTTTGTTGGACCACAAGAGAGACAACACTGGTCACACTTGCATTTCGACCGAAATGAGAACATGACCCAGCGGTAGTATTTAAGAGGGGATCGCTCAAAGCAGACGGGAAAACAAAATACTGAAGCCATCAGCTGTTCCCGCCAGGTCTTTTAATTCACCCAATTTGCCATTTCCACAGGCACATTTACAAATCGAAGAACTATAAAAATTGTACATTTCGTGTTGTCTATATGAGGACATGATATTGTGATATTCTTTAATTATAAAATGCCTAGTTTATAAATTTCACTATAACAACAAACATAACACGTAATTTTGCATTACGACGTTGCTGGTTTCCATTTCTGCGCACTGACACCAACTGTTTCTGAGTTCATGAATGCTTTGCCATTGCAGGTGTTATTGTGTGAGGAATGTGTACATGTGCTTACTAACTTTTATTGACTCTATTAACTGCACAAAAACATCATTTATATGAAATCCTTGATCAAGAAAACATTTAATTATTTAATGTTTCAAACGCAGTCACATTGCATGGCGTTAGTTTTATTGATTACAGTATTGAAGAATTTTCTTCGGAGAAGAATAGAAATATCACAGATTAGTGGACGGCAAAACTGAAAAAGTGAAAAGAAAACCTGAAAATCGGGCACCTATTGATCCAAACGATAACTGAGAATTAATCCACACGATCCGTGGAAAATCTGACCTTCAACTAATAGAGTTTCAAATTTACTCTTAATTAAGATTATCCACCAGTCAAATACCCTGTCGGATATGGAAACACCCGCCGAATGGACCCTTAATCGAACCAAATTGACTATCAGTTGCTTTGGATAGGTTGCGAAATATTATTGGAAAGCATGGAGTTCACTACAAGTTAACAGCAGCATTCATAATTGAAATTAAAATTCCACCATATATTGTAATCTCGTGACACCCTTAAGTTATACAATAATGCCGATGCTGAACGTGCATCACCCAAACAGCTGTTCGGAAGGAACCAACAACAACCCGATCCGAGAGGATCTTACGTTACGTCGTTCTGAAGGAACAAAACTGCGAAATGCAGGAAACACTTATTCATCACGCATTTAGAAGAAACGCCCAACACTGAAGTTAAATAAAAAGTGGTAAGTCACTTGAAAAATATTATTACAAAACCAACTTTCAGGTTATAAATGGTTACGTTACGCTTAATAAAATTACAATTCCACATGGTAAAAGAAATATAAACCTAAGAATTCCTTCCTTTACAACAACGACTACTATCACAGATCCATCTACTTATTGTTTGTCCCAACGCACTACCTACAAAATCATTAATCGACCACACTCAACTACGTATTATAAAATGAAAGAACGAAAAATTGAAAATAAAATATATTACCGGCTGACGAATCGAACACGCATTCGTAACTCAAGTCTCACACAAATAAGCTGAGTGTCAACACGCACACTAGCAAAGCAAACGGACGTCAGAACGACAAAACAATTAAGTCCGTAACAAAATAAAATACTGAAGTTCATTGAACACACTGCAGTAATATTCCAATCATCGTTAGATCAGTACCCTATATTGGACAACCCTCATGTTCAAGCCACTAGTCGTTCCATAATCTTAGGTAAATACCTTCCAGCTGGTAAGGGCCGTGAGCAAACATGGCATCAAATATTACTTAACTAACACTCTTCGCATTGCATACACTACTGCAGACACTACCATTGCTCAAGTCACTTCGCAACAACACATAATCTAAGACTTGAGTATATACAGCCGACATCCTAAACCTATCGTCGGGCCTACCTAATGTCTGCACAACCTAACACTAACCTCTATGTACATACACACACCTTCCTAAACCTATCGTTGAGCGTGAACTAGGACGTCTCATCATCAGTATACTCCTAGGATAACATGTGACGTCCTAAATCTATTGTCGAGCGGAAATTGGGTTGTCTACGCTTCCTCTAGAATATCAGGCGAAATCGTAACTTCGAACACACTCTTGGATATTTTAGCTTTAAACCTTGTCGAAACGAATATCACACAATGAAACAAATCTTGCCACAGAATGAACGCAAGTCTGAAAATGCAACTAAGTTCCTATCTTGTTAATAAAATGTGAAATTGAAAATAAATAACGCGTGGCAAGCAATCCATAACTCAAACACAATCTCGACATGCACAATGAAGTTTGGAAAAATAATATGACTTTCAACACAAGTCTAACATTGCGTGAATATCGCCCAAAACAGTAATCATCACCACCGCAAAACTCCACAACGTAACTCTAGGGTGAGGCCCTCAAAAATCCCCTACCATCTCGTTATTCCAAATAGCCATATCCATGACTCTCCAGTGAAGCGAAATCCAATGAATCCACACAGCCACACTATCGCTTTAATAACGTCCAATATCTCACTCACAATGTTTCCTGTTTAATGATAAATTATCGTCTCGTAATTTATTAAATTATCTGAGTGGAAATTTGTCATTACAGTCAAATAACACCAACCGTGCATTCAGAATGCTCTTCTACCCTTGAGATCGTATAATATAATATTCATTATGCTGAGTTTACGTAAACTCGTCACTTGGACTTAACTGCCAAGAGCAACAATCTTGAACAGAAATTGTTTTTCACTTGGGATCTTAATTTGAAATCTTACTATGCATCACACAATACTCATCTCGACCGAGCTCGATAGCTGAAGTCGCTTAAGTGCGGCCAGTATCCACTATTCGGGAGATAGTAGGTTCGAACCCCACTATCGGCAGCCCTGAAGATGGTTTTCCGTGGTTTCCCATTTTCACACCAGGCGAATGCTGGGGCTGTACCTTAATTAAGGCCACGGCCGCTTCCTTCCCACTCCTAGCCCTTTCCTGTCCCATCGTCGCCATAAGACCTATCTGTGTCGGTGCGACGTAAAGCAACTAGCAAAAAAAAAAAAATACTCATCTCGAACCAACCTTCGGTTAGCTGTTCCGGATTGTTAGCGGAATATACTACAGCCTGCCTCATAAATATCACATTTAATATACAGCCTGTCTCAAAATTTCTTCGCCATCAGCACATATAGCCTGTCTCAAAAATTCATTCTCATCGCCTTCTCACGGAGGCATTACATGAAATACAGGCTTCCTCTGCCTTCAACATCTATAGAACTCTTATCTCCACATATCATTTCAGAACAATCCATTTTTCTCTTTCAAGACTTTTCAAACCTCAATCCACTCGTGACAAACAACTTTTATAAAATCCTTTTCTTTCATTTATTTTACTACAACTTTCGGATCACAGGAATACAACAACACACCGTGATTTCCCATATCACCGACATACACGATGTCACAAAATCAAATTCCCACAAAAAAACATCACTTCTTCAAACTTCACTGGATTTCGAGATGAACGCAAATCTTGTTGAATATGACTGTTAAATACACTTTTAACATAGAAAAATTTTATCCTGCGGTAAATATTATTATTTATTATTATTATTATTTCGACAAAATTTTCTGAACTATACGGTATTCGAAATTAAGACATTCATCACGACTACATCATCGTTGTCATCTTCCTAATTTTACTCAATTTGAACAATATCTCAAAGAATATTAACACATTATTTCAACTTCGCATTCTATAGTTTCTTGAAGTGAATTTTACAGCACTGAAGAGTTTCACACGACGACCAGAAATGTATGACATTCGCCTGATCATTATTAAATATCAATCCGACACACGCATTGAAAATTGGTTGGGACAAACAATATTCTAACTAGAACATTGATAAAATATATTTACAGACCTGTAATTTTAGCCGTCATCCTGGATTTCTGGCTGCATCTTAGCCACCAGGCCTCGTGCCTAGACTTCCATGGCTACATTTGACATCATCTTCTTATATAGATAACTTAAACTACACAAAAATTTACATTCGGTGTCGATCAACACCGCAAACCGCACTTTCTTGGCGTTTGCCCTGCGACGAACCCGCTCCTGAAATGGCGACTACCGGGCGAGTTGGCAGTGCGCGTAGAGGCGCGCGGCTGTGAGCTCGCATCCGGGAGATAGTAGGTTCGAATCCCACTATCGGCAGCCCTGAAAATGGTTTTCCGTGGTTTCCCATTTGCACACCAGGCAAATGCTGGGGCTGTACCTTAATTAAGGTCACGGCCGCTTCCTTCCAACTCCTAGGCCTTTCCTATCCCATCGTCGCCATAAGACCTATCTGTGTCGGTGCGACGTAAAGCCCCTAGCAAATGGCGACTGATACAGTTTTCTCAGGACCCTGCTCTCGTTTACCCTACTACTGGAGGTGTTCCAAACAGATAAGACAATCAGACCTCGCTGGCAGCGTCCAGAATTCTCTTCCACAAATATTAGATGCAACTGATTGTAATACAGGGAGGAACTCAGCTACGTATTTTAGCCAAGTACCTAAACCTTCAAAGTTATCATCTGCAGCAGTTGAGGAAAATTTCTATCACCTTTTACTTTAATATTTTACTTGAACCGTTGACACGAATATGTAACAGGTTACTTGGAGAACAAAACCCCGCACTTTCTTCCAGACGAGTGATGTGAGCTTCGCCGTTCAGACAACCAGACAGAGTGTGTAAAATATGCGGAGGAAAATTTCTTTTATACCCTCTGGGAGGGACGCCACCCTCTCCACGAGGCTTGGTTGCACAATCTGCTAATGGACCAATTTTCTTGAAATTTGTTCCATAACATCGGACAGACTTACGATTCATCATGGTGTTAATTTCATATTTTTCCCATACTTGCAACGGGCGAAATGAATTATTTCTACCCTGGAGTTTCGCGAGGGTTTCGTCATCCATTGACCTTTTCACGTTCCGCTAATTCGGGAGCCGGACGCAAACTTCTCTCTAGGCTTAACTGCATTTATATTTACCCTGGGGGTTCTATCTTCACATACGGTTTAGGAATTATTTAGATCCTTCATTCCTCGATTTACCATGACGTCAAAATCTCTCGTTATGAAGGATTTTTGGAATTTGACAAATTGTCCATTACTCGAGATCCACCGAAGTGTCCCAGCGTTTCACGAGCTCGCGGCTTGCTTGTCACGGAGAGCTCTGTTCCCACGATAGAGCCAGACTCTTGATATAAAAACATGGCTACTCTCAAAAAGTATTCTGTAGCTGAAATAAATATTTGGAATAAAAAAATGTTTTTCTTCATCGTAGAATTATGGGTTCAATATGAGCTACAACTTTTAGGTAAATAAACTGTGAAATGAAATTGCTTATGGCTTTTATTGCCGGGAAATCCCTGGACAGGTTCGGCTTGCCAGGTGCAGATCTTTCTATTTGACTCCCGCAAGCGACCTGTGCGTCGTGATTAGGATGAAATGATGATGAAGACAACACATAAACCCAGTCTCCGTGTCAGGGAATCGAACCCGGAACTCCTGTGACCAAAGGCCAGCACGCTAACCATTTAGCCATGTAGCCAAACTAAATAAACTATAATAAAGTATGAGAGTATATTCTTTATTTTTTCCTAGAAATTGCAATCCTTTTCTTAGTCATCGTTATCCGGTCGGTTAAATAGGCAGTTTGCCTGTTTCTACCACTACAAGCGCTAATGGGAGTCAATGAAGAGTTTCACTTAAGCCCTTATAGAGACACTTTTCAAAAATCAAAAACGCCTGAGGGTATTGAACCAAGGAACACATTACAGAAAGAATTATGTAAATAAGAAAACGAGTAAAGAAACAAGTGATATTAGGGTTTTTTCCGGAACTAGATCTAGGCCGAAAGTGTTTATCGATTTTTTAGTTTTTTTTTTTTTTTTTGCTATTTGCTTTATGGCGATGATGGGACAGGAACGTCCTCCTAGGAATGAGAAGGAAGCGACCGTGGCCTTAATTATGGTGCAGCTCCAGCATTTGCCTGGTGTGAAACTGGGAAACCACGGAAAACCATCTTCAGGGCTGCCGACAGCGGGATTCGAACCCACTATCCGGGAATTGGTTTTTTAGTTTGATAGAGCTATCCAAGACTCACAATTTGAAATCTTTCTGGGCACTTTAGCCCTTTAACCTTCGGCACAATTGAGGGAATTGCTTAATTTTATGTTTTTCGTAGTTTGGCAACCCAAACTTTGCTTTCAACATTAAGATATCTTCATATACGGTACATATCTTTTTCAGTAACGACTTCATCAGAATGGCGAAAAAAATCTATCTTGTTTTGGTCCTTGGGCAATTTGAACTTTTACATTATCAGAACATCAAACACTTGATTATGCAGTATGAAGCTGTCTCTAACCAAATATGGCGGTCGGGAAGGAAAATACCTTAATTACCTTGTGATTTATTAATGCTTTTGCAAATGCAAGTTTTTTGGAGAGATACACCTCCGCGAATGTTCTTCAAAGAGCACACCATTCAAATTCTTGAAGGCAGTCTCAAAGTCGTTGCAGTACCGGGCGAACAGCGCTCAGAGTTGCTAGACCACGGTGTTGGTGGATCGTAAGGCTGGAGAAAAGAATCGCTGAGATCACGTTAATAGGAAGACTCGCTTTACAGGTTTCCAGGGTGTGTCTTGAAAGTAATAAGAGCTCTTCTTACCAACTAGCTGTTATGGAGTTGTTTGGAAAATGATCGCAACTCATAAATAGTGAAATTAATTAACACTGCCAATGTGTGGGCGACGCTCCTACTGATAGACCACATCAAGAGTAAGACCTACTCTCTCACATTACAAACTGATTGTCATCACACGTACGTAGTATGGAGAAAGTGAGTGCTACAGAGATGAAACGACCAGATCTATATTCTACTAGATCAACAAACAAAAGTAGATAGTACTTACGAGGGGATACCACAGCTATGGTGCCAACGATTTTATTCAAACTTCAAGAGGCTGATATCTGTCAAAAATAAACAAAATACGCCTACGCATCCGAAGATTAGTGATTCAACGAGAAAATGGCGCTTAAAATTAACAACCTGAATACCTGTTTACAGTTTGTATGGGTGGATGTCTCTTTTTTTTTTTTTTTTTTTTTTTTTGCTAGTTGCTTTACGTCGCACCGACACAGATAGGTCTTATGGCGACGATGGGACAGGAAAGGGCTAGGAGTGGGAAGGAAGCGGCCGTGGCCTTAATTAAGGTACAGCCCCAGCATTTGCCTGTTGTGAAAATGGGAAACCACGGAAAACCATTTTCAGGGCTGCCGACAGTGGGATTCGAACCTACTATCTCCCGAATACTGGATACTGGCCGCACTTAAGCGGCTGCAGCTATCGAGCTCGGTATGGATGTCTCTAGCATCGCTAATCTATAGGTCGGCTTTATTCTTATAGGTCTAACTATTCTTCTCTTTTGATAATATTAATAATGTTATTTGCTTTACGTACCACTAACTATTTTTACGGTTTTCGGAGACGACGAGGTGCCGGAATTTTGTCCCTCAGGAGTTGTTTTACTCGAAAGTAAATCTAAAGACACGAGGCTGACGTATTGGAGCACCTTCAAATACCTCCGGACTGAGCCAGAATCGAGCCTGCCAAGTTGGGGTCAGAAGGCCAGCGCCTCAACCGTCTGAACTAGTCAGCCCGGCACTTTTTTGACATAATTATGGTTTATGACGGGGGGTGATCTGAAAATTTGCATCACGGATTTCTTCTTATTATTATTAAGACGTCGTCTCCAAACGGAGGTAGACGATCCACACGGCCAGCTCCGATCTTGACGTTGCAGCCATGCCTTGTGAATTTATTGGAATATCTCTCAGGATCTTTGATGCAGTGGTTTCCCGTTGCCTTCTGCATCCTAATGCCGTTGACCAAACTGATTCCTCCGCCTTTGGGAACAATTTCTTGTCCCCAGGACAATAGAGTGCCCTTACCCATACCCGCTCATCCACTCTCAAAGAGACTGTTGGCACTTGGTACAGGGGATCTCCTTATACCGGGAGATAATCGGCCCCTTCATTCGTTAGCCGCCTGCATATAAAATATTATTTTTATATGCAGTCGTTGCCCCCTCTCTACCACGGGGAGGTGAATGTCAGGATTTCACCGTCACTGAAACAAGAATGTGTGACGCGATGTTACCTAGCAACCGTGCAGGTTGTGATGTGAAGTACTCATGGATGACCATGAGTGAGAGACATTTTATCAAAGAGGGTCGTTAGAGTACAGATGATCGAATATTTCTCCCCTATACAATTGAGTTGCTAATCTTGTGCTGGTCTACATTACTTTGAGCCAGGAGATCCTTAGCATCCCTTGCTCACTAGAGGGCTGCCTGGGACTAGGGGCCATTATTTCATTAACGCTCTCCATAATGATATTCTGGGGGAAAATATACCAGAGTAGTTTCCTGTTGCCTTCTCTGGTTACTATTCAGCAGCCCCTAACCTGGGATACAGCCGCTACCGAATGGGATACATTAGCAATTCCTCCACTGAGGGACCATTACCCACCTAAAGGAGCCCATCCAACCTAAGATGTTGGCCCCTTTATTTCCGACCACCCGACACTCGGTGTTGAGACGCTGGCAGGATAACCTGACCAGACACGCCATCACGCCATCAGACTGCTGCAGCAAACTGGAACTGATGATGAAGATACAAGAATTATTGAAATCCTGTATTGGCACCAGAAGGCTGTGGTGTTGATGATGATACAACGTACTACATAGAAATCCGACGAGGAGTTCGTCAAGGCTGTGTTTTGTCTCCGTTATTGTTTAACATCTATTCAGATGCCATATTTATGGCAGCATCAGCCAATTTGGAAGTGGGAATTAAAGTAAATAGAGAACTAATTAGTAATTTGCGATATGCAGATGACACAGTGATTCTTGCTAATAATGTTGAAAGCTTGCAACTACTCCTGGACAAAATTAATGTAGTTGGAGAAGAGATGGGTCTAAACATCAACGCAAAGAACTAATGATCTTCAGCAGAGGAAGATATAATGCTCCTCTGAAACTTAAAGACATCAAATTCAACATGTAAATAAACTTAGATATCTTAGTTGTTCGACAACGAATGACTTGAACCCAGATCTAGAAACTGCGGACTGCAAAGAATAATACATGAATAAAGTGAGTAAATAAAATTTGGCTTTTTCATTGCATATTTTTAAATTTTTAATTCATATTTCTACATTTCAGTCATAAGTGTAAGCGTATTTTAATCGTGTTTAGTGCATAAAAATCCGGTCCGTAGTCATAGCTTACAGAATGCGCTATTATGTGCCTGGAAAATAATAATAATAATAATAATAATAATAATAATAATAATAATAATAATAATAATAATAATAATGTCCGCCTCTGTGGTGTAGTGGTTAGTGTGATTAGCTGCCACCCCCGGAGGTCCGGGTTCGATTCCCGGCTCTGCCACGAAAATTTGAAAAGTGGTACGAGGGCTGGAACGGGGTTCACTCAGCCTCGGGAGGTCAACTGAGTAGAGGTGGGTTCGATTCCCACCTCAGCCATCCTGGAAGTGGTTTTCCGTGGTTTCCCACTTCTCCTTCAGGCAAATGCCGGGATGGTACCTAACTTAAGGCCACGGCCGTTTCCTTCCCTCTTCCTAGTCTATCCCTTCCAATCTTCCCCATCTCCCGCAAGGCCCCTGTTCAGCATAGCAGGTGAGGCCGCCTGGGCGAGGTACTGGTCATTCTCCCCAGTTGTATCCCCCGACCAAGAGTCTGAAGCTCTAGGACACTGCCCTTGAGGCGGTAGAGGTGGGATCCCTCGCTGAGTCCTAGGGAAAAACCGAACCTGGAGGGTAAACAGATGATGATGATTGATAATAATAATAATAATAATAATAATAATGTTATTTTCTTTACGTCCCACTAACTACTCTTTTACGGTTTTCGGAGACGCCGAGGTGCCGGACGTTAGTCGCGCAGGAGTTCTTTTACGTGCCAGTAAATCTGCCGACACTACGCTGACGTATTTGAGCATCTTCAAATACCGCCGGGCTGAGCCAGGATCGAACCTGCTAAGTTGGGGTCAGAAGGCCAGCGCCTTAACCGTCTGAGCCACTCAGCCCGGCCTTGGTTAATGAGAGCCGCAATAACTCCATATACGATGTTCGAGAGACATTTAACCCACCTCCCCCGTTGGTTGTTTTCATGAAGCCGAGACCATTCCGTTTCAATCTTCAGAGTGGCATTTAAAACGTTTACATCAGAGTCGGGAATTGAACACCGGTCAAGCAGACGAGAATCCAATTTGCTAAGCCAAGGCTGCGGAAGTGGCGTCAGTGGTCTTTATCCTTGTCTTGCTTTTGTTAGATACCTAGTGACCCTCTTTCTGTTCAGCAAACTTCATTTCTCTTTACAACCCAATTAACCATTTTGCTATTCTGGAGCCTCGGCCATGCCTCATCAACCTTTATGGATCGTATTCTTCACCGCGATGAGAATATGCCTCTTATCTGCGGCAGACACTGCACAACCATTTCAATTCTCCCTCAAATGTTTGCTCTTTCTCCCCCGAAGTGCTCTCAATTTCCTAAATCACAGCGCAGATACAGACCATTTACTCTTCAGCACAGCGACCGTCAGGCTCATATTTTAATGCCTCTGTTTTTTTTACAGTCTATGGGCGTAATGATACACAGTATTTTCTACGAGTCTTCAGAATCACTCATCAAGTTTATATATTATTACTAGGGCCCGGATGTTTACGACCTAAAAAGTGTATAATAATATGACAATATATATGTCCGGAAAGCTTTTTGGTCACATTTTCAAAATCTTACCACTGTTTAAATTGACATTATTATGATGGATATTCATTTGGACAGAAAAGCAATACTAAACTTCTACATCAATCAAAGACTAAACATTGAAATAATGAAAACGTATGCAAGGTGAGGGTCAGGAAAGGAATAAGACAAGGGAGTTCCTTATCACCATTCCTATTTAATCTGTACATTGAAGAGGCCATGAAAATTTTTAAATAAAAAACACCTGGCAATAAAATAAATGGAACAACTGTACACTGTATTAGATTTGCCGACGGCATTACACTTCTGGCTGACAATGAGAAGAATATACAGATCATGCTCAACAAATCAACATCCATCTTAAAAGATTTCCAACTTAACATTAATGGAAATAAAAATATTGTTATGGTTATAAGCAAATCTAAAATGAAGACAGAGGCACATCTCAGAAATGGAAATATTTTAATAAAACAGGTGCACAAAATAGAAATGGCGTATGGCTTTTAGTGCCGGGAGTGTCCGAGGACAAATTCGGCACGCCGGTTGTAGGTCTTTCGATTTGACACCCATAGGTGACCTGAGTGTCGTGATGAGGATGAACTGATGATGAAGACGACACATACACCCAGTCCCCGCGCCAGCGAAATTTACCAATTACGGTTAAAATTTCCGACCCTGCCGGGAATCGAACCCCGGACCCCTGTAAGCAAAGGCCAAAGGGAGAAATGAGGATCTCTACAAGTATTCCGAAACGATCACGGACACAATGCGAAAACGAAGACTGAAATTTTACGCACGTTTCGTCAGAATTAACAACAACCACCCGACTGAAAGAATATTTAAATATATAATTGGATTGAGGAGGACAACGAAATGGGCGGATGAGGTTAAGAAGGACGCAGAAGAAATTAAAATGACACCAGACTTGATCCTCAACAGAAAGGAGTTCAGAACTCGAGTAGTTGACCACAAATTCCATGAAGAGCAGCAGGTCCAAATTTGTAATATCTGAGGAGCAAAGAAAAATAAGGAGTGAACGAATGGAGAAGTTCTGGGAAGAGAAAAGAAGAAGACTGTCCAGAAAGCACTGAGTTTCACGCGGTCCACAGTTGGCCAAATTCGAAAGAAAGAAGAAGAATAGTAATAATAATAATAATAATAATAATAATAATAATAATAATAATAATAATAATGTTACACCACTTATTTAAATAAAGATCTTCCGGGCTATTATCCGTGGTCCACTTCTCTCATTTCGTCCAGACGTTTTGCAGTCGCCAGTGGGATACAGGAGAGAGTTCCTACACGACGCCACAGAAGATGACTACCGCAGCAGTAGTCGAAACGTCTGGACGAAACGAGAGGAGAGAACCGTGGTATAATAGCCCGGAAGATTTTTATTACATTGACACCGGCAGTGAAAGTCTTCATACTTAGATTACACAATTTAGTTTTCAAATCCGAAGGAATAAAATAATACACTTATACGGTACAAACAAACACACACACATATAAAATGTATTTTCCAATTATAGTAACCAATACACACACAATATTAAGAAATAATCTCGTTCCTAGGACCAAACCCTTTAAGAATCAACCGTCCATTGTAGGCCTACTTTGCTCAACTGACTGCCGAGAGTTATAAACCGGGTCGGAACTTCAGTATTTAGAGTTTAGATAAGAAAGATCTTCGCTGACTATTGGTTTCTCAGAACTGGCTGATGACTTCAAAAGTCTTGTTGATGGTTGTGAGTGGCAGCAAGGGGTGGTTATTATTGGAACAGGTCGGGAAACCCACATAGATAACTATTAACTCCTATTAACGAATAAAGCTCTGCACTACGACGATCTAAGTTTGGAATAACCCTCTGTAATACAACTGCCACTGTGTTGTGTGCTGTAGCTTTATCAACATGTAAGACACAGTCATGGTCCCTTCGCAAGCTACACAAGGGCGGGGGGGGGGCTTCGAGGTCCTCACCGCCGCCACTGAAGGTATATGTAAATCTTGGCCGATAAATGGTACAAGTTAGGAGTATTTTGTGAAGACCTTGTAACTTATCACGACACCACATCCTAGATCAACTGTTGGGTCCAGGACATCCCTTATATCCTACAATTCCTAGAAAGTAAACACTGCGTTCAATGCCTTGCATAACAACATACATTTGTGAGAGTTCCTTTTCTGCTCTCACATAAATTAAAACGAAGTACAGAAACAGAGCTAATGTAGAGGCTGATCTTCAGTTCGAGTGACTACGCTTGTAAATCGCTTGGTCTTTGGAAAACAGCACCACCCGTCCTATTCATCCAGCAACCATACCAAGTAAATTTTCTCAAGTAAGTTTCCCGATGTCCGCCTCTGTGGTGTAGTGGTTAGCGTGATTAGCTGTCACCCCCGGAGGCCCAGGTTCGATTCCCGGCTCTGCCACGAAATTTGAAAAGTGGTACGAAGACTGGATCGGGGTCCACTCAGCCTCGGGAGGTCAACTGAGTAGAGGTGGGTTCGATTCCCACATCAGCCATCCTGGAAGTGGTTTTCCGTGGTTTCCCACTTCTCCTCCAGGCGAATGCCGGGATGGTACCTAACTTAAGGCTACGGCCGCTTCCTTCCAATCTTCCCATCCCTCCTCAAGGCCCCTGTTCAGCATAGCAGGTGAGGCCGCCTGGGCGAGGTACTGGTCATCCTCCCCAATTGTATCCCCCGACCAAGAGTCTGAAGCTCCAGGACACTGCCCTTGAGGCGGTAGAGATGGGATCCCTCGCTAAGTCCGAGGGAAAAACCGAACCTGGAGGATAAACAGGTGATGATGATGATGAAGTTTCCCGATCCAGACTGTTGTAATTATTAGCTAAGTGTCACAAGAGTTTTATAATTTCTATGTGTATATAAAGTATTTTTATGCCAATGATCATCATCCAGGTATTCTGCCATATGGCAGGTCTTGTCATGGAATGAACCTCTTCCACTTTTGCCTGTCCGAGCATTTCTTTACTTTGATATTCCTTGTTTGCCTTTCACCATTCTTTCAATTCCTTCTATCAGTAAACAGTCCCTTCTCAATGTCCGATCCAGTTCATTTTTCACCTTCTAATGATTTGCTACATACTTCGTTCTTCTAGAACTCTCCCTTATACCTTCTCATTACTTACCCGGTCTTCTCATTTCACTTGCTCTATACTCCTCCATACCCACATGTCTAGTGCCTCCAGTCCTCTCTCATCTTCCATTCGCAATGTCCAAGTTTCTGCGTCATACAGCGCTATGCTCCAAATATAAGGCTTTTCCTCAAATCTCTGTTTATTTAAATAAAGTTACGTTTAAATTTGAAGGAAAATAAATATTAGTCCTAAAAAATATACGAATATAATCAGACATGGTAACATTACGAAATTCTTAGGGCCGATGACCTAGATGTTAAGCCCCTTTAGACAACAAGCATCATCATCATCATCGTTACAAAATTATGTTTTTTGTTCACAGGCTAGGCGCTCCTTGGGCATGAATACGATATGCTCAGGAGGAAACCCTGAGTTATGCGACACTGCCTATGGTTAAAGAATCTAATTCCGGCACCTTGGCCTCCTCGAAACAGAAAGCGTAGTTAGTGCGATGTAAAACAAATAACAATAATACTTTTCTTGTTTACAAGTTGCTTTTTGTCGCACCGACACAGATAGGTCTTATGGCGACGACGGGACAGGAAAGGCCTAGGAGTGGGAAGGAAGCAGCCGTGGCCTCAATTAACGTTTAGCCCCGGCATTTGCCTGCTGTCAAAATCGAAAAACACGGAAAACGATCTTCAGAGCTGCCAAACAGTGGGATTCGAACCCACTATCTGCCGAATACTGGATACTAGCCGCACTTAAGCGACTACAGCTATCGTGTGTGCTAGGGGCTTTACGTCGCACCGACACAGATAGGTCTTATGGCGACGATGGGATAGGAAAGGCCTAGGAGTTGGAAGGAAGCAGCCGTGGCCTTAATTAAGGTACAGCCCCAGCATTTGCCTGGTGTGAAAATGGGAAACCACGGAAAACCATCTTCAGGGCTGCCGATAGTGGGATTCGAACCTACTATCTCCCGGATGCAAGCTCACAGCCGCGCGCCTCTACGCGCACGGCCAACTCGCCCGCTACAGCTATCGAGACCGGTAATAATAATAATAATAATAATAATAATAATAATAATAATAATAATAATAATAATAATAATAATTTGATGAGTACCCGGCAATTTCAAAAGTTCACCATTACTTTACCCATTAGGGTTTCGGTTTCTCTGCCATCTGGTTGACGCCGAAATTGACAAAACCCCCCCCCCCACAAAAAATCCAAACTCCATGGCGCAAAAGTCCCGAAGGCCTGCAGATTACGAGGTGTCATGTGGTCAGCACGACAAATCCTCTCGACCATTATTCTGGGCTTTCTAGACCGGCACCGCTATTCCACTGTCAGATAGCTTCTCAACTGTAATCGTGTAGGCTGAGTCGAACTCGAACCAGCCCTTAGATCCAGGTAAAAAATCGTGACCTGGTCGGGAATCGAACCCATGGTCTCCGAGTGAGAGTCAGGCACGCTAATTCTACACCGCGGGGCTTCTGGTGTTGACACACACGTAATTTAAATGTCGTGGAAAAGAATTGCGTGCACAAGGAACTGAAATGAAAAGTAAAGGTGTATGACTTTCAGAGGTGTCCGAGGACTTCGGCTCGCCAGATGCAGGTCTTTTGTTCTGACGCTCTAAGGCGACCTGCGCGTCGTGATGAGGATGAAATGATGATGATGACGACACATACACCCAGTAACCATGCCAAGGGAGTTAACCAATTATGGTAAAAAATTTACCGACCCTGCCGGGAATCGAACCCGGGACCCCTGTGACAAAAGGTCAGCACACTAAACATTTAACCATGGTACTAATGCCATATTATTATTATTATTATTATTATTATTATTATTATTATTAACATGAGATCCTCCACCTCTATGACGTCGTGAAACTCCACCGTCGATAACAGAGGTGCAATGGAAGGTGATTTTATGGAGTTGTTTTACACTTACAGAAATACCGTGTGCAGTACATCACGCGATAAAGTAAAAAGAAGAAAAGGACTTACTTAACTCACGAACAGTGCTACTTTTCTAAAGGAATTATCACCTTGCTTTCCTTCTAGACCAACTTTCAGTCTTCTACTTGACTTATTGTCGGCACGCGCACGAGAGGACGAGAAATAGAAAGGGAGAGGTAAGATGCTTTGCTGGACGAGACGGCGCACTCACAGCGCTAGAAGAGCTTTGATGATTTCGATGCTCGGTCAGTGGGCGCTCAGCTGTAAATTTAAGTACTAAAAATAAGGCTGGCTGCTGAAGGTCTACTTTTCCGCTCACGTGTGTGGACCGCACCAGATAATGTAATAATTTCCAGTAGAATTCCTCTTCCTCTTTTTTCTCTGATAGCATTATATTTTAAATCTTCTGCTCGAACTGTGGCTTCGAAATCAGCTTCTTACTGCGAAAGTCATATAATGAGAAGTTTCGTGGAGCACATTTACGATCATCTACTCATGGTTTAAGTAGATGGTGATTTATGGAATGTCGCTGAATTTTATTGCATCTAAAGTTTATTATTAGTATTATTATCTTTTACCGTTACTGTCTTCTAGGGACCACGTAGTAATTTCAGTGTTTCATCCCCTGTTGTTTCTTCTTCCTCCTCCAGTACTGCTTCATCTGATCACTATGTGTCTTTTTCCCCTCCTCGGGCCATTTTGAACATGTTGTCTTTTCTTTCCGACCTTAGAATCCTTCCACTTTTAACACTTTCTCCCTGTGTGTGTGTGTGTGTGTGTGTGTGTGTGTGTGTGTGTGTGTGTGTGTGTGTGTGTGTGTGTGTGTGTGTGTGTGTGTGTGTGTGTGTGTGTGTGTTGCTTCTTCTCTTTCTTTCCAAATCTTTCTTGACTTCATGAATCCAGGTTGTTGTTGACTTCTTGTTTCAAAGATTGGTTGGTTAACCTGCTGTAATCCATTCTGTATAAATGTCCATAAAATATCTATCGCCTCTTCCTCATTCTTGCTGTTTTGTTTTCTCATTTCCGATACATTTCATGATTACTTCTTGATTTCCAGAGTTTTGTAGCTCTTCATGGACCTAGTATGTTTCGTATAATTTCCCTTTCCAGTACTTCTAATTTATTCAGCTTGTAATTCAGTACTAGACATTCACTCGCTTATAGGCATTCCGGTTTGACTACTAAGTTGTAGTGTCGTATATTGAGGTTTGTAGAAAAACACTTTTTGATGTATATATTCCTAGTTATACCGTACGCTCTTCGCATCTTGTGTATCCTACCTTGTAAACCATTTACTCGAATTGTTTCTCCCAGATATCTGAGTTTCTTTAAGCAAGATGCAATCTCTAATTGGCGACAAATTTTCTTTACAGTGGAGACATTATGTCATGTACCCTCCCCTTCAAAGGCTTTCAGTTCATAAAGCTGCCTGCAGGTAGCGATGAGTATGGACTTGCTTTAGACGTACTGGTCATAGCTACGTGTGAATGTACCGTACGTCCGAGCAGACAGGCGTTTGATTGGCGGGCATCGAAAGCTATGGATTACTGAAGTAGGTCTTCTCACCCCAGTTCTTCTACGGGTAACTTATTTAGATGATTTTAGGTATTCCCTCTGATGTGATAGACGTCTTTTAAATGGGACGATTGTACTTAGACTTTTTTGAATGGGGCGATTGTACTTAGACTTTTTTGAATGGGGCGATTGTACTTAGAATGAAATATGTGCTTGAACTACTATTGTTCTGGAGCTACTGTATTTCCATAGCAATGAATGCTTGTGAGAATTCTCGAATCTAATGTCCTCGGAATCCTTTATTCTTAATAAATACTTTTCATAAATCCGTTCGGGAATAAAACTTATATGATTATATCACTGTAGCATGATAGTATCTCTTGTGGATCTGGGTAGTTGTGGACCTGTAGGATGTTTTTCATATCAGCTATGGTTTATGCTATGTTTTCATAACCTTTCTCTAAAATTAGAATTGTTTTCTAATTTATATCTTTAATATGGATTGGTCGGATTTATCACGGGCTAGTCCCTGTGATAACGGCCAAATACGCTCACTTAGGATTCATTGAACTAATATATCTAAATATTTATGCTATAATTCTATTTTGCTTCTAGGTTTTGTGTCATTTGACTTGATTTCATTTGTTTATTTATCAAATTAATCAAATGAATCATTTGGTTGGATCGGATTAGCTCGTACGAAATTGGGCAGTTACACTCCAGTAGGTTGTGGTGATAATATATAAATAATGTTGTAGGGGGTCCGCTGTCTGTAATTTCGTTTGTTTTGCCAATTTTTCAGATATTTATTTCATTTAAGTCAACTGAAGACCTTATCAGTGGTTTTAAGCTTTAGTGTCTGATTATCTGTTTATCTGTCTCTTCGATCATCACGGCGAAACAGCTAGATCGATCTCAACCAAACTTCATATTTAGAGCTTACTCATCCAGGGGAAGGCTTAGATATGCGTATTATTTAAAATCACTCAATAGAATGGGGATTTATAGAAAATCCAGAAGAGTTTTCTTGAAATTTCTCCTATACTGCTGATGTTATGTAAAAATCTGTGTTGACTGTATGTGAAACGTCCCAACTTTCGTTATGTACGTAATTTCGCTTACTCTTCAAATAACGGAGCAGTGTTGCCAACTTAGCGTATTTTCCGCTAAATTTGGCGGAATTAGAAGACTTTCAGCGGATTTTTGGCGGAATTCTAGATTTATTTTAGCGGAATTTAGTGTTTTAACCAATTCAAGTTTTTAAAAAAATAATGTACCCCATTCTGTCTCCGGGCTAAACCGTATTTCTTATCAGAAGCTAGCAATCACATGAGGAAAATATGTTATTTGGATTTGATGTTATGAGATCATGGTATTATAAATTTGTCATGCGTGGGAAAAGGGCACTTCTCTTAGTTGACGAATGACGACAGATAATGAAACTGTGAGAGAGTAGCATTTATATTTATGCTATGAAGGAAGATCGTTTAATGAACTGGCCTGTTCTGCGTGTGGCCCTTGAGTTAGTGGATGCACCTAGTTTGCACCCAGCACTAAAACGTCTACAAGTTTTAGCCTGCCAGCTCCCAGTGAAACTCACAGAACAGGTGAGTGCAGACATTTACTTTTATTATTATTATTATTATTATTATTATTATTATTATTATTATTATTATTATTATTAATTTTCATTCCTCATTATTTGAGATCGAATTTCTTGGCGGAATTTTAGCGGATTTTAAGTAGTATTTAGCGGATCTTGAAAATATAAGTTGGCAACACTGTGACGGAGAAAATTTATTTTCTGCGGGTTTCCTGCTCTGAATTGAGTGTCCGACAGACCGACAACGAACTTATCGGTTACCATAGCAACGAATGCCTTGTTCGTCATCATTCCTGTAAACTCGTGGTTGTTCCTTGGGTAGAATGTGAGAGAAACGTCAAGCTGACATCTTGAAGCGTATTTGTGGAATACCACTGGAGGTTACCATATCGCCTTCGAATAGAACTCAGGGTGGCTGTTAATATTTCAACAGTACCGCAGATTGTAGCCCATTATTTCACACCGTAAGGTATTTTCTGGCATTTGCTATAATTTTCATATATTTCTCTTCTACTTCAGTTTTCTGCTTTAATTTCTTGCCACTTTAGGCTTACGTAAAACACCATAATTCATATTCGTATCGGTTTATCTAAGATTCCCTGCGAAAAATTTCTCCTCTGTTCTTCTTCTTCTATGTGCCCTGCCCAATCTCCCGGACATTAGCGATCACTGTGGACAGTACTTTTCTCTCTTTACCAACACGGTAGAGTTCTTCAGTGCTTTTTATGCCTACCCAGTCTTTAATATTCTTAATGCATGCTGTTCTCCTTCTGCCTACTCCTCGGAGCCCTTCAGTTTTGCCTTTCAAAATTAGATGTAAAACTGCGTATTTTTCACCACGAAAAACATGTCCTAGGTATGAAATTTTTCTGCATTTGATGGTTTTAACCAGTTCTTTTTTGCATTTTGCTGTGTGTAATACTTGTTCATTGGTGGCGTGGTCAATCCACGAGACTCTAAGCATTCTTTTATGAAGTCAAAGTTCTAAGGCTTCCAGTCTTTTGATGGTGGCCTCTTTTAACGTCCAAGCTTCAACCCCATAAAGGAGAGTAGACCAAATATAACGTTTCACCATACGCTGCCGAAGTTTTAAATGTAATGCATCATCACACATCACTCTTCTTAAATGTTGAACTTGCAATTTCTATTTGGCTCTTAATTTCTAGGTCTGTGTTCAAGTCATCCGTTATCCAACAACAAAGGTATTTAAGTTTATTTACTTGTTGAATATGTTAGTCTTTAAGTTTCAGAGTAGCATTATTTCATCCTCTGTTGAAAACCATTAGTTTTGCTTTTTGATGTTGATGATTAGACGCAGCTCTTCTCCAACGATATTAATTTTGTCCAGGAATAGTTGCAGACTTTCAACACTATTAGCAAGAATTACTGTGTCATCTCCTCTGTTACCGCTTCTTAATTCCGCAACTAACATAATCACAATTTGGTGATGGAAATTTCCTTTTATTTTTCAATATATCCACTTGGTATTTGCACATTTGTGCTATCTAGCTGTTCTCACATATAATCTTAGTTTCTATTTCTTCCTTAATTACTCCATATATATGCGAGCGGTAATCCCGAAACCTGAACACTCTTCCCTTTCAGGAAAAATTCCAAGATGTTCAAATGTATAACTTTCGGCCCCGGAAAATATTGAAATATTCAGGCAATCTTAGTGACGGTGTAGACCTTCGTTTCGGAGTTACTGCTGCCTAAACGGTAGGTCATATCACAAAACTGGTAGGTAAAACAATCGTCGCTGAATTTGGAGAGATCTACAACTTTGGCTATGACCTTTTGTCGTATTTCGATTCTTTATATGTAAGATTGAGCTGCATTTCTCGATTATAATCAAATCTCTGCCACTCGATTGTGATTGGCATTAGGAAAGTGGGCCTGTTTTTAGTAATGAAAACTCTTCATCTGTATTGTGAATGGCAGTCGGCAAGTGAGCGGCCGTTGTAGTAGAAACTCACGAACGGGTACGACAACTAGTTAAACTAATTAATAACTTCAATGAGACTTGATGTGGTCCCACTGTTTCGCTAGGGGTTGCTCTGTAACCTGAAGGGCCTATTTGATTAGT
The DNA here is from genome assembly GCF_040414725.1 of Anabrus simplex. Lineage (NCBI taxonomy): Eukaryota > Metazoa > Arthropoda > Insecta > Orthoptera > Tettigoniidae > Anabrus > Anabrus simplex. Next base: position 1,768,992,403 of record NC_090265.1, on the reverse strand, counting down.
TTTATATAATAAAAGCGACGTTGAAATAATTTATTCATTGGATCGCTTTCTTCCGTCTAGAAACATTCTCGATACTAAGGAACCATAAAAGGAAGTCTGTTCTTGCAGCTCCACTGCAATCAATTAACCTTGACTATATGTCAAGCATATAAATGTTTCATAATTTGTGTGAAGCAGTTGTGAGCCAGTTAAAGGGCGCGAGGCAGGCAATAAAATATTAACAGCTTCATAAATTACTCCCACCTCGCCCACCATTCTGCTGTGTAATTGTGATGCAAGAGTCATGAACTCAGGACATCAGCTAGCGGCACCTAATAAAATTTTACTCAGGCTTCTGCAACGTTCGGTCACACGGGAAAATCATACTGGATTATAGTTATTCCACGTGGATTTATCAGTTCAATCAATCAATCAATAAATAAATAAATAAATAAATAAATAAATAAATAAATAAATAAATAAACAAATAAATAAATCAAATGATCGATCAATCAATATATCGACCATTCAATCAATCAATCAATCAATCACTTAATCAATCAATCAATCAATCAATCAATCAATCAAACAAACAAACAGACAAACAAACAATCAACCAATCAATCCATCCATTAACCAATAAATTAAAAAAAATAAATAAATAATTAAATAAATAAATAAATAAATAAATAAATCACCACTGATCTGCATTTAGGGCAGTCGTCCAGGTGGAAGATTTCCTATCTGTTGTTGTCGTAGCCTTTTATTAAACAATTACAAGAAATTTGGAAATTTACTGAACATCTCCCTTGGCAATTATTCCAATACCTAACTCCCCTTCCTATAAACGGAGATTTGTCCTCTTAAATTCCAACTTTATCTTCATCCTATAAACGGAGATTTGTCCTCTTAAATTCCAACTTTATCTTCATGTTGTTATCTTTCCTACTGTTAAAAATACCACTCACACGCATTCGTCTACTAATGTCATCCCACGGCGCATCAATCCTCTGACAGCTCGGAATATACCACTTAGTAGAGCAGTTCGTCTCTTTTCTCCCAAGTCTTCTCAGCTAAAACTCAGCAACATTTTTGTTACAGTACTCTTTTGTCGGAAATCACCCAGAACAAATCGAGCTGCTTTTCTTTGGATTTTTTCAAGTTCTCGAATCAAGTAATCCTGGTGAGGGTCCCATGTACTGGAACCATACTCTAGTAATCAGAGACTTATAAGCCCTCTCCTGTAAATCCTTACTACAACTCCTAAACACCCTCATAACCATGTGCAGAGATGTGAACACTGTATTTATAATCCCGTTTGTGCGATTCTCCCAATGAAGGTCTTTCCTTTTATTAACACGTAAGTACTTATAATGATCGCCATAAGGAACTTTCAACCCATCAACGTATTAATTAAAACTGAGAGGACATTTCCTATCTTTGAAACTCACAACCTGACTTTTAACCCGGTTTATCAATATACCATTGTCTGCTGTCCATCTCATAACATTATCGAGGTCAGTTTGCAGTTGATCACAAATCTTTATCTTAGTTATTACTCTACACAAAAACATCGTGCGCAAAAAGCTTTATTTCTGATTCCAGTTCTTTATTCATTTCCTTTACACATATAAGGAAACATAAAGGTGCAATAATACTGCCTTGAGGAATTCCCTTCTTAATGGTTACAGGATCAGATAATTCTTAAACTACTCTAATTCTGTCAGTTTTATTTTCTATAAATATAGCCACTCCTTCAGTCACCCTTTTCTCTAGTCCAATTGCACACATTTTTGCCAGAAGTCTCCCTTAACCTACCCTGTCAAAATGCCTTGGATAGGTCAATCGCGACACACTTCTTAATTCTTTCCTGCATTCGTTATTCGGACTCTTGTAGTCGGTCATTCAGCCACATCCTGTCCACTCTGAACGTAGGTTAACTCAGAACATTCCAACATAAAAGATTAAGATACTTCTCTGGAGGTGCATAATACCAGGGCATTGTGCATCGAGCATGAATTAATTTTGGTATGAACGAAAATATCCATTGCTACATGGTTTCCGAGTTGTAGGACTCACAACTTTATTATGTGTCAATTCTGTAAAACTGAATATTAGCGATCTGAACTATCAGAACCCCTCAAGTGTCTTCTACCCTCACAACGGTTCTGCAGTGAGATTTGTATAAATATTAGCGATCTGAACTATCAGAACCCCTCAAGTGTCTTCTACCCTCACAACGGTTCTGCAGTGAGATTTGCATAAATATTAGCGATCTGAATTATCAGAACCTCTAAAGTGTCTTCTACCCGCACAATGGCTCTATAATGAGATTTGTATAAATATTAGCTATCTGAACTATCAGAACCCCTCAAGTGTCTTCTACCCGCGCAACGGGTCTGCGGTGTGATTTGTATACATATCAGCGATCTGAACTATCAGAACCCCTATAGTGTCTGCTACCTAAACAACGGTTCTGCAGTGAGATTTCCATAAATATAGATGATATCAACTATCAGAACCCCTAAAGTGTCTTCTAGCCGCACAGCGGTTCTGCAGTGAGATATGCGTAACTGTCACAACCCCTACACCAGTGTAGAGCGGTTAGCAGATACTTGCTCCTTGTTCAAATATGTTTGCATTCTAACCCGTCCTATATATCTACAATGTTTTTGTATGAGTTGCTCCCTGTGTCAAAAAGAAACATTAAACATGAAACAAAAAACGAGGCGGTGGAGTTATTCTAAAATATTTTTGCACAGCATCTGGGACATATAATCACTACCAGAGTATGAATTTTCACTTCGCACGCGGATCTAATTAATCTAGATTATATTTGTAACCCGTCGACTAGGCAGGGGCTACTTTATGAACACTAGCGTAGGTGCCGTTTATTTTCTGTGAGAGTGTACAGTACTGCCAGTGTCTATCCTTAACACAATGTGGTTTAGAAACTTCGCGAGTAGGCGGAGAACGGTAATGAATTCCTGTACGCATTTGATAATCTATAAAACCCGTCGCTCATATACGTAATATTGCTGTAGATGTTCTGTGTTTGTCTTTCATTAAAGTTGACTGTCAACATTTGCGGCGAATATGAGTCCAAGCTAACAACTTTAATGTGGATCTTAGAACTGCCTGTTTCTTTCAATGAAGATAAATACCAAAACTTGCGCTAAATTAACTCGATGATATACTCGCCTAGTGTTTGATAGCTTGTAACAGAGGATAGGATTATACACATTACCGAACACCGGTTCCATCCTTGCTAGGAATTAGTAATTGCATTCAAGTTAGTAATAAGAATATTATTATTGATAATAACAATAATGATTGTTATCATGATTTCGTGGTGGACAGAGGTGAAAGAAGATGCGGACATGAAGGGTCGATATTAAAACAATCAGAAGATTAATTTAAAACTTTAAAATTAGAGCTATATTTATTTCTCTGTTCTTTTAGGTTTCTTTTCAGATGTTAAATGTTAGCAAACAATTCGCTAAGCGAAACCAAGATTTCAGGTACCATAATGATATAGAAGTAACACTATAAATAAGAAGAGCACCTTTGGTCCAGGAAAATTATCTAGGAGACAACTCTCCAAACATAACACCTTTCCAGCCTTCCAAAGGCACCATTCAATATTTACATTAATAGAAAGAGCATCTCTGCTCTAAAAAATTTACACTTAGGAACCTATTTCCAGAAACGTCCGGCCTATCAAAGGCACAACCTACATTTTACAAATTCAAGCAGTATTCACTGTCTTATTTATTTATTTATTTATTTATTTATTTATTTATTTATTTATTTATTTATTTATTTATTTATTTATTTATTTATTTATTTATTTATTTATTTATTTATTTATTTATTTACATGGCGGGGCTCAGGCTATGAAGCCTGCTGTTATGCCAAACCATATAATTATACATCTGCATAAACATTATAACTATTTAAATTTAAAAATAATTTATTATAATTTAAAGTTAACGTGAAGTGTAATTTAACTGAAATTTAAAGCATCATAAAAGTAATTTTTATATTAAAATTTAAAATGAAATTATATGTTCAACAGTCTAATATCTTCATATAAAGGGAATGAAATACAGTTTAAAAGGAGTATCGAGACCGCATTATATCAGGCCTTTGTGAAAAGTAACCGGTTAGGTTACTGGCCCAAAAATCGAAATGGTGATGAGGGGGAAGCTTGCCCTCCTTGAAAATTGAAATGAAAACTTTAACAACTTCTCAATCAACCAATACTGATCTGCACTTAGGGCAGTCGCCCAGGTGGCAGATTCCCTATCTGCCGTTTTCCTAGCCTTTTCTTAAATGTTTTCAAAGAAATGGGAAATTTATTGAACATCTCACTTGCCAAGTTATTTTAATCCCTAACTCCCCTTCCCATAAATGAATATTTCCCCTAGTTTGTCCTCTTGAATTCCAACTTTATCTTCATCTTGTGATCTTTCCTACTTGTAAAGACGCCACTCAAACTTATTCGTCTAATAATGTCATTCCACGCCATCTCTCCGCTGACAGCTCGGAACATACCAGTTAGTCGAGCAACTCGTCTTCTTTCCACCAATTCTTCCCAGCCCAAACTTTACAACATTTTTGTAATGCTACTTTTTTGTCGGAAATCACCCAGAACAAATCGAACTGCTTTTCTTTGGATTTTTCCAGTTCCTGAATCAGGTAATCCTGGTGAAGGTCCCATACACTGGAACCATACACTAGTTGGGGTCTTGCTATACACGTATATCCCTTTCAGACCTGAAAGAAAACTGGAGGTGTGAATTTTTGTTTGTACGTCAAGAACTGACTAAAATGCTCCTCAATACACATATTAATAGTTTATTTTACAAAATAAAAACTAACATCCGAAAAACAGGACCCACACAATTGTGCGTATCAAAATTCAAAACCTCGTTGTATCACGTACGATGGTGTAGCTTCAAAATTTACGTTCACTAACCAATGTACACACTTCATTGAATATATTCCGGTATTCAGTAAAGCTTCTAGATTAATATAAACGCAGTAAATAAATACTTACTTTCGGCACTACTACTTCCTGCCATCTCGCCGATCAACTGTGCTTTTTAAACTCTTCTTCCTTCGCCCTGGCGGTCAAGCGCATACTAAAATCAATTGAAATACACGCCACGTGTCCTGCACAATCACTGCAGTCCGGTGTAGCGCCGAAAAAACATCAAATACGGTCAGGGATAACTAAAATACGAACCCGCACAATTGTGCGTACTCGGTCTGAAAGGGTTAAGCCCTCTCCTTTACATCCTTACTACACCCCCTAAGCACCCTCATAACCACGCGCAGAGATCTGTACCCTTTATTTACAATCCCATTTATGTGATTAACCCAATGAAGTACTTCCCTTATATTAACACCTAGATACTTACAATGATCCCCAAAAGGAACTTTCACCCCATCAACGCAGTAATTAAAACTGAGAGGACTTTCCCTATTTGTGAAACTCACAACCGGACTTTTAACCACTTTTATCATCATACCATTGTCTACTGTCCATCTCACAAAATTATCGAGGTCATTTTGCAGTTACTCACAATCTTGTAACTTATTTATTACTCTGTACAGAATAACATCATCTGCGAAAAGCCTTATCTCTGATTCCACTTCTTTACACATATCTTTGATGTATATAAGAAAACATAAAGTTCCAGTAATAGTGCCTTGAGGAATTCTCGTTTTAATTATCACAGGGACAAATAAAGCTTCACCTACTCTAATTCACTGAGTTCTATTTTCTAGAAACAGAGCCACCCATTCGGTCACTCTCTTGTCAAGTCCAACTGCACTCATTTTTGCCAGTATTCTCCCATGATCTACCCTATCAAATGCCTTAGACAGGTCAATCGCGATACAGTCCAATTGACCTACTAAATCCAGAATATCTGCTATATCTTGCTGGAATCCTACAAGTTGGGCTTCAGTGGAATAACCTTTCCTAAACCCAAACTGCCTTTTATCAAACCAGTTATTAATTTCGCAAACATGTCTTATATAATCAGAAAGTATGCCTTCCCAAAGCTTACATGCAACGCATGTCCCTGGCCTGTAATTTTTGAGCTTTATGTCTATCATCCTTACCTTTATACACAGGGGCTACTATAGCAACTCGCCATTCATTTGGTATAGCTCCTTCAAGCAAACAATAATCAAATAAGTACTTTAGATATGGTACTATATCCCAACCCATTGTCTTTAGTATATCCCCAGAAATATTATCAATTCCAGCCGCTTTTCTAGTTTTCAACTTTTGTATCTTATTGTAAATGTCATTAATATCATATGTAAATTTTATTACTTCTCTGGCCTTAGTCTCCTCCTCTATCTCGACATTATCCTTGAAACCAACAATCTTTACATACTGCTGACTGAATACTTCTGCCTTTTGAAGATCTTCACATACACACTCCCCTTGTTCATTAATTATTCCTGGAATGTCCTTCTTGGAACCTGTTTCTGCCTTAAAATACCTATACATACCCTTCCATTTTTCACTAAAATTTGTATGACTGCCAATTATGCTTGCCATCATGTTATCCTCAGCTGCCTTCTTTGCTAGATTCAATTTTCTAGTATGTTCCTTCAATTTCTCCTTACTTCCACAGCCATTTCTGACTCTATTTCTTTACAGTCTCCACCTCCTTCTTAGTCTCTTTATTTCTCTATTATAAGAAGGTGGGTCTTTACCATTTCTTACCACCTTTAAAGGTACAAACCTGTTTTCACATTCATTGCTTTAAACCCAACTCAAAGTCTGTTTACATTTTAATTTACCGTTTTTCACAGACCATAGTTACTTTTAAAAAACTGCCTCATTCCTGTTTTATCAGCCATATGGTACTGCCTAATAGTCCTACTTTTAAGACCTTCCTTTATAACACATTTTTTAACATTTTTTAACCGACAAAAATAGCTTCATCATCACTAATGCTATCTATTACGTCGGTTTCTCTATAGAGCTCATCTGGTTTTACCAGCACTACGTCCAGGATATTTTTCCCTCTAGTTGGTTCCATCACTTTCTGAATCAGCTGTCCTTCCCATGTTAGCTTATTTGTTGGTCATGCTTCCTGTCGTTCGCATTTCCTTCCCAACTGACATTCGGTAAATTTAGATCCCCCGCTACAATCACATTTCTTTCCATGTCGTTTCCCACATAGTAATTCTGAATCCGGTCAGCGCTACCCTTTCCCGGTCTGTACACTCGAAAGACATCAAGTTGCCTATTATCTTTAGAAATGAGCCTTACACCCGGCCCTATTTGGGCTTATGGCCCGAAGTTAAGGAGCCTAAGCCTGTACTACTGAGGTGACTACATGAAGAAAATATTTAAGTTATAAAGCTTACGAACTGAAAAAGGTTACGAAATCGTAGTCACCCCAAACTGAAGTAGTTAGAGAACACGAGAGGGTAGCTCACTCTCTATTCCGATTTCGGTTGAGTTCCTATGGCTTGTATGAAATTTACATTAGAAGATTGAAGTATACATTTAAAGTTGAAATTTACATTTTAGAAATTAGAAGTGACATTATTAAAGATTGGAAATCTTCCCCTCGTGCTGGCTTTCAAAGAATATCACTTAATTAAACCAGGACTTCCATTACCTTGAGCTGATGGACTTCTCCACGATGGGCGACGCCCCCCCCCCTCCTTTATTAACACACACTCTCTCGACTGGAACGATCAATAAGACAATCTGGACCGAAAATATGCCTAATTTATACCCGAGAGGATGGTTCCAGAAAACTCTGGGCTAATGTTCGACACACCCCCAATTTGGATTGGGTAATTAAATAAATACCAGACACTGTTTCATTGGATGGAAAATAAATATACACAATTTTCTATTGGCCAACATATTAAATTGGCGGGAAGAGATAGAAGTTACAAGTCATTAATCTCATATTTGGTCCGTATTGACGACAGTGATTACATATAATTTTAAAGAAATATTTGTTTAATGTCAACCTAGTCAATACTTACAATTACCACTATTGTGGCTAAATGTTCATAAATAATTGAAAGAAGTGTTCTGAACTTGAACACACCAAAAACAAAGAATAAACAATTCAGTTTAGTAAACCTTAAAAAGCCAAATTACTTTACAATTTTCATAGCCAATTTTACAGCAGAGGGCATAACATAAGTTTATAGTAGAGACATCTGCAGGGAAATGTCCAAACTTTGCGCCATTTTTCATGGCACGTCATTCATTTCTCGTGTTCTGGCTCGTACTCGAACTTGTATGTCTGTTTATCTTATGCTTGATTCAGTCGCTTTACAAAAGTCAATGTTTCCTAGTTTTCCCGTCAGATGGCAGTGCTACGCCATCTTTAATTTCCAGGCTTGCTTCCGTCGTAATGATGCAATGATGGTTATTCCTTGTTTTTTTTTTCAATCGAATCGAGGAGAAAAAACAACAAGATTAACTCCACACTAAACGAGACCGCTTTTCTGAACTATCAGAAGGTTTTTAGCAGATTTAAAGTATGAGTATCCCTATCTGACTATTTTAATTGTTCCTTTATATTTCTCAGGCACGTGCATTTTATTCTATCTTTGTGGTACGAAACGTTTTCAATTAAATATTCTACTTGTATGTTTCATTGTTGATAAATTTTTCTTCTTAATTTATTCTTTCAATGAACTGTGAATTCGTGTGCTAATTCGCTTTTAATTCATAGTAGCGTTAGTCCTTTAGTATCATCACTATTATTAAGGGACTGATCTCCAGTTCAAGGCTGATATATTGTCGCCTTCCCTATCGCGATCGCTGGACCTGGTGTTATTTGTGCACTCACTTCCTCGTGTTTCCCATATTGATTCTCTCGTTTGAACTCTTTTTCCGGGATACTAGTGCGGGTATTGGCTCAACTTCTTGTATTAGTTGTTCCAAGTTTTAGATTTAAGACGGCATTGTCTAAGGCATTTCATTTGAATAAGCGGTTCGGGTGTACCTTCCGGCATGATCATGATCGTTAAGCGTCAAGTCTATATGTTCTGACACAGTGGTTAGCCGGTTCGAGTCCCGTTGGTCCCAAAACAATTACCATCAAAATGTTGGCCGGCAGGGTAGGAGAGGTGTACAATTTCTAATTACTAGATTTCGTACCAAAAGCCTGGATTTTATTCCAAATCTCTCCGCAGTGTTCATACGGAGTGAGTGCCTATGACGGTGTTGATGACGATTCGTCTGTCAGATGGACACGTTAAGCCGTAAATAGAGATTTTGGTGTTATTCGACAGGAGTAGGCTACATGCCGACACCGAGTTTCACCCTCTCCCTGCCTCGTCATCATAATTCTCCCACATCCAGACGAGCAGGTCCCCTATGGGCGTCAAATAGAAAGATCTGCACCAAGCGAGACGAACCTGTCCTCGGTTACTCCCGGCACGAAAAGCCATACCATAAAGAAAGAAAGAAAGAAAGAAAGAAAGAAAGAAAGAAAGAAAGAAAGAAAGACATCAATGTGTAGATAAAATCGGAATTAGAGGGGACAAATATTCGTTTATAGGAAGAGGAGTTAGGGATTGGAATAAATTACGAAGGGAGATGTTTGATGGATTCCTAAATTCTTTTAAATTATTGAAAAAATATTAGATAAACAAGAGATAGGTAAGCTACGAACTGGGCAACTGCCCTAAATGCAGATTATTGGTGACTGACTGTCTTTGAAGTCTTGTCTGACAACTTTTGTCGGTGATATTTTTTTTCTCTATCACTGGTCACACTCGTGAGGATTTGTATTCCCCCACGCTGGGGCGAGAAAGGGTTATGTCAAGGAAGGAAACAGCCGTGGTCTTAATTGAGATTGCAATTGCCTTTTGTGAAAATGGGAAACAGTTGAAAACCATCATCAAATCTGGAACTCGAACCCGCCATCTCCCGAATGCAAGCTTACTAGTACACAACAAATACCGTGTACCGAACCTGGTCGGTGAAGATGTGTCTTTATTTGTGTTTGAATTCGTAGATAATTGGGGCCAGAATTAGAAGTGGAATGGTAGCAGTCGTGGTCTCTTTGGGATGAGAGTTTCAAAGGAGAAGAAGTACGACTACAATGCGTAAGTTCGTGGACTGGCGCCTACAGTGTAGGCAACACAGTGTGCAACTGCGCACTACAGTCGATCAGCTCTTGGACTTGCGTCTACTGTTCAAGCAGCACGACATAATCTTTTGACGTGACTTTTCGCGACTCTCTCCCGTCATGGTGATACGACCGATTTCGCCTTCACTATCTTAAACGTTCGCTAACGAATTTGCCTGATTTTTTGGCAAAATTTGAAATTTGCCCATTAATCAAAGTACGATATTCTCAAGTTCCGCCGCTCACACTGAACTACACTTCATAACGGTGACACTGTCTGTACTCAACTACCTCATGTTGCGGCTAGCGAAGGGCAGGCACGCAACTATCCTTTGGTGCAACAAATCCACTGCAGTCCTCCACAGTGACACTAAGTGACCAGTCCACGAATTTAATCCTTACTACGCAGAACTAGCTGACAAGCTTCGTTTGCTTCTTATTTATTTATTTATTTATTTATTTATTTATTTATTTATTTATTTATTTATTTATTTATTTATTTATTTATTTATTTATTTATTTATTTATTTATTCGAAAACGAATGTACATTTTCATCATCTCTTAATGCTGCTACAAATACGGTATATGCTTAATTATTCTAATTTTTATACAGAATTTAAATCCCGGAATGTTCTATATGTCTGCTACGACCAACATTTTCCTATCCTTCTTCCTCTTCTTCTTCTTCTTACCTGTGGTCTTTTCCCAAATTTATTGATTTTAGCACTTGAAGTGAGTTTAGCCGGAAATGAAACCTAGAGCCCGCTGACCCGAAGGCCAATACGGTGGAGTCTACTTGAATCCAAACATCGTCTTGCCCGGCTGACGGATAAAGTATATTCTTAAGACGAGCATTCTCATTAGTGTGAAAACCACGACATTCAACCTGTTTGTTTGAAACTTTTACTGACTATACAGTGCTAACAAACTAATTAATTCCCTTATTCAAACTTTACCTCCTTGAATTTGTAAATTTGTTATTTTAAAAAAAAGTTGAAATATATTTAAGAAGTTGTAATTGTCATAATATATCTTAGAAATAACTTTCAATCATAACCTTCAAGAAATTACTATTCGCGCGTGTTTTCTGGATCGCTCGGCTCCGTAACCCTCACTTGATATTCAGGCAACATCGTGAGCGGAGGCAGCAACTTTGTATATTGAAATGCGCTTAGGCTGCCCCTAAATCTCGAGGTTTTACCAAAACGCTTTCAGTTCTGTCGTTATTTTCATGCTGGTGCGTTGTATTCTGGAGTTATTCGCTTGTTTCCTGTAGTTCACATGAAGTAATGAAGTGAATTGGGCAATCATTATTTATACCGGAAAAGTTTGTGATAAACGAATTATTGTCCTTGGCCTCACTCCAGTAAATGTGTTCTGGATCCTTGACTGCTTGCACTGCTCGTCCCGTATAGTGATTATCGTGGTTGCCAATCGAACCCAGACCTTCAGGCCAGGTCTTGTTTGTCTATGCTAACAGTAGAACAATATTTACCCTAAGTTAGTCCTCATGCAGTCTCCAGGAGAAGACAATATTGTTCCAACGAACGTGATTGGAGATAGGAATTCTTCCCTTATGGCAAGTTCCCCAAAGTTCTCGCCAACTCCAATATTGAGAGTGTGCCTTTGTTCCCGATACTGCCGTCTGCCACACTCAGCACATCCTGTACGGTTCCTATGTCTTGCTCCTTCTCCGCTGACAGAATCAGCAACTATTGATCCAGCGATACCACACTTACCTCAAACACTTCCTTAACAAGATCCTATTACACGTACAGTGACCCAGAAATCCCAGAAGACGTCCAGATCTGGCCAAGTTAAAACTGCCTTTTTACTATGTAGAAAACTGAATAATAATAATAATAATAATAATAATAATAATAATAATAATAATAATAATAATAATAATAATAATAATAATAATAATAATAATAAATTTGGGCAGAGGAAAATATTAGCGATAGTATTTGTAGACGATCTAGCAATCTTAACCAGAGACATTTCAAGAGCCCAAAATCAGATTGAACTCCTCAAGGAACTGCGGGAAATGTCAGCCTTCCGATATCTTTTGATAATGACGAAATACATCACCTGCAACAATCAAGCACCAAAATTTGTGGATACAAAATGTGGCAAAATTAAACGAGTATCACAATTTAAGTATCTTGGTGAAGCAATTCAGGGAAATGGACTCGAAACAAAATACAAGGAAATCAGACGCCAAAAGATGGAATCTGCATATCGACTAACCAAAAATATATATAACGATAAGTGTATCTCCATGCAAACAAAACTAGGACATTACAATACAGTAATTAAACCAGATATCTTTATGGATCAGAAATGCTACTTTGAACAGGAAAGCAGACTTTGAAAATGTTTAGAAAAGGGAACACAAAATCACAAGAAAAATTATGAGCCCAAAACTCAAGGATGGAAAATACAGACTTAGAAGCAGGCAGGAAATCAAACAATACACAGATATTAACAGTGATATTAGAAAACTCAGGCTAGATTCTATGATCATATTAAAAGAATGCATCCAGAAAGACTTGGAAAACGAATAGTCGCATTCTATGAAAACAGAAGTAAAGCAAAAACAGACACAATGAAATGCATTGGCGAAAATAAAACCGATTTTAAACAGGCAGGAATTACACCAGCAGGTGTACAAAACAGGTTAATCTTCAGGTCAAAAATACACAACGGCATGTTGACCAAGAAGAAAGACCAAAGAAGAAGACTGAAACAACATAGTGTGAGGACAGAAAGGAATTCCACAGTAAAAGAATGAAAGAAATATGGGCACAAAGGAAGGCAAATGCGTAGTCCTAATGGGCTCATCCGCAAATTACTATTATTATTATTATTATTTTTATTATTATTATTATTATTGTTACCGTGGTTTGGTGGATCAGCAGAGGTGAAAGAAGGTGCTGGGATGAACAGGTCTCAACTTACGAAATTAAAGTTAATTTAAAATTTTACAAGGTTATATTTTCTTTTCAAGATCAAGAAATAACAAATATAACAGGAACTCATTTGGATATCCACAAGAGAAGAAAGTACAATTACAGTTTATTAATGGATTTTGGGCTTCGAGCCCCAGATGCACAATTCTTGAGCAATTAGCCCCACTTTACTCAAATACAAGGTTTGACAAAGGGGCAGAAAACCCCAATCATGCCCAGGAGCACTTGCTCCCTATTACTCAGTAAAGCCTGCTCGAGGCACACAGAAACCAACATAAGAAAGAGCAACCCGCTCTCAAAGTTCAACCCTATCGAAGGCCACACCAAACTCCACCTTCAAGCTGACCTCCAAGCACAAGAAAACAGGGGTAAAAATACCCAACCTACTGAGGCCTATTCCATAACGAAACAGGGCAATTACATGGCCCCAAAAAATACCAACTTGAGAGGAGGCATAACTGCACTCCTAATACATTTCTTTAAAATCTATTTGGCACTAGGCCGCTTATGCAAGGGCTAATCCCATACTACGGAGGTGACACGATTGAAAAATATTATGACATTACAAGTAGAAGGGAAACCGTTATAAAAACGTAGTCACCTCAAAACTATGAATGGGAGCTCGAGAGGGTTAGGCACTCTCTATCCCAATTTGTAGTTAAAGAGGCAGAATTTATACCAAGTGACTTTTACATTTTAAATGTAGGTTACATGAGGAAAGTTTCGAACCCGCCCCGAGGGTTAAACTGCTGAGCAGGCAAGAAAATAAGTTATAAAACGGCCATTACCTGATAGTTGAACTGCTGCCCGAAGAAAGAGGCGCTTCCCGCCCCCTGCTATATAATCACACTAGGAAAGATGTTACTGAAGTGGCCAGGAGAAAAGAAAATCAGCAGTTTATATATCCTCGCGGAAAATTCGAGACGTTTCAAGAATGAGAACCCATACCCCCCTCAACTTTATTGGCTAGGGTCAAGCAACATATCCATATCGGAGAAGACACACATTATTGGTTAAAAATTAATTAAAGAAATTCAGGATTGGCTAAATTCAAAACAAGCGGAAAGAGAAGAGTTATACTGCCAACCCAAAAAATGACTGAAAGAAATTTAACAAAGAACAAACTTATGAACACAAAATTTCTCAAAAATCAGTTCCTTCACTTCGCACCAGGGTGCACAATTGTAGTTCTTCAGTAGTGCCATCTAGAAGAGAATGTTCACACTTCTCACTACAGAGAAAACAAATATAAATCGAAAAAGACAAAGTTCAGAGCTCTTCAAAATTTATGGTAATGACATCTTCTGAGAAATCTTAGCATTAATGTGGAAGTTAAAGTTCAAGCTTCCTCCAGTAGAGGAGTTTCAACAGGCGCAAATTTTGAATTAGCAGCGTGGAGGTGTACCGCCCGGTACAATTATTATTATTATTATTATTATTATTATTATTATTATTATTATTATTATTATTATTATTATTATTATAAAATTATTGAGATATCATGGGCTATTGCCCATGTTCATCAAGAGCGAAGACATGGGTAGAGATAATGATCATGATAGTTACTTTAACTCAGCCAGTTGTCTATTCGGTATGATTGTGTAGATGCGAGCTTACATTCAGGAGATGACGGGTTCGAATTCCACAAGCGGCAACCCTGAAAATGATATCCCATTTGTAAGTCAGACAATTGGCGGATCTGTACCTTCTCAATCCTAGCTCCCTCTCATCCTAGCGTCACAAGAAACCGGGTGTGTTAAACCACTAGCAAATAAATAAAACCTCTCTTGATAAATTCTGTGGTTGAGGTGAGTGAAAATTACGTCTCGTTTGACTGGCGATATTATAACCATTACGTTCTAAGTAACTAGATTATCGGATACTATGTTAGTATTTCAATAAATGCTGTAAATTCTGCATTCCCAAGTTGGGCACAGTTCTCCTACTCCACACTTTGCAGCCTTTCTCTACCTCTGTGTAACCACTGTAGCTTAATTCTTTCTAATCTATCCCTGTTCAATTCTTAGATGTGAGCTGGTTTTCAGAAAATGGTGGGTGCGAGCAGTACTGTCGTGTCGGCAGCCCTTACGATGGTATTCCGTTTCTTCTCCATCTTCGGACCAGACAAATGCTGAAGCTGTACCTTATTAATTAGGCTAAGGTCGCTTCCTTCCAAATCCTAGCCCTTTCCGATCCCATAGTCGCCTTAAAGACAAATAGCCAAGACAAACGAGTATCACATGATGCGTTCTATCATCCTGTCTGTTCAAGTAAACTAACAAACTGCATGGTGTTGTAACCGTGGTGGATCTTGTCGTAACATGCGAACGCTGGTCGAACCTGAAGGCCTGCTGATTACGAGGTGCCGAGTGGTCAGTGCTACGAATTCTGCCACCATCAGAGAGTTCCTCACTTGTTTTCACGTACGATGAGTGGACCTCGACCCAACTCTCAGATTCAGCTGAAAATCCCTGACCTGGCTGGAAATCGAATACGGGGCTTCCGGGTGGAAGCCAGACTTGCTATCTCTACACCACTACTTCGGCTTAATCCATATCTTCATATGGTCAAATCTCATCAAATTATTCTTTCCTCTCCGGCTTGATTCAGTATCTCTTAATATGAGATAAGTTCTTCCCATCTTACTGTCATGATGCTCACTGGCTGAGCTGACTCTGAGTTTGTTGCTACCTCACTGAGTCCACTCCCTGAACTGAACACTCTTCACCTGATACACGTGGCCAAGACTCTCAGCCTGTGGGACTAGTAGTTTTTCACACATCAAGGCCTCATCGAGGTAGTGGTCAATGACGGGACTCGTAGTGGTGTTTGGAGCCAGCCTTCCCCCACGACGCTCCGGGCCGCTGAAGTCACACATGCGCTAGACTCGCCCAACGTCGGAGATTCAGTATGGCGGACGGAGAGGTCACGCACGTAGCAATAATTCCAATATACTTCTTCTCTAACGTCACGTTTTCAATGTTTATATGTTCTTTTCTGCACTAATCATTGAGCATATTTCACGTTCGTACACTGGCATGTCTGTTCTTCGGGTGAGAACATTTCTCTTACTCAAACTAACTCTCGTGGTCTCGACACTAACTTGCTGACGGGAAACTCACCCCACGCCAGCTCATTTCATTGAATAAAAGATATCTTTTCTGGAGATTTAAAACCCGTGGCACTTCAGTCTATTCACTGCCTTGGCGTGCCAAGACAGGTGGTCTGCAGGTATTATTGTGTTACGAGGTCAGCGTGACGACTTCTTCAGCCATAGTGCTTGGTTTACGTGACCAAATCCACCGCCTCCCACATCAAAAAACCCTCAATATGTTCGTCTTATGAGGCTGAGAGAAGACCCCTTCAACTTTCAATCCAGCTTTAGATTCCCTGGACTGACCAGGAATCGAACCTGAGGCCACCGGTAATTGTTGAAAAGGTACCCCTAGAAGATTGTATGGGATATTATAAAATAAATGATATCCTCAAAGGTAACTCAGTTTTCTTTTTTCTTCTTCTTCTCCTTCTGTCTCTCTTTCTGCTCATCTTCTTCTCTCCCTCTCCCTTCTTCTTATCCATCTACCTTTCTCTTTCTCGTTTCTTTTATTTACAGTTGGGTTTACGTCGCACCGACACAGATAAGTCTTATGGCGACGATGGGATAGGAAAGACCTAGGAGTGGGAACAAAGTGCCCGTGAGTGCGAACGAAGCGCCCGTGGCTTTAATGAAGGTACAGCCCCAGCATTTGCCTCGTGTGAAAATGGGAGACCACGGAAAACCATCTCCAAGGCTGTCGAGAGTGGGGTTCGAACCCACTACCTCCCGAATGCAAGCTCACAACTGCGCGCCACTAACCGCACGGCCAACTTGCTTGGTCTCCCTATCTCTCCTCTTTCTGCTCCTCTTCTGTGCTCCCTCTTCCTATTACACTTTTCCCTTCATCTTCTTCTTCTTCTTTTCCTTCTCTCTCTTCTTGCTCCTCTTCTACTTTCCTTATTCCTAATATAACTCCCCCCTAATTCTTGTTCTTGCCCTCTTCTTTTTCTTATTCTTCTCTCTTCCTCTCCGGCTACTCTTTCTATGCTCTCCCTCTTCCTACTCCATGTTTCCCTCTTCTTTCTACCGTCCTCCCTTTTTTCTTTCTTCTGGTTGTTCCATTTCATCACCATTTTTTTCTTCTTCCTCCCTTCTTTCCTGTTGTTCTCCTTCGTCTCTACTATTACTACTTCCATGGTGCTGCAGCCCTGATGGGCCTCGGCCTAACTGGCGACTGCTGCTTAGCCCGAAGGGCTGTAGGTTTCGAGGTGACTTATAGTCAGCGTGACGAATCCTCTCAGCTGTAATTCTTACCTTTCTAGGCAGGGGCCGCTCTCTCACCATCAATCTCTCTTCAGTTATAGGCGATATTCGCACAAACCGGTCCTTTTATGTAGCTTAAAATGTGATGTGTGTACGTATGAGGCTGCACACCTACCTGGTTCTCTCTGTTCTCCCTTGTATAAATCGTTGAACGTGTCACACCCACTTCCTTCGCGATGTTGCCGTTTGTTTCCCCATTTTTGTAAACGCTTTATTATGTGTGACTTTTTCTTGCCCTATCTTTTACGACACCGTGACAGTGATGTCTACCTTAACTATTTAACAGACAGATGATTTGAAATCTACAATCTACTGAAATCAAGAATTTGAAAGTAAGCTTTACACTGTTTTCGGCAGTCCTCAAATATGCAATAAACTAATATATTTTTAGACGATTATAGACGATACATTTCTAAAGAAATGTCATAAAACTACTCCGCTTTGTACGATAAGCGACGTCGTACTAAGCAATTTTTATATACAGTGTTTACATAGGATTATAGATCACAATATGAAGATAAAGTTGGAATTCAAGAGGACAAATTGGGGCAAATATTCGTTTATAAGAAGGGGAGTTAGGGATTGGAATTACTTAGCAAGGGAGATGTTCAATAAATTTCCAATTCCTTTGCAATCATTTAAAAAAGGCTAGGAAAATAAAAAATAGGGAAACAGGAACTTGGGCGAGTGCATTAAATGCAGGTCAGTAATGACTGAGGATTTAGACGGAACCGTTAAATTTCGGCGTTATATCCAATATATCGCAATAAACTGTATTCACCACATCCATCCTAAGAATATGTATGTTATGTGCCAGATGTATTTCCAGTACCGCATCGAACAACTTCACTGCAGCTCACCTTACCATATGTTATCAGACAGTTTGTTCTCGGAGCTGATAATCAAAATGTACCTAGCCTGTAAAATTAATGACCAGTAACAATCGTATGGCGTTCCAGTTGAGAGCAATTCAATTCAACACCAATGGACTGTGAGCCAACTTCTGAATTAGCACATTGTGTTCGTTCATCTTGCTTGCTCCCTGAGCAAAACCGCTGACTAATACTTGGGTCAGCAGCACTTTGTGGGAGTACAGCACAAAGGGAGGAGTCGTATTAAGAAGTGTCGTAATGCAGTTCTACCTACAGATACTCGGTGGACGAGAGAAGAAATACACAAACAATAACTAATACGTTATGGAAGCAAGTCTCGAGTTTCTAATCTTACATCATGGTCCTAACAGTTTTATGTGCAGTCCAGACAATGGGGAAGTGCTCTTTATTTCAAAAATCTCATTTGGCTTGACTTGGACTCAAACTATAGCTAGTGTATAGATAAGCTGGTTACGAAGTCATTCCGCTATAAGAACTGTTTTTCAAGAACATACTTAACTTGCCGGTGGGCATTAAAATGCATTTCAAAGGCGGCCACAATTCAGCTCAACGAACAGCCCTTCAGCTCAGGCAGACGAAGGAGCAGAGTGCAGCCTAGCAGCTGCTTGCACGGCTCTCGATTACAACTAGTGAAGGGGGCGAGTATCTAAACAGATTTAAACATTTAAGTATTTTTGTGCCTAATGTCTCTCTCTATTCAGTGCATTCGTTTATAGGTTAGAGTGTAAACAGTAACAAGTATAACTACCTGTACAACGGTTATGCTATGAGATTTGCATAAGTTTTAGGGGTACAGTCTATAAGAACGCCTGGCATTTATGTTAATCTCGCCACATTACGGAAGACCGGACTAGCCGACACTTCGTGAAAACAAATTAGTTTTGCACTCTAACTTATTACTGCATACAAATAAACTTATTACTGCATAAAAATTCGAAGTCTACTTATGGCTAAGTGGAGTGGCCGCGCTAGGGCTATGGAGCCAAACTCTGCATTCGGAAAACACCTGGGTTCAAAATGAACCATCGGCTGTCCTGAGAATGGTTTTCTGTGCTTTCCCATTTTCACTTCCAGGCAAATGCCTCCTGGACACTCCCAGGTCTTAGGCCGCAGTCGATTTTTATTTAAATTTTATTAATACCGTTCAGTACTCCATCCTTTAAATGTTTAGTACTATACTATCTTCTAGTGTGTTTAATAAACAACAATTATTCGTTCATACGTTAAAAATGTTAGTTTTGTTTATAAACCCATTGTTTTTTTTTTTTTTGCTACTTGCTTTACGTCGCACCGACACAGACAGGTCTTATGGCGACGATGGGACGGGGAAGTACTAGGAGTGGGAAGGAAGCGGCCGTGGCCTTAATTAAGGTACAGCCCCAGCATTTACCTGGTGTGAAAATGGGAAACCACGGAAAACCATCTTCAGGGCTGCCGCCAGTGGAGTTCGAACCTACTAGCTCCCGAATACTGGATACTGGCCGCACTTAAGCGACTACAGCTATGGAGCTCGGTAAACCCATTGTTTAAACCAGATTTATTAAAATGACACCCATACAGGGTATCTCAAAATAATGCACTAACACTTAGAAGGACTGTAAAATCATTATTTCTGGACATGGAGACATGTATGATGGCTTAAATTATGGACGAAACATGTAATTAGAGAACCATGTTCATAAATGTTCAAATTAATGACCGTCATTGTGCACACAACGCTGATAGTGCGAACCAATTGATTCGTAAACGTCACGGAATAGTACGTTTGGAATTTCGTGACATTGTCTTTCAATTTCCGATTTTAATGCATCAATTGTTGTAGGTTTTCGTCGTGCTGACCACACGACACCTCGTAATCTGCAGGCCTTCGGGCTGAGCAGCGGTCGCTTGGTAGGTCAAGGCCCTTCAAGGGCTGTAGTGCCATAGGGGTTTGGTTTTAATTGTTGTAGGTTTCGTGCGATAAAACCTGTCCTTGAGGTATTCCCAAGAAAAGATATTCATTGGCGTGAGGTCTGGGGAACGCGCAGGGTATTCAATGCTACTCTTCGTCCAATCCATGTGTTTGGATAAGCTGCATCGTGGTGAGCTCGTACATCGCGATGGTAGTGGGCAAGTCCTCCGTTCGAAGTGTTAGTACAAAAAAACCGTCAGCACAACTTTCTGGTCATTCGGAGTGTTAGTACATTATTCTGAGACATCCTGTATTTGAGAATCTGGCATTGGCAGATCCCTTAGCATGACGGATTAACGCGGCTCTACAGTACTGTAGTTCGGCTGTGCTACATTTTTCTGAACTAGGAACTTGGAAACAACAGTAAAATTAGTAGAGGCATTGGAACTGGAATTACATAAAAACAATTGTCTCAAATCTACTAGAAATTAAAAAACTACATTTACGCTTTATATCATCTCACACACAGACAATTCTTGTACTCATTACCCAATAACTCTTGAGCTTAAATAAACGACTAGTACATTTCATCACTCACCTATGCTAAAGAACACCTCGCATCGACAACGGTGATGACTAGAGCCCGGATTTCCATGCACTATCAAATCTCAAAATATGCATGCATTCATGCACTATCATGTGGCAGAATGTGCACAATAAACTGGAAAATATGCACAATCAAAATGTAGTTCTCTTTCTCACATTGTGCAAAAAACTAATTTCTCCTAATTGTCTTTGATTTAACCTCATCCGTTTATCTGTCAGCACAGAAAATGAACTTTCTACATCACGGGAGGTGATAGGTGCATACCTTAATAAAGACATTTGAGACAAAGTGGGCTCAAAGTCTTCGCATTTTCACCACAATACGTCTTTTATAAGCTTGACGAATTCAAAAAGGGGACTTGAACGGATCATTCTGTTCAGCCTACCTCTAGCTGCCGCAGCTACTTATCTACTTTTTTTTGCTAATTGCTTTACGTCGCACCGACACAGATACGTCTTATGGCGACGATGGGACAGGAAAGGGCTAGGAGTGGGAAGGAAGCGGCCGTGGACTTAATTAAGGTACAGCCCCAGCATTTGCCTGGTGTGAAAAATAGGAATCCACGGAAAAGCATTTTGAGGGCTGCCGACAGTGGGGTTCGAACCTACTATCTCCCGAATACTGGACACTTACCGCACTTGAGCGACTGTAGCTATCGCGCTCGGACAGCTACTTATCCGTGGGATGATTGCAGATGATGATGCCTTTAATAATTGCTCAGCATAGATGCTGCGATAACAAAGACGTGTGACGAGCGAGAGTTCCGGGTAGGGAATTCCAGAATAACAACGGAAGGTTCAGTGCAAGTTGCTATCTCTGTAACGCGGCGTCATGTAAGTGTGATACAAGTTTTGTTTTGTTCGTCTAACATAGAAAAAAATGAGCCGTCATTTAGTAACGCACATTTTATGGTTTAATTTATAGCAGTTTATAACTGGGACAGTTCCGGCTTCATGGTCAAATGGTCAGCGTGCTGTCCTTTGGTCACAGGGGTCCCGGTTTCGATTCCCGGCAGGGCAGGGTCGGGAATTTTAACCATCATTGGTTAATTTCGCTGGCACTGGGACTGGGTGTATGCGTTGTCTTCATCATCATTTCATCCTCATCACGACGCGCAGGTCGCCTACGGGTGTCAAATCAAAAGACCTGCACCTGGTGAGCCGAACATATCCTCGAACACTCCCGGCACTAAAAGCCCAAGCAACAGATAAGAAAGTGCTTGGTTAATTGGTTTATAGGATTTCAACCTTATGGACTAACTTTGGTTGTCAGATAGGATGCCAGGAATACATTCTCTCAATAACATACTGTAAAACGTGGAGAAACGGTTCCTAATTCTGTAAACGAACATTCATAAAAGGCACTATCATGCAAATTAACATCATATATGCGCCAAAGTCAGAAGAAAAGACATGCTATGCAGTATAAACGTCCAAATATTCGCTATTAAATCCAAAATTTTCATGATATGCATTTGCATTGACATCCGGGTTCTAATGATGGCAAATTTTCTATATAAGTTTATGTATAAATTGTGATCCACCCTCTGAAATATTTTCGTTTGTTGCAGGTATGTGGACATCTCAGTACTCTCAAACATGGATTGCCCTGGTGGATAAGGTAACTTTTAAACGCCCTTGTGGTAACTAGAAGATACTTTATTCAACATATTCGGTATAATTCACAGCTACTTGAAGTCCATATCTATTGTACTGTAGTAGAAATCGTGGCATGTAAATCTTGAAGAAGTGTGTATTGTATTCTGATCGACAAATTCTAACAGACTGTGAAATCGTAATACAGTAACATCTTTTCTAAAGATTACAACGTCCGGCCAGTGTTCAGTCTTCGTACAAGGTATGCAACGTGAAAATTGAAGTCTCTCGCTATCCGCGATCTCCACACTGAGTCGATTAACGTGGTGATCTATGTTTATCGTCAGTTTGTTTCGAGGAATTAATCAGCTTGTTGCATATTATAATATTTCCAGGGCGATGTAAACGTGCATAAGTGCTAGAATGTGTAAATTTCTCGACTTCCTAACTGATAATAGAACCAGTGTCCTTACGGGAGTTCCTGGTATGTCTTTATCACCTCGACTAAGCGGCTCTCCTTCCATAACAGGAGTAAAATCACAAAACTGACTAAAGGAGAGAAAAATTAAACTGTCACAAAATATTTTACACTTGGCAGGTTTTTTATAGAATACAAGGAAAAGCGGAAAACCATCATCAGTGGGGTTCGAAGCCACTATCTCCCGAATGTAAGCTCACAGCTGCGCGCCTCTAACCGCACGTCAATTCGGATAACTATTCCTTGTTTTTTTAATC
This sequence comes from Anabrus simplex, assembly GCF_040414725.1. Taxonomy (NCBI): domain Eukaryota; kingdom Metazoa; phylum Arthropoda; class Insecta; order Orthoptera; family Tettigoniidae; genus Anabrus; species Anabrus simplex. The sequence continues at coordinate 1,768,969,228 of NC_090265.1, read as the reverse complement.
GTATGTTCCCTCTGAATAAAATATAAGATTGCGTTAGTTGAAAGAAAATACGGTTTTATTGCTGGTACAGTGAAATCCTCATATTCAATAACATTTTAGTGAATGAAATGAATATCAGCTAAATATACTATTAAACGATTAAAATTAATATAAATAATTAATTAAAACAGATTTTTTATTTGTATGCATTTTCATCGAACAATACACCTATGTTAAAAATTTCAGATTTGTGCATGCCGTAGATTTGGCTGGGCATAGCACACACACATACGAACACTTCCGGATATTACGGACTGAATGTGGCTCTTCATGTCTGGGACCGAAAATGGCTTCCTGCACCATGGACAGATGGCTTCTTGACTTGTTATTACCCATCTTATGTACGTTGCCAAACGACAGTGAATCTATGCATTTAATCTTGGTGACAGCACGTTGGATTGCCATATCCCAACACACGTTCTCCGACGGCTTTTCGTTCATATCTTACCAACAAAAGAGAAAATGAAAAGCCTGTCTTCGAGGTGCATTCGGACCCCCGTCCTACTACCTATGTGTATGCGTACCGTATATCTGTATGGGCATCCCGCAAGCACACACACAAAACACACACAGGAAAACACTTTCTTTTATTATTATTATACGTGTATGTTGAACTTTCAGCATAAAGGTTGGCTGCATCACCAAGTGTACCACCGTAAGCTATCATCAGCATCACTGATGAGGCGTACTATGGAAATGAGGAGTAGTTTCCACTTTCTTTCCTCACCTGTGCAATTATTTTCCAGTCTGCTAAGCTCGCTGAAACACGCACACTATGAATGATACTCTCACATCGTACCCCCCGGGGTCAATGGCATTACTAACATCGCTCATACCTCAGTCATTGTTATACTGTTAAAGCCAAGGCTGAGACTGAGAGAGATCAGTAAATGTAACATTTGTTCCTACCACAAGACACAGTGCACTGTAAGTACATTGTCATATCAGGAACGTATACAGAGTGTATCAGAACTGTGTCGACGAAACCAAATGTCTTTTTCCAAAAAAAAAAGAAGTTATTTGGTTACATTCGGGTGCGCGATTCAACTTGACGAACCTGACGTATTTGCTATGACAGAGAGCCAGCTGCTGCCTGTTGCTGTACGTCAGAGGGGGGAAGGGAAGGGAAGGGAAGGGAAGGGAAGGGAAGGGAAGGGAAGGGAAGGGAAGGGAAGGGAAGGGAAGGGAAGAATGGGTAGGGAAGGGAAAGGAAGAATGAGTAGGGAAGGATGTGAAGGGCAGAGAAGGGAAGGAAGGGAAGGATGAGCAGGGTTGCGAAGGGAAGGGAAGTGAGGGAGGGGAACGGAAGCGAAGGGAGGGGAAGGAAAGGGAAGCGAAGGGAAGGGAACAATAGTAGGGAAGGGAAGGGAAGAATGAGTAGGGAAGGATGTGAAGGGAAGAGAAGGGAAGGAAGGGAAGGGAAGGATGGGGAGGGTTGCGAAGGGAAGGGAAGTGAGGGAAGGGAAGGGAAGGGAAGGGAAGGGAAGGGAAGGGAAGGGAAGGGAAGGGAAGGGAAGGGAAGAATAGGTAGGGAAGGGAAGAATGGGTAGGGAAGGATGTGAAGGGAAGGGAAGGAAGGGAAGGGAAGGATGGGGAGGGTTGCGAAGGGAAGGGAATTGAGGGAAGGGAAGGGAAGGGAAGGGAAGGGAAGGGAAGGGAAGGGAAGGGAAGAATGGATAGGGAAGGATGTGAAGGGAAGAGAAGAGAAGAGAAGGAAGGCAAGTAAAGGGAAGCGAAGGGAAGGGAAAATTTGGTAGCGAAGGGAAGGGAAAATTTGGTAGGGAAGGGAAGGAAAGGGAAGGGAACTGTTACCTCTACTACAGTGGTAACACTAAACAAGGCACAGACACAGTTAAAAGGGAGGGTAAGAGCACAATACACAATATAAGTAAACACTACAGACTCTGAAAAACAGTAGCTAGCATACGCAGATCTCCAACAAAACAAGTACGTAACTATCAGTAGGGCCAACTAGTGAACGACAATAAGGGAAGATGGAAGGGCTGGGAACCTACCAAAGGCATGGACATGGCTTAGATAGCGGATTCCGAAATGAATCACCGTGATCCTTAGTTTTAAAAATATTATTTACAAGATATTTCTACATATACATTCCAAGTTATGACCTATAAGTTCAGTGATATACATAGGTTTTAAAATCTATTGCTGTGATTTTAAGATCTGCGGCTGTGAAAGCAATTTTTGACATATACATAGGTTGTTCGTAGCAGTGTAAATTCAAATTACAAATCAGCTGTACATCTAGTTACCAGTGCAGTAGTACAATGCAATTTACAGGTTATCCAAAATCTAGCGTACCGTACCTAAAGTGATACAAAACTATGAGAGGCAAACCCCAAGGGAAATACTATTAAACTACAAATATACGTATTTTAGTGAAACAAAACGGGAATGCCTCGGAAAACGAACAGGTAAGTCTAGCAGAAAAACTAAGGCGTCATAAGTAACTAATTTGGTGAATCTAGGCGAGGTTAGGGCAGACTCCTGTATGAAAACCAAATCGGAACATTACGGAATTTTTAACAGGAACGGAATTCAAGAGTGCTTACCCGGGGAGTGTGCCATTCCGAAAACCGGAGGGACGTCATCCAGATAGGCTGCTCGCAGACAGATAACCGAGACCAACAGAATTCAGGATACAGAATACCTTTGAACTTTTTTTTTTTTTTTTTTTTTTTTTTGTTGATGGCCAGTGGATGGGAGCCCCGGGGCGAAAATAATGCCCCCCTACTCATCTGTTTCCAAGGTTTGCCGATGAGGCAGGAAGTCTCTGTTCGCGCTACACTGGTGGGGGATAAAGCAATCTGTCAGATAGACCAAGGGCCTATCGTCAGAGAAGAAACCCCCTCATCGCTACTAATTTGTGCTCAAGAGAGTAATTTATTAGGAAATTGGGTCCTTCTTAACAAACGGCACTTAACAGGGGAAAAATTTTGACGTAATTTAGTGGGTCATTGGTATTAATTTGCAAAAGGCCGAAAGGGTTGGCAGGTTCGAATTTTAAAACAGATCATAAGTGATCCAAGGGCCACGGTACTTCAGGCGAGTCCGCGGCTTCTTGGTCCTCATGATCCGTTTTAATAAAAGAATACCAGGGTCCTCTGATAGGTTCGAGAGGATCCTAGCCCTGGTCATCCTCACTATTTTATTTATCTGAGATCTAAGTGTGGGGATACGAAGCTCAGCCCGTATCCTCTTGTTAGATTTCAGATATGGTGCTCTGGTCATCATTCGTAGTGTCTTATTCTGAAAGGTTTGTAATTTGGAAAGCGGAGTCTTGGCAATATAGCCCCAGGCCTCGCAGCCATACAGCAGGATGGGCCTAATACATGCTAGGTAAATATTTCTCTTGATGGTGGTAGAGATATATTTATTGCCTAGCAGAGGTCTCAGTGCTTTCATCCGTGCCGTGGCACGCTGCCGGGCCTGTTCTATATTGTATCTCCAGGACATAGTTCTGTCCAATATTAGGCCAAGGTATTTAATTTGGTTAGTCCAAGACACGGGGACGTTATTAATAGTGAGGCGATCAAGGTTAGGCCGGCGCCGGGTGAAAACAATTGCCTGTGTTTTATCCGCATTTATTTTCACCTTGTTCCGGAGACACCACTCCCAGAAGGAATCGATCCATTGTTGCAGTCGTCGGACGGCATAGTCATTTCGTTTCATGCCGATGTAAATGGCTATGTCATCCGCATACTGCTGGATCTCTACTCCGTCTCGTGTGGGAAGATCGTTCACATATAGGCCGTAGAGAGTGGGGCTCAGCACTCCACCCTGTGGGACTCCAGCTCTGAGTGCCCGAGGGGTAGATTGCTCCCCTTCACAGGAAATATAAAATTTCCTGTTAGTCAAATATGACTGAATAATTTTGACTAGGTATGTAGGAACTTGATATAGTTCCAGAAGTTTCACTATTAAATTATCGTGCCAGACAGTGTCGAAAGCTTTCTCTACGTCGAAAAATACTGCTGGCACGCTACGGCGCATATTGAACGACCTTGTGACATACTGTGTCAGGCGCAGCGCCGCAAGGGGGGCACTGCGCCTGGACCTGAACCCAAACTGCTCAGGTCGCAGTATGTTGCGGGTGCTTAGGTATCCATTGAGGCGTGAGAGAAGAAGTCTCTCGAATATCTTAGAGATATGTGATAACAGGGTTATCGGACGATAATTTTGAGGGAATAATTTATCCTTCCCTGGCTTCGGGAAGACTATCATTTTTCCAGTCTTCCAGACGTCAGGGAAGTATCCCAGTTTTATGCAGGCCGAAAAAATGGTAGCTAAGAAAATTACTGCCCTGTATGGCAGTGACTTAATTTCTTTATTTGTAACCCTGTCATCACCGGGAGACTTCTTCTCGTTTAAATTTTTAATAGCCCTGCGAACCTTTGAACACTACCTCGCTCACTATATATAGGAATTACTGGCCTTGGAGGCAACCAATCAGCGTGCACGTGTCCCCTATCGCCACCTAGACTCACCAATCACAACCTTACTTTCGATCGAGAACTCAGACTAACATTCTAGAATACGCATGATCGCGAAGGTCGTATTTTTCCAGAATGAACAGAACACACTTTCTAGAACACATACCAACAAAGTAATACACCCAGTACAAAAGTTATGCAACTTTCTAGATCTTTCCAGGGACTATAGACAGAATTCTACTATTTACAAATGCCTATGTTACAACATTATACAGTACAGGTTAGGTCATTAAATTAACTTATGCTCTACAAATAACAGTACAGGTTCGGTCATGAAAAATGAAACATTATATGGTACTTCGCCAATAAAGTCTTTAAAAAAATTACATTCCACTCATCCTACATAGTTCACTTGTAACATCTTCCTCCCCCCGAAAGTCGAGCCCTGCTCGACCAATAATAGAATGATGGGTAGTGTTGCGAAGGGAAAGGGAAGTAAGGATGGAGAGGAAAGGGAAAGGAAGGAAAGTGGGATACGGAGGTAATACTCTATGTGAATGCACAAGTTTCTCTTTCGTTTCGTATAGTCGCTTCCCAGCCCCAGTAGGCAGTGTACAGTTTGTCTGCACAAGTTGACTACTGTGAACTTGTACCCAGAATACAGCCAGCTTTGCAGATTGTTCGCGACGTACCACACATCCTCCAAAGGTCACTACTACACCGTTGTGAACAGTGCATCGAATTAGAAGGAGGGTATATTGAACACCTATTGTAAGCATTGTTTCCTTCTGTCAGTAATTTATTCCATTTACAATGTTGTGAGTGAAGGAATATACAACCGTGGGGCGTCAGCGTTGCATCTTCGAGCATTACTGCGACCAACAAACGACAGAAGATGTGGTGCATTCCTTGACTGACAAGTGCGTCTTAATTACAGTGTATTGTGCGTGCAGTTACGGCTGTTTAATAAACGAACTGTGGATATTGCTTGTAAGAGACAAGGAAAATCCTGTGCGATTTAAACGAGGAAACTCGTGCATTAGCTCTGTCTCCATCATACATCCTACTTCCCCTCCCTCCCCTTCCCCTCACTGAAGCACGGCAGCGACTTGTGCTCTGGCATACCAAATACGGTGAAATCGTCAATTTGAATCGCGCGCCTGGAAGTAACAAAATAACCTCATTTCTTCGAAAATAAAAACATTTCTCCGCCAATCCGATTGCACCATCGTTCATAACATAACAAGAACAGCATCCCTGATTTTTTGTCGGTATAGTTGTGATACACCTTATATAGGCTTAATTTATACAGTATATTGTTAAAATAATATTGTTAAATAAAATCATAATTCTGGTCTGTTAAGCAATATTGTTTGTCACTGATTATTCCGTACCTGAAGGTGATAATAAACGCAGTAAATTAATTAGTTATCTTGTTTTTTAGTCCGTTTGAATCTGTACTTCACTAATAACTAGTCCTAGAGTTTAAAATACAGGTCATGGACATAAAAACAATCCATGGTATCACCTGAGGGAAGAGACCTTCAATCCATTTCTCGAACCGATTAACTGCACGATTGACGCATGAAAGAATAACATTCAGACGAATAGCTGCCTGTAAACACATTTTTCTATGCAACTACCGATCCTTGTGCATCAACTGCGTTGGAATATCAGAAGTTTCTACTAGTTACGTTTCTAATGTTCTATGTCGAATATGATTAGACTTCAAGTACTGAAGAGGAGATCACCCATGTGAATCACACGTGTAAAGAAAGTAGCCTTACGTCGTTTGGCCGTTCGGTTAGGAGCACGCAGCTGTGATCTCGTATCCGGGAGATAGTGGGTTCGAATCCCACTGTCAGCAGCCCTAAAAATGGTTTTCCGTGGTTTGCCATTTTCACACCAGGCATGACCATGGCCGCTTCCTTCCTATTCCTAGGCCTTTCCTTTCCCATCGTCGCCATAAGACCTATCTGTATCGGTGCAACGTAAAGCAACTAGCAAAGAAAAGCCTTACATCGTAATGAGTTAAACTATACTCATTCAGTCCTTTGACTTCTAAAATAAATATACCCTTCCCTTAGACACCCAACTCCTTCTGGGCTCCCAGTTTGGGAGTATGGAGTGGAGTGGCAATCAAGGGATTTTATCGTTATTTCTTAAATAGTGCAAGATTACCCGTACACTGCTCCTCCTAGCTGTCCATTAAAGCTGAATGATGCTAGTTGTCCATCTGTCCATCGAAGGGACTCTTTCTGTCCTTAAAAAGTGATAGTGAATAATATGGGATTGAAGCCGATAAAGCACACAGATATATGAATAGGATGAAGGACGCTACAAAAGACTTGTCCACCATTGAAAAGTAATAGCATAAGACGAGAGAAACGAATGGCGATCGATAGGAAGAGTGGAAAACGTTAAGCCGGGTCGCCTGGGGCATAGGCAGCCCTTTCGTCACCACCCAGTGGCGGGCAGTGTATTGAGCTGCAGGCGAAATTCAATCCTGCTGCCAGCAAGGCGAGAACTACAGTAAATGATGTGCTGTCAATGCCTGTTCAAATATTTGTCAATAATCATTTTTAACACACAAATTATCTCATTTTAGTATCTGCTCGGTACGAAACAATGCATTTGTAAATAGTGGGAACTGAACAGTGTCCGGTTAGTCGAACACAATTGTTAATATACAATGGTCAAACACATAATTAAACTCGCATGACTTGTTTCAACCATTTAAGTGAACGTCTGTAGATTCTTTAAATCAAATTAAATATTTGATAATTTGCAATCTAAGTCGATGCATTACTTATGTTATCCTGTGATAAATGAAGTAAAACTTCAATGCTATTTATTTTTATTTAGCGTATACAAAACAAACATAACTAACCTACATCTGAAATAAAAGAGGAAATTACAGACTCATTTCTAAATTATTGATATATTGAAGATGCCCTAGAGAATCATTCAAGAAATCCAGGATATTTCCAGAGTAGGAAGACAGTGGACATACCTCGACAGAGTGTCTGATGATTTGTCGGAGGAAATCGTCATTTGCATACTAGACTCAGGATTATTTCCACTTGCAGAACTTCTACCATGACTGTTTCTGATCCTCTTTAGCTGTCAGCCAAAAATTTTGAGTGGGTTTTAATGGCCCTGTAATGATGCACATAATTTGACTCGGTTGGATATTCTCAGTTGTCCGTGGCAACTATTTAGCCAAACAGGGGTACGTTAATCTGTTGTAGATTAGATAAGGCTACGTGCTGAAGGTCACAAGGTGGAAGCTGAAGAATTTCATGTCGTTCCACATAGCTTTTGTATAATACTATTCCTAGATTTCAGTTTAGCCGCAGTCCTCGTTAAGTGTTCATTGATAGGCAGAAATATGTCAAATGTAACCCCAATATACTTCGGATATTTATTATGGACTACGCGATTGTTCCCAAACTGAGAGTGAATATTCAGTTCACAGTAATCACAGTTTCATATGACTACTGCTACATGGTCGTAGTTAAGGAACATAGGAAGTGACTTTTAAAAAGTTTAATTTCAAAAATTCCTCACTCGCTGGCCGGGAATTGAACCGGGATCGCTTTGACGAGAAGCTTGTGACTATAACCCTTGACTATCACGCTACCATAACGAATTGAATACTACCGTATGTTATCGAAATCAAATGGCGTACGAAATATCCAATAAATTGTTTACAGACCTCTTACTGATGCACATGCGGCACAACAAGTTGGAGTTTTGTTCATAAAACTATCTGATTTTAACTTCCAACTGGTATTCTGTACAGTTCTGTTCTTCTGTTCTGAACTCTTCAAGAGTCCTGGGAAGTTGCTTTAGTCACAGCGTGCTAATCGACTTCGAAAACTCTGTAAGATGGAGTCCAATGCGCTTTGTTAACTTGTTAACCTTTTCAGTGCTATATTGCTGAACAGAATGTCATTCTTGTTAATTTGAACTGTATGCTAACTTAATCTGATGCCATCCCATATCATGTGGCCACTATTTCGATGATAATAACAATAATAATAATAATAATAATAATAATAATAATAATAATAATAATAATAATAATAATAATAATAATAATAATAATAATAATAATAATAATAATAATAATAATAATACTAATAATAATAATAGTCCGCCTCTGTGGTGTAGTGGTTAGCGTGATTAGCTGCCACCCCCGGAGGCCCGGGTTCGATTCCCGGCTCTGCCACGAAATTTGAAAAGTGGTAGGAGGGCTGGAACGGGGTCCACTCAGCCTCGGGAGGTCAACTGAGTAGAGGTGGGTTCAATTCCCACCTCAGCCATCCTGGAAGTGGTTTTCCGTGGTTTCCCACTTCTCCTCCAGGCGAATGCCGGGATGGTACCTAACATAAGGCCACGGCCGCTTCCTTCCATCTTCCTTGCCTATCCCTTCCAATCTTCCCATCCCTCCACAAGGCCCCTGTTCAGCATAGCAGGTGAGGCCGCCTGGGCGAGGTACTGGTCATTCTCCCCAGTTGTATCCCCGACCAAGGGTCTGAAGCTCCAGGACACTGCCCTTGAGGCGGTAGAGGTGGGATCCCTCGCTGTGTCCGAGGGAAAAGCCGACCCTGGAGGGTAAACAGATGATGATGATGATAATAATAATAATAATAATAATAATAATAATAATAATAATAATAATAATAATAATAATTCTTACGGAATTTTCATGGTTCACAGAGGAAAAGGAGGCGCCTGGGTTGAATGGCTGGACGAGGGATTACTAGGAGCAGCATTTAACACGATAAATTTTTAAAAAATTCTTTCCTTTCATAAAATTGAGAGAGAGAAAATCTGATAGAATAAAGAACAATTGAACAGGTTAATAATGAGCTCCTCAGCTCTAACAATATCTTGGACTTTGAAATAATTACCTAGTCGTTAAATTACACAGAGAAGAGCATTGTTGTTGCTGAATGGTACAATATTTTGAAAGAGCATGATTTTCTCCGAGCAGGAGTCGGAGTTCCAAAATACAAGAGTCTATCCTTGAAGAGGCAATCAGTTTTTTATTACACTCTTAAAATTACACTAGGCAACACTTCCTTGACCCCACTTTAAAGTTTCCACACACATTTGCCCCAGACTGGGCTTATCCCTTGCTCAACAATTATAGTAGTCACGGTTCCCAAAGGGAACTACAATGGAGAAACAGTTACCCAATGAAAGTAAACAGGGGCATAATTACCCATACTACACAGCCTTAAGAGTAAAAATTAAAAATCGGGCGAGTTGGCCGTGCGGTTAGGAGCGCACAGCTGTGAGCTTGCATCCGGGAGATAGTGGATTCGAACCCCACTGTTGGCATCCCTGAATATGGTTTTCCGTGGTTTCCCATTTTCACACCAGAAAAATGCTGGGGCTCTACCTTAATTAAGGCCATGGCCGCTTCCTTCCCATCGTCCCATCGTCGCCACAAGACCTATTTATGTCGGTGCGACGTAAAACAACTAGCAAAAAAAGATAGTGGGTTTAACATGTCACAGACATAAAAATGTGGTATTTCAGAAAATCCTCTTAAGGGTAACTGAAGAAGGGGGTGAATTTTTAAAATGATTATATCTACAGTATATCTCAAAATTTAACATGTTACAGACGTGAAAATTCGTAGTTTTAATGCCTCTTAAAATTAAATAAACATGTATTATATTACTTTTAGGAAAAGACACTTAATGGGGGGGGGTGTAAAAAGGACTGAGGAGGGGGTTGAATTATTTTTATTAGGATGCTGATATCTCAAAAACTGAAGAGGTTACAGATTTTAAAATTGGTATTTGGGATCTCCTTTAAAAATAAAGGAACATGTATTTTTTTTTCGGTTTTCGCGAAAACCACTTAAGGTGGGGTGAAAGAATTGAAAAATTAGTTGAATGATTTGTATCAGTATACTTAAATCTTAAAAAAAACTGAAGGTGTTACAGACGTGAAAACTGGTAGTTGGAATCTCATTTAAAAATAAAGGAACACGCATTTTTTAGGGTAAATCAACTTGTGGGAGGTTTCAATTCCTTTTATGAGGATACGTATATCGCAAAAATTGATAATGCTAGAGTCGTGATAATTGGTATTTGGAATCGCCTTTATACTCGGCCCCGCGGAGTAGGGGTAGCGTGCCTGCCTCTTACCCGGAGGCCCCGCGTTCGATTCTAGACAAGGTCATGAATTTTTACCTGGATCTGAGGGCTGGTTCAAGGTCCACACAGTCTACGTGATTACAATTGGAGAGCTATCTGACGGTGAGATGGCGGCGCCGGTCAAGAAAGCCAAGAATAACTACCGAGAGAATTCGTCGCGTTGACCACACAACACAACCTCCGGGCTAAGCAGCGGTCGCTTAGTAGGCCAAGGCTCTTCGGGCCCGTTGTGCCATGGGATTTGGTTTCTTGGAAGCTCCTTCATAAATAAACACGTATTTTTGGTTTCCGGAAAATTCATTTATGGAAGAGGCTGAAAGGAAATGAAAGAAATTGAATTATGTTTATGGAAGAGGCTGAAAGGAAATGAAAGAAATTGAATTATGTTTATGGGGATACTTATTTCTCAATACTGAAGGTTACAGATGTAAAAATAAAGGATCACACATTTTTGGGGAAATTCAACTTGCGGGAGGGCAAAAGAGGAACTGAATTATTTTTTGATGATACATATATCTCAAAAACTAAAAATGTTACAGACATGAAAATTTGTATTTGGAATCTTCTTTCAAAGTAAGGAAACATGTAGTCTTTTGTTTTAGGAAAATCCACTTAGGCCTAAGGGGGGTGAATGAATTAGAGAATTAGTTTAGTTATTGTATGAGGTACTTATATATCAAAAGCTGAAGAAGTTACGAACGTGAAAACTGGTATTTGGAATCTCCTTTAAAAGTAAAGTTGACGTACTTTTTTTGTTTTTGGAAAATCCGCTTAAGGGGATGAAAAGAATCGAAAAGCGGGTAAATTTTTAAAATGAGTACCGGTATATTACAATATATGTCACAGTTCTTTGTCAAATCGTCATCTTGGCCCCAAAAGGCAATAGCACGAACGTGGTTTACAAATCGTTCCTGGGGTAAATGAAAGTCGAATTTTTGTGACTTTTTATACTATAGGGAATATCAGATAATGTCTTCGTACAGTACCGAGGAACGACTACTTTGTTCAGATTACGAAATGCACGCGAGCGAAGCCGCGGGTAACTGCTACTAGTTTTATAACTCATTAATTCTAAATTATTCAAAAGTGATAAATCGAATATTATAGAATTCTTCCACTTAATCTCTGAGGTAAACTCCTGAAAATATTTTGAAAAATTGTACATATAATTTATATCCATCCTATAACAACAATAATAATAATAATAATAATAATAATAATAATAATAATCATAATAATCATAATCATAGAAGCAAATCCTACTAATTGAATTATAATTCATTGTATTCATATTATTGGTGAACAACTGATTGTTCCTTAGTTCCTTAGCAACACAGCGCATATCCCTCAACAAAGCGATACTCTCCTTCATATTCTAGTCATTGCCCTGTCTGTCACATGTTGATATACAAAATAAGTTCGCACTGTGTAATAATAATAACCAATTATCTTGTTCGTATGAAATATACACGAACAGGCATTGTGAAACCGAAAATTCGCTGCCAGTTCCCAGTCATTTGACCGGCTCAGGAATGGAAGGAATGAAGTCCGCATGTAGCGGGGAACTTAGGAATTGTGCCGGCTGCCGAAGCCTGTCGCACTCCTTTGAGGCATTGATTAATGCTATTTGCTATTTTTTGCTACTTGTTTTACGTCGCTCCTACACAGATAGGTCTTATCGCGACGATGGGATAGGAAAGGCCTACCAATGGGAAGGAAGCGGCCGTGGCCTTAATTAAGGTACAGCCCCAGCATTTGCCTGGTGTGAAAATGGGAAACCACGAAAAACATCTTCAGGGCTGCCGACAGTGGGGTTCGAACCCACTATCTCCCGTATGCGAGCTCACAGCTGCGTGCTCCTAACCGCAGGGCCAACTCGCCCGGTCAGTGATTAATGACTGAGAGATGAAATGTAATGATATTGGAGACTGTTTCAGAATGAAATATGGCAGGAAAACCGAAGTACCCGGAGAAAAATATGTCACGCCTTCGCTTTGTCCAATACAAATCTCACATGTAGTGACGGGGATTTGAATCAAGGAACCCACCGGTGGGAGACGGACGCCCTGCGACCTTAGCCACGGAAGCTACGGAGAGACATTGTAATAAATATAAAATGACAATAGGCATACTGTATTTCAAGTTATTGTCTGAATTCAGCCTACCAAGTGAACATTTATGATGGCCTCATTAAAATGCACGATAATTGAAATCGTCGCGCGCTCTTTCTTATTAGCAAACACATCAATCACTTTTTTGTTGAAGTTGTCTTTTCACAAGACATAATAACCAACGCCATCATATTTCTTCGTTCATAGTAGATCTTAGGAAAGCTTTGATTCTTTTCACCTGTCTGCTTATGATGTTGACTTTGGCATGGTTATCAACAACATTAGAAATTTGACCGTTTCTTGAATCATATGACACAATTCAAAATTTAAAATTAGAATCAAGAAAGGTATCGCAACCGAAACTGTCCTCAGTTCGGGTCTCGCTAAGGATACTTTTGAAGTTCGCTTTACAGTTTACTTACAGAGGGAGTTGGCCGTACGGTTAGGGTCGCACAGCTGCATTCGGGATACAGTGGGTCCGAATCCCACCGACGGCAGCCCTGAATATAATGTTGCATAGTTTCCCATTTTCACACCAAGCAAATGCTAGGACAGTACATTAATTAATTCCCTAGCCACTACCTTTCCAGTCATAGCCTTTTTTCATCTTTCGTCACCGAAAACCTTCTATGTCTTAGTGCGATGTTAAACAAGTAGCAAAAAATACAGTTCACGTTCTTCCAATAGTGAATATTTCTTCCCATTTCACTGAGGCAACTGGCAAGGAATTCCTTATGTAATTGTCGAATTCTTCTACAGCGAATAGTCTCGCAGTTACAAGATGTTCCGTGAATTGAAAATTAATAATAATAATGTTATTTGCTTTACGTCCCACTAACTACTTTTTACGGTCTTCGGAGACGCCGAGGTGCCGAAATTTAGTCCCACGGAAGTTCCTTTACGTGTCAGTAAATCTGCCGACACGAGGCTGTCGTATTTGAGCACCTTTAAATACCACCGGACTGAGCCAGGATCGAACCTGCCAAGTTGGGGTTAGAAAGCCAGCGCCTTAACCGTCTGAGCCACTCAGCCCGGCGAATTAAAAATTAGATTTGATCTGCGTGAAAATGGCATCTGGCTCTCCTAAAGCTTGTCTCTTTTGTTCGTTACCACCAAAATGTAATATTTTTATATGTTAGCAATACTTTGTATGAAGTCGCTTGCGTGATGGTAGTTTATAACGTTATGTCTGCTCAGTATTCAGTTGTTTCCATAGCTGTGATTAGGTCACTCCGGTAGTTCTAGACAGGCTGAAAGTTCCACCTGGTGTGTGAAACTCGTAGCAACCCTCCTTGAACAACTGTATACAGAATATATCTGTTCTTTGTAACGAATTTTAAAAGAAAGCACAAATTACAGTACAGTTTAAGAGGAATATCTTGGTTTGACGGTTGATAGCTGCTTTAGACATTATTAGATTTACTTGAAGTGTATGGGAATGTATGAAATTTGCACACTGATGTCAGTCGTTGATTCATTTTGAACGCCGTTTAAGCCCGCACTCATCACAGATGCGCCATCATAGCTTTGTACGATAAGTTTATTAGGAATATTGCCTATTAGTGGCCCAAGTTCCCTTAAAAGGTTATTTAATAACGCACGAGCGTCATAGCCTGCAGAATTCAAAAATTTCAAAAATCCTTCTACGGTTTTTCCGCCAAAAATATAACGTAATAGTATCAAACTGAAATTGGCAATAAACACGCGTAGTGTCATCTGTTGACACTCCTACATAATTTACATTGTTGTTCACTCTCTTAAGTTCATCATGATATACTTACACATTCTGTATTATATGTTCTTATAATTGCTGATCATTTATTGGGTTGCTCTTTTACGCCCTTGTTCTACTCTGAACTAAAATATATCTACTCGTGAAATATGCCTTCATTTTCCGAGTCTTCAGATTAATTGTGTTCTCTTAACGCAAACTCTGAATACAATTTATAAGTAAGTTAAATTCATAACCTATACGTTCTTACTCCTTCATTATCTTTGGCTATGTGATGGTAGTACGAACTTAATTGTGTTTGTATGTTTACTCTCCACCAGATAAACAAACTAATTACATCGTTCATGCAGTATATTCAATTTCACATATTTTTTATTTTGTTGCTCAGGTGTGCAAGATCAGCAACACCGTCCTGTGGGCACATAGAAAACAGAAATTTTTTTTTTCTTGTCACATTCATATAACGACTTGTTTTCTATATATACATGAGTGCTAAATTTGTGCAAACTATCAAATTTTGCACTTTATTGTTTGTATACAATGTATAATTTTAGTATGGGTCCACCCAACAGCTTCGCTTTCGGTTTATTTCAATGTGATAACGTACAAAACGGACTTTTGAGAAGAACGCATACCAAATTCATAATGTAAAACACATTAGAAACACACACTGCTGTGACAAGTAGGCTCTGTCACACTGGCGTCCTAAGCACGGCCTCTACAGGCAAGGACGCATGAGCTCCAACAATTTTTCGCCAGGCCACACCCACCAGACAGCGCATTTGGATGTGACAGTCACTCGAGTGCGAACTGTTGCGGATTATTATTATTATATCGCATTATATTTACAAGCATAATGTGCAAAAATATACAGTGAACATATAAGTTAAAATAGAGAAATAAACTAGAATGTCCATCTTCGACAACCAATCCACTGCACTTGGTGTCAATTCATGCAGAGCCCGTAAACCGCTCTTAAATGCTGACAGTGGACAGATCTCAACAACATGAAGCAATGTCTGTTTCTCAGCCCCACACTCACATCCAGCACTTTCACAATATCACCACTTTTTCATCATATATCGGCACCTACCGTGGCCTGCTACTCACGTCGAGGAAGATAGAAACCTGGCACATTCTTCGTTGGGACTTCAGCCAGAAAGACGTCCCTGGGTGGACATAGTAACCTTCGCTGTCTCCATTCTGCCGATACACTGAATTTTTCATGGGAGTGTAGATCAGTCCAGAGTGGATTCCAGAATTTTTACCTCATCACAGGTGGACCTCGTAAGGCGTTGAACAAGAGTGAGTTTGTGTGTGCGTAAGTCTTCTTGAGAAACTGTACTTTCGCTGCTTTTCTCCTCAGATCGTGTGTGGAGGGAAGTTGTAACTGAAATTTCATCCGCTCTTTAGGAATGTCGCATAAAATTTGACTACAAAATCACTGTTTTCTTAGTCATGATTCGAGGGAGTGACATGTCGCAGTATATGCGTATTTATTCCTACAGCTGCCCGTGCACCGTCTGAATCAGTTACCACTGATCTGCATTTAGAGCAGTCGCTCAGGTGGTAGATTCCCTGTCTGTTGTTTTCCTAGCCTTTTCTTAAACAATTGCAAAGAAACTGGAAATTTATTGCACATTTCACTTGATAGATTATTTCAGTCCCTAACTCATCATCCTTTAAATGAACATTTGCCCCAATTTATTGTCTTAAATTCCAACTTTATCTTCATATTGTGATCTTTCCTATTTTTAAATGTACCACTCAAACTTATTCGTCTACTGATGTCATTCCACCTCATCTCTCCACTGGCAGCTTGAAACATTCCATCTAGTCGAGCAGCTCGTCTCCTTTCTCCCAACTCTTCCCAGCCCAAACTTTGCAACATTTTTTGTAACGCTACTCTTTTTTCGGAAATCACCCAGAACAAATTGAGCTGCTTATCTTAGGAATTTCTCCAGTTCTCGAATCAAATAATCCTGGTGAGGGTTCCATACACTGGAACCATACTCTAGCTGAGGTCTTACCAGAGACTTATATGCTCTCTCCTTTACATCCTTACTACAACCCTTAAATACCCTCATAGCCATGTGCAGAGATCTGTGCCCTTTATTTACAATCCCATTTATGAGATTACCCCAATTAAGTTCCTTCCTTATATTAACACCTAGGTACTTATAATGAACCCCATTAGGAACTTTCACCCCATCAACACAGTAATTAACACTGAAAGGACTTCTCCTGACAGCCTGACTTTTAACTCCGTTTATCATCATAACATTGCCTACTGTCCATCTCACGACATCGTCAAGGTTTTCTTGTTGTTGTTCAAAATCTTGTAACTTATTTACTCAACCAAACCTTATAAATTCAAACAGAGGGGCACTATCATTGCCTATCACGAAATAATAGTTGCCCTGTAACAGATATCTCTAGAAACTTGTCGATCTGAAATGGACAGAACGTAATTATATTACCTCTGTAGTTCTACCGTTCGTAATGTATCCAGTGAATTGTATATGTAATGGTAACTGGTGTATGTACTTGAATTATATATATCAACATGTATTATGCAGATAATATTCTAACATACAACTTCATGGACTGTGCAGGGAGTATGATGACGCTTCTGTTTTTGCTAGTGATGTAGATGGCCTGAGCGAATAGGGTCATTTAACTAAGCACAAACAGGGAGAAAGTACAGAACATGTTTTATGCAACAAATGCAGCAGGGACGGGACTTGCAGTTCACTTTTATGTATCTGCCGTGCTGCGCAGCTTCTTCATGGCGCCTAATGACCATCGGAGTGTACCACATGGCACTCGAAGTATGTATACCACCGCCTCTCTTTCCCTGATGGCCGACATTCTTATGGTGACACTTATTTCCACCAATGGGATTCGGACCAGCAGATCACGGTGTCATTTAGACGATGCTTTAACGATAAGGGCACGTTAGATGTAAATATGACTGTTACGTCCCTTGTTACTTCTTTGTTTTGTACACATCTAATAATAATAATAATAATAATAATAATAATAATAATAATAATAATAATAATAATAATAATAATAATAATGTTATTTTCCTTACGTCCCGCTAACTACTTTTATGGTTTTCGGAGACGCCAAGGTGCTGGAATTAAGTCCCGCGGGAGTTCTTTTATGTGCCAGTGAATCTACCGTCATTGTTCGAACAGAACCTATCTCATAATATACAGTTCCTAGAAACGTAAACTTATTTTGAAACAGAATACATTATTTCGTCCTGTTCAAAATGTACTGAACAAACCACTGTTTGTAATTTTCATTTTCTGGTGTATTCCTTTTTCCGGCCCCGCGGTATAGGGGCAGCGTTCCTGCCTCTTACCCAGAGGCCTCGGATTCGATTCCCGGCCAGATCAGGGATTTTTACCCACATCTGACGGCTGGTTCAAGGTCCACTCAGCCTACGTGATTACAATTGAGGAGCTATCTGACGGTGAGGTAGCGGCCCTGGTCTAGAAGGCCAAGAATAACGGCCGAGAGAATCCGTCGTGCTGACCACACAACACCTCGTAATCTGCAGGCCTTCAGGTTGAGCAGCGGTCGCTTGATAGGCCATGGCCATTCGGGGCTGTTGCGCATTGGGTTTGGTTTTGGTTGGTGTAATCCTTTTCGGGAGGCTTTCAGTAAAAATTAGCGGTGATAGGAAATGTTAATTATGCCTTCTTGACAACGAAGTTCGTAAATGGCCTATTTGAGAGTTTTTACTGTTACTAATAATATTATTAATAATAATAATGTCGTATTACCTTCGGAGGTCCCTAGTGCAGGTCTTACGACTTGACGCCCTGTAGGCGACCTACACGTTTGTGCAGATGGAGCTCTACTTATGATGAATTCTAATACTGAAGACGGCAATAAGACCCATCCCCGGAGCCAACGGAATTGACCAATGAAGGTTAAAATCCCGAAATAGGTGGGAGGTGGAACCCTGGACCGTTTGGAGCAACGATCAGCACGCCAACCATATAGCCTTGGATCCGAGCATTTAAGCGTTTAGAGTACAGTAGAGTAGTGTGTTCTGTTAAACAGAAGGACAGCTGACAGTGATTTTGTGATATGACTACTCCCTGTACCCTACCCTCTCTGTCACAATGCAGCAGTGGCGCGCTTAAACTCGAAAATTGATGACAAAACCATAAAAATGCATCATAAGTCCCCTATAGCGAGTACTGTATATAGCGTGCACTCAGTTGTAAGGACAGTTTCTTCCTCTCCTATGAAAATTCCTATATTAATCTATGGATTATCCTAGTTCTTCTACTCGTTGTGATACATAGGTGTGAATAAAAGAAAATGAAGTATTTTGATCTACTAAGAAAATTATGGTGTCGCCTCAACTGATTGAGAATCAGGCATGGTCGCTGAAAATACTTGAGTCATAAGTGGTGGTGGATAGATTCTCCAGTGTGTGAATTCACACCATACCCTCTACATTCCTAATCAGTAAGCCCTAGTGACCTGTTTCATCTCACAGAGGTGTTGTCAAGTAGCTGCAAAACTTGGACTTGGACATACGAATTTGTTCAATTGTTCAATACCTTTAAATAAATCGGAGTGCAAGAACAAAAGTGGCCTTAAATGGACTCAGTTCCTTCCTGCAACGACTGAATCAAATAAGGATCAACCTTTTTTATAAATAATCCTAAAGTACGAGAAGATGATGATCTAGTTGTTGTGCCTGTTGCTTCATGTAAGACGTTTGGGTCATCTATTCAAACAGCCAACTGTTTCTAGATTTTCCTTTGTGCCTATTTAGCTGCGTACTAGTAAATCTGGGTTTTCGGTGGCACTGGAATAAGAAAATGCAAGGACTTGGATGACAGAATCAGATATGATCTTGTTTCCTAGCTGTCTTCATACTAAAACAGATAGGCCGGTATTCATAGTCGCGATAAGTAATACGTTCAAGTCGAACTTAAATCTCGACTTTATTCCAGATTCCGGCACAAATAAGTCCTACTTAATAGTGATATACTTCATGAAGTCTAACTTCATGAAGGTGGACTTACTGGAATACATAGTCATTTAAGCGTTACTCATGTGATGAAATAACTTGAACTTCGTCAAGTCAAGCAAACCCTTGAATTATTTCGCATCTTAACCTATAAAATGGATGAAGCTTTTGAGGAAGTGCTAGAAGAAATCCGTGCTCTAAAGCGATACTTCAAAATGTTATGGACCCATTTGAATTTTACAGTGAAGTGGAATTCAAAAGGAGGTTCCTGTGATGGCATTTCATACTTGCCTATACCTCCCGCAATTGTTGGCATCTCGCTATAATAAATTATAACCTAATTATTGCTAGGTATAATAATACTTATACAATTTTCGCTTCTGAAATAGTATTTTTACCATTATAAGAACATTACTTACATTTTCTACAGTATGTATTGAGGAAGTGAATTCGTCACCAATACTTAACCAAGCATCTTCCTTTTGCTTAGAAGATACCGCGTTCGTTTCCTTATTCCCTTAGTAGCAAATGAACCCGTGCTTCGCTACGGTATTCTGCATTGTATACAGATTTCTACGTGAATTACTGTACACGCGGTGAGTGAGATTTTATTAAATAGCATATCCGTTACCGTTATCGAAGAAACGCCACGGGAGGACCTCATACGTTCTTTCCCGTGTAACGAACAAATTGTGGACTTGTGATGATAACGGCAGGCTCACTTGCCTACTGCCATTCACAATCTAGTTGTAAAGTTTCATTATAATGGCAGGCTCCCTTGTCTACTGCCGGTCACAATCAATTTGGGGAGTTTTCGTTACAATGGCAGGCCTCTTTCCTACTTCCGGACACATTACAGGTGAGGAGCTTTCATTACAACGGCAGGCACCTTTCCTACTGCCAATCAATATTGAGTTATGCTGTTATCATTGTAATGACAGGCCCCACTTTCTAATGCCAGTCAGCTTACTGTCAGTCACACTCGAGTTGGTGAGTTTCAATTACAATACCAGGCCACTTTGCCTAATACCAGTCACATTTTAATGGGTAAAATTGTTTACAATGCCAGACACAATCGGGTAGGGGGGATTTGAACAAAATTGCATGTTCCCTTGCCTTCTGCTATTCAAACTGAGAAGGGAATTATTCGTTAAAATGGTAGTCCCTCCTTACTAATGACATTTACACAAGAGTTGGAGAAGGATCATATTCTTTATTTTACAAGTTGCTTTACGTCGCGCCGATACAGATAGGTCTTACAACGACGATGGGATAGGAAAGGGAAAAGGAGTGGGAAGGAAACGGCCGTGGCCTTAATTGAGGTCTGGTATGAAAATGGGAAACCACGGAAAATCATCTTCAGGGCTGCCGACAGTGGGGTTCGAGCCCACTATCTCCCGAATACTGGATACTGGCCGCACTTAAGCGACTGAAGCTGTCGAGCTCGGTAGATTCCATTCTTACTGCCAGTCAGAGTAGATGTGGGGAGAATTTATAACAACAGGAGACGCCCTCCTGCTGACAGTCACTATTAATTTGTGAAGTATTAATAATAATGACATACACTTTCTAGATCATTCCAAACCGACTTGTTTTTATATATAGTTGACAGATAAACATGAGCACGTTTGTAAGTGCAGACCTTCATTTCTAGATTTACAGCTCCTAAACGGTTCATCATATCGAAAAACGGTTTAAGCCGTCCGACGCCACTTTTATCGTCCTACATGTTTGGTCCTCAAGCACTTTCTCGTATCTCCCATATTTATGGGTTCAATTGAGTTAGAAAATTTGAATGGGGTGAGATTTGGGTACATTTTTTAACACTTTATATTACTTTTCGCATACTTACGTGGAAGCTAGAATCATGAAATTTGGCTCGCATATGGCCAGCATTGATCGTGTCAGTGTGCGTGCCAAATTCGATTACTATCTCTTTCCTATAAGTGTGTCAAACTATAAAATATACGTGTAAAAATCAGAAAATGCACGTACAATCTAGAAATATAGTCACATCTGACGTACACGGGAGAGAGATACGACAAAAAAAATCGGGAGAAAAAAGTTAAAAATTTAAAATTCTTGGAATTTTTCCGTCGCTTACAGGCTAAAAGCCATAATTTCGCCAAATTTCAATTTTCTAGCTCGTCTGGCAGATTGTGCCGCTGCTTGATTTGGGGGGGAGGGGGGAAGGGGGAAAAAAATTAGGAATTTCCTGAAAGTTTTTTTAAGCCCACTAAACCTATAGGTTATCGCTTTGGGTAAATATATGTGTGAGTTCTTATACTGAGCCCAAACTTTGAAGCCTCCCCCACCCCCCAGCGTGCCCTCTGAGGGAATTTTGAGAATTTTCGATTTTTCGAGTAAGTTTCTGAGATGTCTGGAACTGCCTCATTAATTCACGTCTATTTTCATTTTTGTACCTTTATATATATTTACAGACCGACTTACTTGTATTAGATAGATCGATGATTTGAGAATGTTTCAATAAAATATCCTTGAAAGCCTCCTTTTCAACGGAAGTAACCGAGCTCGATAGCTGCAGTCGCTTAAGTGCGGCCAGAATCCAGTATTCGGGAGATAGTAGCTTCGAACCCCACTGTCGGCAGCCCTGAAAATGGTTTTCCGTGGTTTCCCTTTTTCACACCAGGCAAATGTTGGGGCTGTACCTTAATTAAGGCCACGGCCGCTTCCTTCCCACTCCTAGTCCTTTCCTGCCCCATCGTCGCCGTAAGACCTATCTGTGTCGGTGCGACGTAAAACAACTAGCAAAAAAAAACGGAAGTAAAATGCTTGCGACTGCATTTCATATCCATTTAAGAAAACGTAACTACAATTTTAGCCCCAGAGGAACAAGTAAAAGGACAAATAAATAAACAAATAAACTCGGAATAAGGAGCGCAGTGTAGATCTAGTTGGCCGAGTCTGAAGGATGACTCGCATATTCAACTGTTGTGGTGATGGCTGTACTATTTCTCATAAGTAACGCTTTATCAAGTCCAGCTTAATAAAGTAGAACTTGACCAACGAACATGATTTTTTTTTTGCTAGTTGCTTTACGTCGTACCGACACAGATAGGTCTTCTGCGACGATGGGACAGGAAGGGCTAGGAGTGGGAAGGAAGCGGCCGTGGCCTTACTTAAGGTACAGCCCCAGCATTTGCCTGGTGTGAAAATGGGAAACCACGGAAAACCATCTTCAGGGCTGCCGGCAGTGGGGTTCGAACCTACTATCTCCCGAATACTGGACACTGGCCGCACTTAAGCGTCGACCACGAATAAGAGAAACGGTTAAGTACGAATAAGTACAGTTTTGTTAAGTCGTTCTTATTGGAGAAATAAGTCGCTGACTATGAATACCGGCCGTAGTTGTTGGAGAAATTTCGCGAAGAAATTGCCTACAAGTTGGATGTTAGTACAGTCTATTGTCTTAATTAAGTTACAGTATGTAAAATCATCGCTCAGTGCTGGGGGCGATGAATTTTTAACCCACACACTCCCGAATGCAAGTTCTTACATATTCCCTTAAATCTACCACAACGAGGTAGCGTTTTTGAGTACCCTCAAGGATTGAGCCGGGATCGAACCCGAAACCTAGCTTCGTACCAGCCGAGGCACTCAGCTCAGCCCCAGTGGGTTAACTTGTTTAAAATTGAAACAGAAGTCAAGCCATGGAATTTCAAGGTAACATTTGTATAAAAGTACGTTTCGTGGCTAGTATACACACGCCCCACCTCCCATTCATGTTTCTCAGGCATATTTAATATGCATCTTGGAGCCTTGTATAAACTCGTATGTGAAAGGCCAGACACATTCAAGGCACTTTTATTGGACTAGTGTGATCGTAACTCCTAGAGACCTTCATTTCTCGCATGAATATACTGCAAGGAATGTCGTTATCATTTTTCTTGTGGCTATATTGAATATTCTAATGTAGATAGTGGTCTCGATAGATTATAATTACGTGGAGGACGGGAAAGTACAATGTTGCTGATAATATTTGGTAGCGATTTAACGTCACACTGAACACTCATCAGGAGACGAACAGTGAGCAAAATGCATGAAAACGTGATTCTATTCAGTTCGCATCAACGTTGGTGTGAATACGTGGTTAATGTTTAGTAATGGGAATCTGAGTCTGCCTCTGTGATGTAGTGGTTAGTGTCATTACTGTAGTTGCCACACCCAGAGGCCCGGGTTAGATTCCTGGCTCTTCCACGAAATTTGAAAAGTGGTATGAGGACTCGAACAGGGTCCACTCAGCTTCTGGAGGTCACGTGAGTAGAGGGGGGTTCGATTTGCACCTCAGCCATCCTCAAAGGGTTTTACCACTTCTTCTTTAGGCAAATGCCGGGATGGTACCTAACTTAAGGCGACACTACAGTGAATTTTCATGAATTTCGACGAAAATATCAAAATGGGGTTTAGAACTCTAAAAAATGCCCTGATGTGTCTTCTTCCGAAAAATGCTTTTATTTTCTAAATGCCGCCGTTTTTAAAGCCCACAACACCTCCTTTATATGGCGCTGCGCTAGCATTCAACTGTCCCATGCTCTACTGGACACGCCCCTCCAGTTCCTGCTAAGAAATCATCCTCTTCTTACGTCTCTCTCATTTGGATTTCAAATGTAATCTAAGAATTGAGTAGCAGATGTGGTATTCTGTATGATGTAGTTTTAGAAATAATGGCAACATATCATAGACTTGCATCAGATGCACTTATACAAAAGGGAAGACAAAACATCCAAATAAGAGCTTCACAGTGTTCTTTGGAATAAATGTCCAAAAGGAGTATGTGTTACTAGGAATAAACTTCAGCTTGGTATTGTGAGTGCAGTAAGTGAGTTCAATATGGGGTGTGTTAGAACACTTGAAGTCCTTCCGTCCATCAGAGGGAAGCCAGTACCAACTTCTGCTGTGGACATCAGTCACCAGCGAGACCAAAGGCGCATACAGCAAAGCAGGAAAAGGACCTCAGGTGAAAGCAAAGAGCTAAGGAAAAGTATAAGGTGATGAATATATCACGGCAAGAGAGAACAAAGAAGTCTAAATGACATACTTATTGTGCAGGACAGTTCTAAAGTGAGTGAAGTTGCATAGATTTCTATATTGCATTTTATGGCTTAGCAAAATCTTCATGACTTCTTTCAGAAAAATAATCCCTTATCATGCAATTTTTGTCTGATGTAGGTGAAAGTTTACACGGTAGTAGTTAGATAGTTGGTGCATAAATGTCAGTGTGCATTTTGATTTTTAAGGTGATTCAATTATTTGTCTTGGCCTACCAAATGTTGTGTGTACACATATATTTTTAACTTAAACATTACATTACATTTTAAAAAAATTCTACAGGCCACTAAATTTCTAAAACAACAAACTGTGATACTGATGTTTGTTGGCATAACTATACAGAATATTTGTGCAAAATTTGGTGCCAAATGGAAAAATGTCGTGTTGGATGGGACATTTTTTAACGATGTAGGTAAAAGGAAAGTAAAAAATTCCTACTCAAAAAGTTGTATAGGTACTGTATTGAAAGTTGGTTGCATTACCATATGTGAGGAGTTACACCTCAGAAAAAGAATGGTAACAATTCATTGAAAAATATACAAGTTAGAAATTTCACTATAGTGTCCCCTTAAGACCACGGCCGCTTCCTTCCCTCTTCCTTGTCTATCCCTTCCATTCTTTCCATCCCCCCACAAGACCCCTCTTTAGCATAACAGGTGAGGCCACCTGGGCAAGGTACTGGTCCTCCTCCCCAGTTTTACCCTCCCAACCTAATGTCTTATGCTCCAGGACACTGACTTTGAGACTGTAGTGGGTGGCACCCTTCGCTGAGTCCGAGGGAAAAACCAATCGTGGAGGGTAAAGCGAATAAATAATATATCATAATAAGAATGAGAATCTGATATTATTTTTTTAATTAAAAACGGTGGCTTCACAATGTCGTTTATGCTTTGCGTGGGAAGAGAAAAATACTTTAAGAGCCGAAATAATCATGCAAATGTTTAGTTATTTAACGTTTCATGTTTTCGTAGATATTATAACAATATTATGAGAATTAGAATGCCGGCCCCGCTGTGCAGGTGTAGCGTGACTGCCTTTTACCCGGAGGCCCGGGGTTCGATTCCCAGCCAGGTCAGGGATTTTTACCTGGATCTGAGAGCTGGTTCGAGGTCCACTCAGCCTACGGGATTACTATGCTGTACTTCGGAATTTTGGTTATTAGGAAGTGTTGTATACACCGCTCTTCCATGCTGTATCGAGAGTAACATACATTCTAAGGGTAGTGATGAGCCGTACCCCTCAAGTTTAAGCAAGCTTCATAACATAGCTGTTGTGTAGGGTAGACTATACATGTTATCCCCTTCACTAGGTGTGAATTTTAACTATTAAAGCCAAAGCCCATGGCGCAACACACCTAAGGGCCATGGCCTACCACACGACCAGTGCTCAGCCCAAATGTCTGCGAAATATGAGGTGCCATGTGGTCAGCAGGACGAATCCTAACGGTCATTGTTGTTGACTTTCTGGACCGGGGCGGCTCTCTCACCGTCAGAAGGCTCCTCAACTGTAATCACGCAGACTCAGTGGACCTCGAAGCAGCCCTCAAATGCAGGGCCGGGAATCGAACTCGGGGCCTCCAGGTAAGATACACCTACATTACGGGGCCGGCAATTCTAACTGCCTAAAAATCCTGCATCTAATGATTACAATTGAGGAGCTATCTGACGGTGAGATAGAGGTCCCGGTCTAGAAAACCAAGAATAACGACCGTGAAGATTCATCGTGCTGAGCACACGACGCAGGCCTTCGGGCTGAGCAGGGGTGTTCCGCCATGGGACTTGTTTTCTCTTTAAGAATTAGAATTCAACATATTGTGGTATTATTGAAGGAATTTCAAAAGATTCTGTGCGTATGCAAAATGACCAATTATATTCATGTAAAAACTAGAAAGTGATCCGTTATATTTTATATTAAATTCGGGGACTGTTGTTATGGAGAATAATAAAATATGACGGGCTTCGAAAATAAATTTAACATTTGAAGGAGATTCCAAGTTGTCAGCAGAGCATTGGTTGTTAGTTCATAAGTCCCTTCTTCCCCTCTCTCAACCTGATGCTCGTGATATCCTTTGGGAACCCCCGTCTTAAGTACTTCGCTGGCTTCCTTGGTGAATTCCTTTGTTCTGGAGCTTCGGGTGGCGCGTCAACCAGTTCCCGCTTCAACTGTACGCGTTGTAATCTCAGTAAGTTGCGCAATATCTCGTAACACATCCTGGAGTCCTCCCATCGTGCCCGGTACGGTTGCATAAGATACTATTTGTTATGGTTACTTTATCTGTGAGGCAGGATCCGTTCGTTTCGGAATAAACTGTAAATGCACAGGAAAACTATCAGAGGTGAAAGTCATTACATTTCTCAAATTCATTACTTGTTTATATATATACCGAGCTCGATAGCTGCGGTCGCTTAAGTGAGGCCAGTATCCATTATTCGGGAGATAGTGGGTTCGAACCCCACTGTCGGCAGCCCTGAAGATGGTTTTCCGTGGTTTCCCATTTTCACACCAGGCAAATGCTGGGTCTGAACCTTAATTAAGGCCACGGCCGCTTCCTCCCTATTCCTAGGCCTTTCCTATCCCATCGTCGTCATAAGACCTATCTGTGTCGGTGCGACGTAAAACAAATAGAAAAAAAAAATTATACCAATTGTTCTCTGACGCACCAACACTTATAGGTCTTATGGCGACGATGGGATATAAAAGGGTTGGGAGCGGGAAGGAAGCGGTCGTGGCCTTAATTAAGTTACAGCCCCAGCATTTGCTTGCCGTGGAACTAGGAAACCATCTTCAGGGCTGCCGACAGTGGGGTTCGACCCCGCTATTTCCCGTTTGCAAGCTGATAGCTACTTGACCCAAACTGCGTAGCCACTCTCTCGGCTTTGTTATGCAGTATATATTTACTAATTCCAGCCTCCGTGGCTCAGGCGATAGTGCGCCGGCCTCTCACATTTGGGTTCCGTGGTTCAAATACTGGTAACTTTCTGTGAGATTTGTGCTAGACCAAGCGGAGGTGGGGCATGTTCTTTTCCGCGTACTCCGGTTTTCAGATAAACACTCATTCCAGTAACACACTACAATATACTTTAATTTCATCTGTCAGTCATTAATCATTGCCCCAAAAGAGTGCGACAGGCTTCGGCAGGCGGCATAATTACTAGCCTCGCCGCTAGATAGGGGCATTTCAACCAGTCACTACTGATCTGCATTTAGCGCAGTCGCGCAGGTGGTAGACTCCCTATCTGTTGTTTACCTGCCCTTTTCGTAAATGATTCCAAAGCAATTGGAAATTCATTGATCATCTCCCTTGGTAAGTTATTCCGATCTCTAACTCCCTTCCCTACAAACGAAGATTTGCCAACATTTGTCCTCTTGAATTCCAACTTTATCTTCATATTGTGTTTACTACTCTGAAGGTGCGAGCGTATTGTGAGCCGCTCGTGGAAAACTGAAATGCCCGAGCGGCAAGCGAGCACTTCTTGAGCCATATGCGCGCGAGCAGGATCAGTCTAAGTGTTGTTACCAACAAAAGATGTTTTCTGAGCAAGAAATTCTGCTTCTCCATTAGTGCGACTACTTTTCTCTTTGCTCCTATCCCTCCGGTGTGACCCCAAGAAAGAAATGTGTTTTTCTTACATTCATCCGCGGGTCGTCCAAATGTTGTACCGGGTACCGATATCCCCACCCTGCATCCTCTTTCACATTATTTTAAAAGTGATCCCCATTTTTCGGGTCCAATAAAACCGAATGTGTCGGATAAGTGTCTATTAGCGTAAGCACATCTTCATCCAACCAGGCAGCCACGCGGGATGCTCACTGTAACCGTACACACTGAGCGCGAGCATCCCTTTGTGCTCGCCTAGAAAACCGAATCCAGTCGGCTCGCAGCGAGCGGCTCAAAACATGCTCGCTTTACACTCAGTACCCCGTACACACTTGCGAGCATGGTAGTGCGAGCGGCTCAAAACATGCTCGCTTTACACTCAGTACCCGTACACACTTGCGAGCATGGTAGTGCGAGCGGCTCAAAACATGCTCGCTCGCTTTACACTCAGTACCCCGTACACACTTGCGAGCGGCTCACAACATGCTCGCTCGCTTTACGCTCAGTACCCCGTACACACTTGCGAGCATGGTAGTGCGAGCGGCTCAAAACATGCTCGCTTTACACTCAGTACCCCGTACACACTTGCGAGCGGCTCACAACATGCTCGCTCGCTTTACGCTCAGTACCCCGTACACACTTGCGAGCATGGTAGTGCGAGCGGCTCACAACATGCTCGCTCGCTTTACACTCAGTACCCCGTACACACTTGCGAGCATGGTAGTGCGAGCGGCTCAAAACATGCTCGCTCGCTTTACACTCAGTACCCCGTACACACTTGCGAGCATGGTAGTGCGAGCGGCTCAAAACATGCTCGCTTTACACTCAGTACCCCGTACACACTTGCGAGCATGGTAGTGCGAGCGGCTCAAAACATGCTCGCTCGCTTTACACTCAGTACCCCGTACACACTTGCGAGCATGGTAGTGCGAGCGGCTCAAAACATGCTCGCTTTACACTCAGTACCCCGTACACACTTGCGAGCATGGTAGTGCGAGCGGCTCAAAACATGCTCGCTCGCTTTACACTCAGTACCCCGTACACACTTGCGAGCATGGTAGTGCGAGCGGCTCAAAACATGCTCGCTTTACACTCAGTACCCCGTACACACTTGCGAGCATGGTAGTGCGAGCGGCTCACAACATGCTCGCTCGCTTTACACTCAGTACCCCGTACACACTTGCGAGCATGGTAGTGCGAGCGGCTCACAACATGCTCGCTCGCTTTACACTCAGTACCCCGCACACACTTGCGAGCATGGTAGTGCGAGCGGCTCGGCTCGCAAGTGTGTACGCACCTTATAAAGGCACCACTCAGATTAATTCGTCTACTAATGACATCCTACATTATCTTTCCACTGACAGCTCGGAACATATCACTTAGTCGAGCAGCTCGTTTCCTTTCTCCAATGTCTTCCCAGCCCAAAGTTATCATTCATTCCATTCCCTACCATCTCGAATGAACGAAAACAGGCTGTGGATTCTTATTTTTCTTCTACCCATTGCATTGCTGAGAATCCACATTGGACGGGATTCAAACCAACTACGGGAATTGTGGAACGGAATTTCAACGCCTGAGGGTGACTGCGGTGCTACGCAACGGACGATCCAGCACATCATTCGCGATTATAAGACAGGAGTCGCGCTCCGTGGCTAAATGGTTTGCATGCTGGCCTTTGGTCACAGGGGTCCCGGGTTCGATTCCCGGCAGTGTGTGGAATTTTAACCACAATTCGTTAATTTCGCTGGCACGGGGGCTGGGTGTATGTGTCATCTTCATCATCATTTCACCCTCATCACGACGCGCAGGTCGCCTAAGGGAGTCAAATCAAAAGACATGCATCTGGCGAGCCGAAACTGTCCTCGGACACTCCCGGCACTAAAAATCCATACGCCATTTCATTTGTAAGACTAAAATGTATAATGGCAGTGCTTAGTGACTTTTCTCTCGCGACCCCAGAAAGTATACACTACATCCACATTTTAGACATACGTATATAGATCCCACCTAAGACAGACTCTCTCTCTCCCTCTCTCTCTCTCTCTCTCTCTCTGTCTCTCTCTTTCTAGCCATACGTTAAATAAATAAATGAGTACTGTAAAGTTGTGCGTTATGAAAGTGAAATCCTACCTGAGATGTGTAAAATCAATGGGAGCCAATGCTTTGAATTTCCTCTACGACAACGTATTCCCTATCCAATCACCCTTCGTCTGAATTATTAACACTCGCGGAGAAAGCGAGGAAGGCTTCGCTGGCATGTAGAACTAAACGAACTTGTAGACTGATTGCCCTCCTAACTTCATCTGTTGGCGCGATGTGTGTTTCCAAGTGCTCGTATCTAGATTACTTGCAAGCAAGTTGTACTGTACGCTGCGTAGCGAGGAGCGATCTTCATACAAGCTCTAAACTCGCATGCACTTCCTGGATTCGTTTTCGATAAAGTCAATTTGTGGATGTTCCGAAACATGTCTAATTCCTCTTCTCCCCTCATGACACCGAATATATCTTAGACATAACATTACGTGTTTTTTTCAGTGAATTGGTTTAAACCTTGGAACAATAAATAAAAACGTAGTAAGAAACATGAATGTATATAGCCTACATTTATTCAGAAAATAAACATTTCTCCCATAACGAGGATACTCATAAGGGCAAAGTATAAAGGTACATTTATAACCACACTTGAATTGAAAAAGAGAGATGATGAACAACGATAATGAACTTAAGACAATCAGTGGATTCGACCGCAAATGCCCCACCTTCTCAGAAACTCTCATAAAACAATAGTATTACTAACCAAGGGACTGCTTCCAAAGCACAATCCTCAGTCTATGATGCTCGTTGTCTAAAGGAGTCCAAAAACCAGGTCCTCATAATTGTACTTATCGCCAGTAAAGTAGAACCATGGTATTTCTCATGTAGAGATACTAATCATGAGTAACGTAGACACGTGTTCCGCACAGAGGTGTACAAATCATTAAGCCCGTGCTGTTCTGCATATAGTGGTACTAATCACTAAGCCCGTGCTGTTCCGCACATAGGTGTACTAATCACTAAGCCCGTACTGTTCCGCACATAGGTGTACTAATCACTAAGCCCGTGCTAATCGGCATATAGTGGTAGTAATCACTAAGCCCTGCTGTTCGGCACATATGTGCACTAATCACTAAGCGCGTGCTGTTCCGCACATACATGTACCAATCACTAAGCCCGTGCTGTTCTGCACATAGGTGTACTAATCCCTAAAGCCGTGCTAATCGGCATATAGTGGTACTAATCACTAAGCCCGTGCTGTTCGGCACACATATGTGTACTAATCACTAAGCCCGTGCTGTTCCGCACATAGTTATACTAATCACTAAGCCCGTACTGTTCCGCACATAGGTGTACTAATCACTAAGCCCGTGCTGTTCCGCACAACCCGTGCTGTTCCGCACATATGTGAACTAATCACTAAGACCGTGCTGTTCTGCATATAGTGGTACTAATCACTAAGCCCGTGCTGTTCTGCATATAGTGGTACTAATCACTAAGCCCGTGCTGTTCCGCACATATGTGAACTAATCACTAAGCCCGTGCTGTTCTGCATATAGTGGTACTAATCACTAAGCCCGTGCTGTTCCGCACATAGTTATACTAATCACTAAGCCCGTACTGTTCCGCACATAGGTGTACTAATCACTAAGCCCGTGCTAATCGGCATAAAGTGGTAGTAATCACTAAGCCCGTGCTGTTCCGCACAACCCGTGCTGTTCCGCACATAGGTGTACTAATCACTAAGCCCGTGCTGTTCCGCACAACCCGTGCTGTTCCGCACATAGGTGTACTAATCACTAAGCCCGTGCTGTTCCGCACAACCCGTACTGTTCCGCACATAGGTGTACTAATCACTAAGCCCGTGCTAATCGGCATAAAGTGGTAGTAATCACTAAGCCCGTGCTGTTCCGCACAACCCGTACTGTTCCGCACATAGGTGTACTAATCACTAAGCCCGTGCTAATCGGCATAAAGTGGTAGTAATCACTAAGCCCGTGCTGTTCCGCACAACCCGTGCTGTTCCGCACATAGGTGTACTAATCACTAAGCCCGTGCTGTTCGGCATATATGTGCACTAATCACTAAGCGCGTGCTGTTCCGCACATACGTGTACTAATCACTAAGCGCGTGCTGTTCCGCACATACGTGTACTAATCACTAAGCCCGTGCTGTTCTGCACATACGTGTACTAATCACTAAGCCCGTGCTGTTCAGCACATACGTGTACTAATCACTAAGCCCGTGCTGTTCTGCATATAGTGGTATTAATCACTAAGCCCGTGCTGTTCTGCATATAGTGGTACTAATCACTAAGCCCGTGCTGTTCTGCACATAGGTGTACTAATCACTAAGCCCGTGCTGTTCCGCACATACGTGTACTAATCACTAAGCCCGTGCTGTTCTGCACATAGGTGTACTAATCACTAAGCCCGTGCTGTTCCGCACATAGTTATACTAATCACTAAGCCCGTACTGTTCCGCACATAGATGTACTAATCACTAAGCCCGTGCTGTTCCGCACATAGGTGTACTAATCACTAAGCCCGTACTGTTCCGCACATAGTTATACTAATCACTAAGCCCATACTATTCCGCACATAGATGTACTAATCACTAAGCCCGTGCTGTTCCGCACATAGGTGTACTAATCACTAAGCCCGTGCTGTTCCGCACATAGTTATACTAATCACTAAGCCCGTACTGTTCCGCACATAGATGTACTAATCACTAAGCCCGTGCTGTTCCGCACATAGGTGTACTAATCACTAAGCCCGTGCTGTTCCGCACATTGTTAGACTAATCACTAAGCCCGTACTGTTCCGCACATAGATGTACTAATCACTAAGCCCGTGCTGTTCCGCACATAGGTGTACTAATTACTAAGCCCGTGCTGTTCCGCACATAGGTGTACTAATCACTAAGCCCTTGTTGTTCAGCACATACATGTACTAATCACTAAGCCCGTGCTGTTCCGCACATAGGTGTACTAATCACTAAGCCCGTGCTGTTCCGCACGTAGGTGTACTAATCACTAAGCCCCTGCTGTTCCGCACATAGGTGTACTAATCACTAAGCCCGTGCTGTTCCGCACATAGGTGCACTAATCACTAAGCCTTTGCTGTTCCGCACATAGGTGTACTAATCACTAAGCCGTGCTGTTCCGCACATAGGTGCACCAATCACTAAGCCCGTGCTGTTCCGCACATAGGTGTACTAATCACTAAGCCCGTGCTGTTCCGCACATAGGTGCACCAATCACTAAGCCCGTGCTGTTCCGCACATAGGTGTACTAATCACTAAGCCCGTGCTGTTCCGCACATAGGTGCACTAATCACTAAGCCCGTGCTGTTCCGCACATAGGTGCACTAATCACTAAGCCCGTACTGTTCCGCACATAGGTGCACCAATCACTAAGCCCGTGTTGTTCAGCACATAGGTGTACTAATCACTAAGCCCGTGCTGTTCCGCACATAGGTGCACCAATCACTAAGCCCGTGCTGTTCAGCACATAGGTGTACTAATCACTAAGCCCGTGCTGTTCCGCACATAGGTGCACCAATCACTAAGCCCGTGCTGTTCCGCACATAGGTGTACTAATCACTAAGCCCGTGCTGTTCCACACATAGGTGTACTAATCACTAAGCCCGTGCTGTTCCGCACATAGGTGTACTAATCACTAAGCCGTGCTGTTCCGCACATAGGTGCACCAATCACTAAGCCCGTGCTGTTCCGCACATAGGTGTACTAATCACTAAGCCCGTACTGTTCCGCACATAGGTGCACCAATCACTAAGCCCGTGCTGTTCCGCACATAGGTGTACTAATCACTAAGCCCGTGCTGTTCCGCACATAGGTGCTCTAATCACTAAGCCCGTGCTGTTCCGCACATAGGTGCACTAATCACTAAGCCCGTACTGTTCCGCACATAGGTGCACCAATCACTAAGCCCGTGTTGTTCAGCACATAGATATACTAATCACAAACCCATTGTGTACCTAACATAGCGGTACTACACGCAAGTAAAGGCGACCCATGGTGTTCCTCGCGTGATGGTTCTAATTACAAGTAGTCTCATGGTTCTAATTTAATCATCCCATGATCGCCCCTTTTAGTCGCCTCATTCGACAGAGAGTGGATACTTTGGGTGTATTCTTCGTCTGCACCCCCCACCCTCGTATATTTCACAGGTCTGGTTATCGTGGGATTCAAAGCGAACCGCAGGAACAATAATATATCCACTGCAGTTATTTTAGAAAGCTATCATACCAGTCCTACGGATACTGCCGTTCTGCAACTATCCATGGACCACTTCGGACACTGTGTAACCTGCTTCTCGTAACGATTGAACGATGGAGCATCCTACCGCCTGGTGCCTATTCGTACGTTTGTTTCTTGTATTTCCTTCCACACGATGGGTATAAACGAAGATGTTAGATTTTTGTTGTTATTGTCAAACATCCTGCTCTTTGGCTGAATGATCAACGTAGAGGTCCCAGGGTTCCATTCCCGGCCCGGTCACGTCCCATTAATTCTTCTGGCTCAAATATGGAGTGTCTATTCATGACATAAAACACACCGCTTCATTTACATACAACATACCGCACTACAAACCACCACAGAAACACGTACTGAAAATCTTGAGTGCAGCCCTTCACATAGAATTGCTGTCACGAAAGGAGTCCGGCCATAAAACTGGGCTTAGTGTCGATTAGTCTGACCTCGGCTGGAAAAAGGTCAGGAAGGACAAGGAAGGAAAGAAGGAACAAAAACTCATAGGACCCATTCAAGAAGGCTTTCAATTACACCTACCATTGCAACTTAGGTAATAAGCTACACTAAAGAATGATTTCGTGTTCTTAGCACCACTTCTTGTCATGATTGTCCTATCTAAGGCATTTGAGAGGGTGGATTAGGAGAGACTACTCAACAAAAATGAGTGCAATTGGGCTTTACAAAAGAGTGACTGAATGGGTGCCTATATTTATAGAAAATAGATCTCAGAGAATTAGAGTAGGCGAAGCTTTATCTGACCTTGTAATAATTAAAAGGGAAATTCCACAAGGCAGTATTATTCTTATATAAATATAAATAATATGAGTAAAGAAGTGGAATCAGAGGTAAGGCTTTTTGCGGATGATGTTATTCTGTACAGAGTAATAAATGTTACAAGGTTGTCAGCAACTGCAACGTTACCTCGATAATGTTGTGAGATGGACGGCGGGCAATGGTATGATGATAAACGGGCTTAAAAGTCAGGTGGCGAGTTTCACAAATAGGAAAAATCCTCTCAGTTTTAATTACTGCGTTGATGGGGTGAAAGTTCCTTTTGGGGATCACCGTAAGTAGGCCTACCTAGGTGTTAATATAAGGAAAGGTTAACATTGGGTAATCACATAAATGGGATTGTAAATAAAGGGTACAGATCTCTGCACATGGTTATGAGGGTGTTTAGGGGATGTAGTAAGTATGTAAACTAGAGGGCATACAAGTCTCTGGTAAGACCCCAGTAGAGTATGATTCCAGTGTATGTGACACTCACCAGGATTACTTGACTCAAGAACAGGAAAAAATCCAAGGAAAAGCAGCTCGAGTTGTTCTGGGTGATTTCCGACACAAGAATAGCGTTACGAAAATGTTGCAAAGTTTGGGCTGGGAAGATTTGGGAGAAAGGAGACGAGCTGCTCGACTAAATGTTATATTCCGAGCTGTCACTGGAGAGATGGTGTTAAATGATATTAGTAGAAGAATACGTTTGAGTGGTGTCTTTAAAAGTAGGAAAGATCACAGTATGATGTTGGAATTCAAGACGAAATATTGGGGCAAATATTCATTTATAGGAAGGGGAGTTAGGGATTTGAATAACTTACCAAGTTTCCAATTTCTTTGCAATCATTTAAGAAAAGGCTGGGAAAACAACAGATAGGGAATCTGCCACCTGGGAGACTGCCCTAAATGCAGGTCAGCAGTGACTGATTGGTGAACAGCATGCTCATTGAACGATAGTATTAGGCAAATATTACAATTTTACTATTGATATTCTGTTACAATGGAAGAATACAAGTAGGCTTTCTCTATACAAACCCACGGCGGAATTTTTCTGAATAGACAGATATTCATTTTAGGATATCGGCATAATACCTGGTGTTGTAAGAAAAGATCATTGTTTCAATTAGTGGTCTGATGTACGTTGTGAACGGGGGAATGGACGATAGTTGCAGAGTTCACCTATGCGAGCCCAGATGGCCATGATTACGTCCAGGATCACTGAAGGAAGTCGAGCTTTGATACTAAATTTATTTATTTATTAATTTATTTTATTTATTTATTTATTTATTTATTTATTTATTTATTTATTTATTTATTTATTTATTTATTTATTTATTTATTTATTTATTTATTTATTTATTTATTTATTTATTTATTTATTTATTTATTTATTTATTTATTTATTTATTTGACTTTACCAATGGCAAAGTTAGGGCTCGTGGCTCTCTCTTACAATCAACCCCGTAAATTACAAGATAAAACAAATATAGAAGAACTGTACTATTCTATTATAAAATCAAGGATAACTAACCTAAATAACACGTATGGAGAACAAATAGTGAAGAACTGAAGCAAATCTCAACAAATAAAAGTAAGATAAAAAGAAATTCGGAGCATGAAAGTAAACAAGATTGAGAAGAGTGATCGAGAAGGCAGTGACTGATGATGTTCGCGAGTAATTATCTTGCTTAAGTTTTGCTGTATAATAGAGGTTCGTAATCGTTACATTAGTGTAAGAGTGATCAGAAGTAAATATTTAGACCACCTACTACATTCTTGTAAGTAAGATACCTGCCATTATATCCCTGGTCTTTGTGAGAAGTGAAGAACTACACAGATAACCAAAAACCCTTTGTTGACCAACTCAAAATGGCCACCTCTGTTGAGAGGTCGGCATCTATCGAATTCAATGAATGAAAAAATCTTTTTCCTCAACAGACACCATGCAAGCCAACAAATAATAATAACACCACCGTAAATAACCCTCCACAGCCTAACAGTGCATCAGGTAACCAAATGACAACCGTCACAAGTAGGCCTAGTAACGAATGTAATGCAAGGTTAAGCTACTCTGCTGCAATACAGTCGTACCACGGTATAACCCTTTATGGGGGTTATATATATATATTATAATAATACTGCCGAGGGGAATCACAAAGTATCGGTGACACCGAGTACTTTCAATCGGTAGGTAGTAATATTACGCATCGAGTTAAACGCCAAATTGAGAATGGAGGCCGTGGTAAAAAAAAAAAAAAAGATCTCCAATAAGCATTCCAGAATAACCAGAGATAGCGCAGTGGAAACCATGCTAGATAATATTAGAAAATTAAAAGAGAATGTGAGGAGAAATAAGGGACATGACAGGTGAAAATAGATAAGAAACCAAGATAAAAATTTGAAAACATATTGGAATAATAAATAAAAACTCTAACAATTTACATGAAAGGAGAACTGTACAAATATGAAATTTTCCCAACCACATATACAAAATACAGATTCATTATAGTAAAATAAGATATCCAAGAGAAAGAAAGTAATGAGAGAGAATAGCGCAGGAATGGAAAGGGACGAAACAAGGAAAGGGTAAATATAGCTGTAAAAGGAGAAACCCAGAACAACGAGAGAAAGGGGATGTTTACAGTTACCAAATTCGAGTATGCCAGCAGGAAATCTTCTGAGCAAAATCTAAATGCTATATGCAAGTCACAACCACTTCCGTTATCACTCGATAGACACAAAGCGACGTAGTTCTACAGGAGAATAATCACAATATACTTCAAGTGAACCAGTTTCACAACATTCAGAAACTCAAATGGCGAAGCACTGAACGGGTAGAAGTGTGTGTACAGTAGGAGTCGCACAGTTGCCAATACACCACACGCACATTTAGAAAGAAATTCGTGACTAGGTTCGTCAATGAAAAGTTTAGATACAAAAAGGACAAGTGAAATTTCGGCCTGGAAATGCCATGCTCCCAGTCAGAAATTGCAAGGAAGGTATCTCTCAATGCAACTAAAGGTATTTACAGTAAGGAAATCAGTTTGTCATACCTCATCATGAACCAAATTGCATGAACTGCCCGAAAATGGAGACTTCTGGGCACATGTCCCTAAGGACGGAGTTGACGTTAGATGTTGCTCCCTCCACACAGGCCAAAGTCCATCTCAATACATTCAGAGGAAGGTCGGGTATTTATAGTGTGGAATAATGAGAAATATGTCTGGAAGATTCCAGAGGTTAGTGGAGCATGCGTGACAAAGCAGGCGATGTCACATGACTTCAGGTGGCGAAAGGGTAGTTTATCGTAGATCGTAAAGGTGGATAGAGCAGAGTTCGTGCAAGGTACGATGTGTGCAAATTCACATAAGTATGTAAGTTTCAGTTGGGGAGAAAATGCGGTTTATATCATGATGAGGGTAAGTCCATATTAATAGTAGAAAAAGGTTATGTGCGTGGCAAAGTTCATAACAGTAGTTGCCGGTGAAGTGAGGAGTCCGTTACAACGGCCATCTTGATATACA
Organism: Anabrus simplex; assembly: GCF_040414725.1. Classification (NCBI taxonomy): domain Eukaryota; kingdom Metazoa; phylum Arthropoda; class Insecta; order Orthoptera; family Tettigoniidae; genus Anabrus; species Anabrus simplex. The sequence continues at coordinate 1,768,930,436 of NC_090265.1, read as the reverse complement.
GAGGCCTGCTACCAACAGTTGTGACGTCACGCTTATAGTCGTCGTCGCGTGTAATTCCTATATTGCTGATATGATACCTTTTATCATAATGTGAGAAAGAAAATGCAATAATAAGCCCATAAACACATAACATCGAAGAAACACTATCAAAAGAATACATACGAATACACAAATATGTGCACTCAAGGTACTATTTTGCATATTGTAAAATGTTCGACTGAAGGCTACTCACTTGGACTGTACGATGATGGTGAATAAGCGAATGGGTTTCTCTCAAAACAAAACAATGTAATTCTTTTATGCTTTTCTGAGCGCATGAATAAGTTTAAAAAAACGTATTTTCCAAAATATGACAGATCTTGGTCACAACACTCATTAACTCAGCAGCACACACCCACACTTGTCACAGGTTTTTCAACTTTCAAATATGAAAACATAGAAAGAAGCATCCCTACGATTTCCACTGTATAAAACTACATCTCTGAATCAGATATCAAGGTCTCAGTTAATGTGTAGCTTCCCACAATTTGAAAAGTAGTATGATGGTCACTAGTCAAATGTTGCTGTCTCTAAAATGACATTATATTACACTTATTTGAGCACATAGAGTTATTAATTAATGGTATTTGTTTATGAATGACAATTAAGAAAAATATTTGCCATGATATGATGGATCTTAGACATAACACTCATTAACTCTGCAGCACACACCCACACTTGTCACAGAAATTACCAGGTTTTTCGACTTTCATTATCAAAACATTGAAAGAAACATCCCTACAATTACTACTGAATGAGATATCAAGGTCTGAGTTAATGTGTAGCTTTCCACAATTTGAAAAGTATTATGATGGTCACTCGGCAAACTGTTGCTGTCTTTAAATGCCCTTATATTACACTTATTTGAACACATAGCGTTATTAATCATTTTTGAATGACAGGAAAAATATTTGCCATGATATGATAGATCTTGGACACAACACTCATTAACTCTGCAGCTCACACCCACACTTGTCACAGAAATTACTAGGTTTTTCAACTTCCATTATGAAAACATTGAAAGAAACATCTCTACAATTTCCACTGTTTAAAAATACACCTTTGAATCAGATATCAAGGCCTGAATTAACATGTAGCCCTCCATAACAAATCATTTCATGCTCACTAGGTGAACTGTTGTCTCTAAAATGTCATTATCTTATGCTTGTTTGTGCGCATAGTGTTGTTAGTTATTTCTGAGTAATTGTTACTAAAAATGTTTCCCAAAATGTGGCAGATCTTGGACTCAATACCGCACACACACATTTATCACAGTATTTACAAGTTTCTTCAACTTTCATTTTCAAAAGGTCTGTAAAAACTTTCCTGTGACTTCCAGTGTACAAAAATGAATCTTCAAAATCAGATATCAAGGTCTGAAATAAAGTGTAGCCCTCCACAGCAATTTGAAAAACAAAATCTCTAGGCTGTTTCAACCACCCTCTGCACAGCTTTAGCAAGTATGAATTTGAATCATCATTCAGTCCTACTGTTGACAATTCTTTGTACAAAGTAATAAGTGTTTTATAATCAGCACATCCTTTCACATTTCTTAATAAACAGTGTGAAATATACCCTGCTACATCAAAAAATACTGATGCAGTAATGAAATCAATTTCTAAGTCCCTTGATTTAGTGATAGCCAAATGCAATTCATTAACTCATTAATACAGTCATTTAGAGTTAAGCACATATTTTTTAACTTGTTAACTGTATCCCCTGATGTAGACAAGTTACTAAAAGCTTTCAAATGACTCAGTAAACACCCAAGTGCTGAACATGTGGTACACAGCAGACTATCTCCTAAAATCCAGCTATATTTTTCAGAAGGTGTCTTGCAACCATTTAAGCCAACTTATACATTGCAAATTTTAACAGATATCTCGATACTCGGAATGTCTCTGGTTTGAAGTTTGTAAAACAAAAATTTATCAACATCAATTTTGATAGAATTCAAGTACATTTAGGGTTGTTAACTTACGCAACAAGTCCTCATACTTTGATATCTTGCCTCCTTCACACCATGTCTTGAAGTTTAGTTCCTCTTTCCTTTCTTCTGGCGATTTTCGTTTGGCAGATATTGGTTGAGACATATATGACAGCTGCCCAGGGAATGTAGTTGGCACAGCATCGTCAGTTAATTTTGTCATTACCCTAGGCACACCTAAAACGGAACCATCTGGTCGTTTTGCAGTATCAACTCGAATTATGTGATTTTCGGAAAAAAAAAATTTAATACAGACACAGGCATATTTACTGGGTTCAAAATTAACTCGGTGTATAGCATGAATCCATTTAGCTCGCTTTTCCTTATCGCTAGGAAACACAAATGTTGAGATAGCCATCTCCTTATTTGAACGGTAATTGGATGTAAATCCAGGCACACTAGACTTACACATTATTATAATGATCATGATAAACTTTAGAGTATTTCAGAGAATTCATTATAGCTCAGTGGGTTTACCTAACCTATCACATAACTTAGCAACACTTCCTAACATCAGGCTGCTCAAATTAGAATGCTATAGTATTTAACATATACTATTGCTGAAAATACATCCTTTACTGATGCGTTTTCATACAGTTATCACTTTTTAACACGACGGTCACCCCTAATAACGTTGAAATAACAACATGCTACGAAACCACCATGTAAACAAGAGTCATGGCTCCATATCGTTGCACTAAAAGACTGACGTCATCACTATGGAACTGTCATGTGTAGCAGGCCGGAACTTCGAGTTGGCCGTGGTCGTACCCATCCAAAGAACAAGCTATTGTAATCGAATATCATGATGGGATCGGTATCAAGGATTATGTGCTAGCTATAGGTAAACTTACAACCCCTAACAACATTCGGTTTGTTTCACGTATATCGAACGGAAGGATATGCATCTTTCTCTCTAGTAAGAAAACTGTTGAAGATCTGATATTGACAAACCCTAAGATCTTAATAAACAATGTATCACTGAAAATACGACCCCTTCTAACAAAAAACAAGCATATTATATTATCCAACCTCTGTCCTGTGATCATAAACTATGTTATTGAAGAGGAGCTGTTAAAACTCGGTGTGAAAATCATGTCTAGGATTACCCCAATTAGAGCAGGTTTGTCAATTCCAGGATTCTCCCACATTTTAAGCTTTCGAAGACAAATGTACATTCAAAATGAAGACTTTGATAAACTCCCCGAATCCTTTCATATCGAATAGGATGGTACAAACTACTGGATTTACCTATCATCCGACTCACCCACTTGCCATATCGAAGGACATCTGCCCAGAGATTGTCTTAACAACGTATCACTTCCAAAAGATCAATCCTCTTCGAATCATTTTCCTCAGCTCCAAGAGATTTCACAGAAGTCAGAGGTCTAAAACCCCAAAACAGACATCGGTACTTCTAGCTCTTCTAGCTCACTCCCAAAAGATAGGCCTACTCAAGAAGCCACTTCAATGACCAACCCTGACTTAGCACTTAGCCAAGTCTGTAATGATCCTCCCTCCTCCAGAATTCAAATTGAGAGAGAAATTGCAGCACCTATGGAAACAAACGCCACCCCTACAATAGTGAATTTTCCTGGATGTAAAAGGCCAATTTCACTAGCTAGTAGTGAAACAGCTAATCCAAATCCTCCTGATGGCAACAAATCCATACTGGCCTCTCCTGAACAAATCGAAAACCGTAAGACAAATCACACTTCCAAGAAACCCAAGACAGACAGGCAAAAATCAATAAGTGATATGCTCCTGCCAGTAAAACAAGTTCTGGAAGCCGACCCATCATTATTCCCCCTCAGTTACCTACAGCTCCAATCCTTCTTTGAAAATACAGCTGGCGCCAAGGACATATCAGCAATTGCTTCAAACTACACACAAGACATAGAAGGACTTGCTAAAGCCCTTCAAAAACTCTATCCTTACTATACCGATAAAAGTATAAAAAAACAAAAGCACTCGAATAGTAAAAGAAATTACTGAAATCCGCCAGTCAAAGTGAAGACCCCACGCATATCAATGTAACGCCAGGCTATTCCAGTGACGACAATTCCTTCCCAGTATAATAATGGAGATAAACCTCGTTCTTCTGTTGATCATTATTATGACAAAATTACTCCAATGGAATCTTAACAGTTATCAATCACAGTTAGAATATCTACAACTCCTAATAAATAAACACCAACCATCTGTTAACTGTCTCCAAGAAACAAACTTTCAGAACGACTTTGCTGCCAATCTAAGACTCTACAGTGTCTACCACAAAAATAGAACTATTGTGAATCATGCGAGTGGAGGGGTAGCTGCTAATATCAAAAACAATATCTATGCCAAAGAAATTACTGTTAACACTAATTTTGAAGCTGTAGCAATTTCAGTCCATCTACCACATTCTCTATGTATCTGCAATGTTTATATTACAAACAGTTATTTGTTTCAAGGTGACGATCTACGAAACCTTATCCACCAACTACCTAAACCATTCATCCTAGTAGGTGACTTCAACAGCCACAACACGTTATGGGGTAGCCATTGTTCTGATGCAAGAGGAAAAGAGATAGAAAAGGTACTTGATGAATTTGATTTAATTCTAATGAACTCTACTGCTCCAACTCGCTTTGACATAGCCCACGGCACATGTAGTAGTATAGACCTAACCATCTGCACACCGGACGTAGCAACCCTTTTCAACTGGTCTGTTTATTCAACACTCCAAGGAAATAGTGACCACGTCCCGATGCTAATCAACAACGAAAATTCTTCTGTCAACGCCTCCTTTATTTACAACTGTAAATGGAACCTAAATAAGGCAGATTGGACGAAATTTAGACAGACAGTCAATAATCACTTAAAAGACTTAAACCCTCCAAATGATTTCCCTTCTAAGCACATAAATACCATTGTTCAAGATTTCACAGAAGTTCTTGTTAAATATGCGGACATGAGTGTTCCAAAAGTAATCTCAAATTCCTTTAAGAAAACAGTACCTTGGTGGAATGACACTTGTAAGGAGGCTATTAAGAATAAGAATCACGCTTTCTACCTCTACAAAAGAAAACCCGCACCTTAAAATAAAGCCCTATTTTACAAGTGTAGAGCAATCGTTCGAAAAGAAATTAAACTCAGCAAAAATAATTCATGGCTATCATTTGTCTCCTCGCTAAGTTCCCAAACCCCACAAAAGGAAATGTGGAATAAACTTCAAAGAATAAATGGCAAATATAATCACTTCTACATTACTTCCCTCAGAAACTCGGTTGATGGAACCTTCATAAACAAACCTCAAAACATAGCTGATAAATGAGCTGACACATTTGCCGAGATCTGTAGTGACAAAAATTATGATCCCGAATTTCTCCATACAAATAAATCCAGTGAATCCGTTGATCAAAGGAAAGCCATCTCTGACCCCAACTATAATCTAAACGATGCTTTTCAACTACAGGAAATAATTATTGAACTTGGCAAATGTGGCAAATCTAGTCCTGGCCCAGATAGGCCCATTATGAATGTCTAAAACAGCTTCCACTAAATGCAATAAATTATCTTCTGGCCATTTTCAACCACATATGGAGCTCTAATACTTTTCCTGATCAATGGAGAAATGCCATTGTAGTTCCAATACCCAAACTAGGGAAAGACAACTCAATTGCAGAAAATTATCGCCCATTTGCTATAACTAATGCGATGTGTAAACTCATGTAGAAAATAGTCAATAAAAGATTACGCTGGTATCTTGAGCACATAAATTTCTTCAGTAATGTGCAAAACGGGTTCCATAAACCACACTCCACAATAGACACTTTGATAAGTCTGGAATCTGAAACACAGGAAGAGTTCATCAATAACCAACACCTAATAGCAGTCAGTTTAGATATTAATAAGGCATATGACATGGTATGGAAAGACTACGTAATCAAAGTACTAATGACACATAACATATCTGGAAATATCCTATATTTCATTTATAATTTTTTTCCAAATGCACCGAATTCAAGTTAGAGTAAATGGAATGCTGTCAAAGGAAGTAGTAATCAACAATGGAGTCCCACAAGGATCAGTTATCAGTGTAACACTGTTTCTTCTGGCAATTAACGGTATAGTCTCTAACATCCCCTCACCAGTTAAGTGTTGCCTTTTTGTTGACGATTTGATAATCTTCTGCTCAGGGAAAATCATTACGACGACTCAACTCCTATTACAAGAATCAATTATTGTAAATATTCAAAACTGGACTAAAACCACAGGGTTCAAATTTTGTAAAACTAAAACCAAATGTAGTCTCTTCTCCAAAAATAAACATAGCATCCCTACCCCTGAATTATATATGGAAGACCATAACATTCAATCAGTTAAAACTATTAAAATTCTAGGACTTCTGTTTGATAACAAGCTCACCTGGACCCCATATCTTAAAATCTTAAAGATGAGTGTCAAAGAAGAATGAATATCATGAAAATTCTCTCAGCAAAAAACTGGGTAGCAGACTACCATGTCCTAATGAACACATACAGAGCCATCAGAGCCAAACTGGATTATGGCAGTATAGTATATTGTTCTGCCAGACCATCTACTCTTAAGATCCTTGATACCATCCAATCTTCAGCTCTTCGAATTGCCCTAGGAGCCCACCGCACCAGCCCCATAACTAGTATAGAGATTGAAGCCAACGAACCACCACTTGAAATCAGACGTAAACAGCTGAGCTTGACATACGCACTCAAGATAGCTGGCACAAGTAACCAATACCTGTAAAAACACCTACTTTCAAAGAGACATAAAGGAAAACTAACTGGATCTCAACCCCAACCTTTTAACATCAGAATATACAATCTTCTCAAAGAACTAAACCTCAGCCTTCCACCCATTTTATTTCCACACAACTAACTAGATAACTCTCCATGGAAAGCTCATTTGCCTCCAATCAATTGGAAACTGAACAACAATCTTAAAGCTCAAACTGACACAGCGAAATCCCAACAGTTATTTAATGAAATTTGTACTAGATACTCATCATATAGTGCAATTTATACTGATGGATCAAAATTCAATGAGAGAAATGGTTGTGCAGTGAAATATAAAGACTATAGTAAGCTATACAGATTACCAGATCTTTTCACAGTGAACTGTATGCTCTTAAACAGGCCATGATTCATATTTCAAAAGCAAGCTACAATAACTCATTCATAATATTCTCTGATTCCAAGAGTGCATTAACTTCAATACAAAATCCATCAACAACACACGTCCTTGTTAAATAAATTCAAATGCTGTACCACAAGATCAAGATTGAAGAAAAAAATGTTATTTTTATGTGGATACCATCTCACAGAGGAATACCAGGCAACGAATCAGCTGATCAAGCAGCAAAAGAGGCTACTAGTCTTCCAATCAACGACCGTCAAATTGCCACGCCACATTCTGATATCATCGCTTATATCAAAATAAACTACTTCCACTAGCAACCTCCGAAAAATTAAATGATATCTACGAGAACATATCCTCTCCAAAACCTCACCAGACATGAACAAGTCTTAATCTCCCGACTAAGGATAGGACACACGAATATCACCCACAACTATCTCCTAGAAAAGAAACAACCTCCCACCTGCAGTAAATGTAACTGCTCTCTCACTGTCAAGCATATATCTCAGAATGTCGACTGTATGGCCATTGGCGCCAACACCACAACATGCCTAAGGAAATGGAACTGACGCTGGCTTCTCCAGCAGTGAGTCATCAAGTCATCAACTTCCTCAAGGACACTGGCTTGCACTCCAAAATCTAATTACATTACACTTATTTATTTTTTCCTTTACATTATTACAATATTATTACTATTATTCTGTAATCATATGTAAGAGTCGCAATAAGACCTTGGAGTTAAAGCGACTATAAACAACCCTAATAAAGAAGAATGAGAAAAAGTCTAAAAAGTAACATACAAGCTGAAAAATATAAGCATTGCATAAACAAACACAATACATAATAAAGCAACGTAAATACATGGATGGCCGTGAACGCGATCTATGTATATGAGTTAAGAGCTATATATTATATACATTTACTCTATAACAATAAAAATATAATAAAAACGTAATCTTTATTATAAGAACAAGGGTGTTCTTCAGCTGTGCTATGAAATGCCATTGTTACTGGCTTACCTAGTGTCAATATATCGTAAAAGTGTTAAAAGTCACCGCGCTAGTAAAATTTCTTTAATATTAAATTTTAATTTCAATATCATATTTCAGTCCAGTTTCGTTTTCATCTTCGTCCACTCCATGGCTAAATGGTTAGTGTGTTGGCCTTTGGTCACAGGGGTCGCGGGTTCGATTCCCGGCAGGGTCGTGAATTTTAACTATAATTGGTTAATTTCCCTGGCACGGGGGCTGGGTGTTTGTGTTGTCTTCATCATCATTTCATCCTCATCACGACGCGCAGGTCACCTACGGGAGTCAGATCAAAAGACCTGAACCTGGCGAGCCGAACCCGACCTGGGATCTCCCGGCACTATAAGCCATACGCCATTTCATTTCATGTTCGTAACTTTAGATTAATTATTTAATAAACTTATATTTTCATTGCAGCAAGTTATTTTAAAACCTTGTCAACTAACATTGTTTCCTTGGAACGTAAAGAAACATTTAATGATTAGCGTTCCGTCACCTCACCCCTGACAGTAATTCTTTAACTTATAAATTTTATCACTGAGCGTTCAACTCGTGATTAGCGCCCATCCAGGGTAAGTAACTACCTTGGTGGTTTATTAGATATAGCACACCATGACAGACTGTCCAAAAAAGTAAAAAGCAAAGTCATCTCCGTACAGGCGATGAAGGTCCTTGGAGGGGTGGAAGGTAAAAACTTCCACTATCCTTAACCTCGGGGTAGGGTGGTTAGCTCTACGCCCGGCCGCCTTTGCCCCCAGGAATTAACCTGGTAGTCATTTTTGTGTAGGCTGAGTGAACTTCAGGGCCATATGCACCTCCGGAAGTGGAAATCTCGTTTCTTAAATCTTACGACTTCCTGGCGGGGATTCGAACCCACGTCGTTCCGGGCGTACCGAGAACGCCTTTACCGCCTCGGCCAGGCAACCCCTGTCCAAAAAAGTGGTCTTGTGTTTTAAATATATAGAATTAAATGTCCCACTAAATTTGGTGAAAATCAGGCTAATTAACAAAGATAGAAAAACAGTAGGGTGTCGCTTCAAAGTTATCAAACACTAGCTAATTGAGTTTTTACATGCCAATAATGTTGTCCACAGTATTTTATAGCCACTAACCGCAGCATCAACTGGTTTATTCTCGTACAATAGAGGTGTGTGATATTACTCCCGACCTGATATTTTACTCTGTGACAGCGACCTCGAGAGTTACTACGTACGTATTGTGTGTATTTATAGACAGTTGTTATCCGAAGCCAGATAACAGCGGACAGAGCAGCATCACACAACATCGCGTTGATACTGTGTTATCTGCTGGGGATCAAGCCAACGTAAATCGATTATATAACATGTTCTCTGTCTCGCTTGATACACACCACACGTAGAAATATCATATGAACGTCTTGCAATATCCTTATACCGTCGCAGGGCAGGATTCTTACGTACATACATATTCTATTCCTTTACTTTCTTTTTTATTTTATTTTTTTGCTAGTTGCTTTACGTCGCACCGACACAGATAAGTCTTATGGCGACGATGGGACAGGAAAAGGCTAGGAGTGGGAATGAAGCGGCCGTGGCCTCAATTAAGGTACAGCCCTTGCATTAGCCTGGTATGAAAATGGGAAACCACGGAAAACCATCTTCAGGGCTGCCGATAGTGGGGTTCGAACCTAAATGTAACATTTTTGAACGTATCTAGGTAAATAATGAAAAATAAAAATTACGCCTGCTCGTTTAGTTCCCAGACCATAGTAAAATAATTGGTGAATTTCATCTCACGTAGAATACACAGTGGAACCACAATATCTCGAATCACCTCGGGTTATCGAAATTTCGAGGTACATAGCGAATAATTGAATCATATCTATCTACGGCCTTATACTGAATACAGTATTTTTACAATATTTAAAAATATACTAACAAACTCATATTTCACGGCATCGCTTTAATTATAACCCTTATTAAATAGCCAACGGCCGTTGCCGTGTTGAAACACCGGATCCCGTGAGATCTCCAAAGTTAAGCAACATTGAGCGTGGTCAGGAGTTGGATGGGTTGCCACGCGCTGTTGGTGTGGGTAAGGGAATGGAGGAGCGGAAAGGACCTGGCCACCCTACCGCACGTAAACTCCGGCTCAGGAACTCCTCTGCGGAGGTTCGGACCTGCCTTCGGGCAGAATAGCCCTTACCTTACCTTATTAAATTAACTTTGTAGAAGACAGAATGCAGTACATACAGTAGTGAAACCAACATACCTCCGTCAAGACATCTGGAAAATAAGCGTTAATCTCTTCTGTTTTGTACTCTTAACCTTATTTCCTTCCACATACTTTGCAACGCCAACGGCCGTAGCCGTGTTGAAACACCGGATCCCGTGAGATCTCCGAAGTTAAGCAACATTGGGCGTGGTCGGAAGCTGGATGGGTTGCCACGCGCTGTTGGTGGAGGGAAAGGGAATGGAGGAGCGGAAAGGACCTGGCCACCCTACCGCACGTAAACTCCGGCTCAGGAACACCTCTACGGAGGTTCGGACCTGCCTTCAGGCAGTATACACCCTTACCTTACCTACTGCTGCGAGAAACACGGTCATTTATACTCGACTGACTCTGTATTTAGGTTCGAAACCCCGCAGCCAAGACTTCCGCGGTTGCATCCGTCCGTGACAAGTAATTAATTCGCACTCGAAAAACAACGTAGCTTCGCCGATTTTCCTATCTCTAGAAGTTTGTTTTTCGTTTCCCGTCATATTAGCTCTCAGCATCACTGTAACCCTTTCATTACTTGTGAACCGTTCCTGACAAACTACAAATGCTCTATTGCACAGTCTATGTTGTACAAAATTCGAGTTACAGAGTAATTTTTGCTACAAGGGAGAAAATGTTTGCTTCCAGAAATAGAGAAATAAGTACACGTAAGGAATAGGGCAAACGGCCGGGAAATTGAAGTTACTTCTAGATAATGAAAATTCGACTAATGGAGATTGGAGATATCGAGGTTCGACTGTATTTCAATTCCTAGAGTTGGCTAGAAAATTCCTTAAAACTGGGATTTCTAAACCCTTGTTTGTGAAACGCACTAGGTCCGAATGCCTTCTAACAAACTTGATGCAGTCTCGAAACGAATTCCAGGTTATTCAAGCTCTGTATCTACATTAGTGACGAACAAGAAGAGGCTCCAAAGGATCTTTCACCCAGCCAGTTTCAGCTTTTAAAATATGCACAGGACTTCCTGGGATGTTCAATGGTGCTTCCTAACCTAAAGGAGAATTTTATGGGATCAGCGCGAGAATATCATGATAGAAAACTTGGAGAAGACTTGTTTACACACTGTACATCATGATAGAAAACATGGAGAAGTACTTGTTGACACACTGTACATCACGATAGCAAACATGGAGAAGTACTTGTTGACACACTGTACATCATGATAGCAAACATGGAGAAGTACTTGTTTACACACTGTATATCACGATAGGAAACATGGAGAAGTACTTGTTTACACACTGTACATCACGATAGCAAACATGGAGAAGTACTTGTTTACACACTGTACATCACGATAGCAAACATGGAGAAGTACTTGTTTACACACTGTACATCACGATAGGAAACATGGAGATGTTGACACACTGTACATCACGATAGAAAACATGAAGAAGTACTTGTTTACACACTGTACATCACGATAGGAAACATGGAGAAGTACTTGTTTACACACTGTACATCACGATAGCAAACATGGAGAAGTACTTGTTTACACACTGTATATCATGATAGGAAACATGGAGAAGTACTTGTTTACACACTGTACATCACGATAGAAAACATGGAGAAGTACTTGTTGACACACTGTACATCACGATAGCAAACATGGAGAAGTACTTGTTTACACACTGTACATCACGATAGCAAACATGGAGAAGTACTTGTTTACACACTGTACATCACGATAGGAAACATGGAGAAGTACTTGTTTACACACTGTACATCACGATAGCAAACATGGAGAAGTACTTGTTTACACACTGTACATCACGATAGGAAACATGGAGATGTTGACACACTGTACATCACGATAGGAAACATGGAGATGTTGACACACTGTACATCACGATAGGAAACATGGAGAAGTACTTGTTTACACACTGTACATCACGATAGCAAACATGGAGAAGTACTTGTTTACAACTGTACATCACGATAGGAAACATGGAGAAGTACTTGTTTACACACTGTACATCACGATAGCAAACATGGAGAAGTACTTGTTTACACACTGTACATCACGATAGGAAACATGGAGATGTTGACACACTGTACATCACGATAGCAAACATGGAGAAGTACTTGTTTACACACTGTACATCATGATAGCAAACATGGAGAAGTACTTGTTTACACACTGTACATCACGATAGCAAACATGGAGAAGTACTTGTTTACACACTGTACATCACGATAGCAAACATGGAGAAGTACTTGTTTACACACTGTACATCACGATAGCAAACATGGAGAAGTGCTTGTTTACACACTGTACATCACGATAGCAAACATGGAGAAGTACTTGTTGATACACTGTACATCACGATAGCAAACATGGAGAAGTGCTTGTTTACACACTGTACATCACGATAGCAAACATGGAGAAGTACTTGTTGATACACTGTACATCACGATAGCAAACATGGAGAAGTACTTGTTTACACACTGTACATCACGATAGCAAACATGGAGAAGTACTTGTTTACACACTGTACATCACGATAGGAAACATGGAGAAGTACTTGTTTACACACTGTACATCACGATAGCAAACATGGAGAAGTACTTGTTTACACACTGTACATCACGATAGGAAACATGGAGATGTTGACACACTGTACATCACGATAGGAAACATGGAGATGTTGACACACTGTACATCACGATAGGAAACATGGAGAAGTACTTGTTTACACACTGTACATCACGATAGCAAACATGGAGAAGTACTTGTTTACACACTGTACATCACGATAGGAAACATGGAGATGTTGACACACTGTACATCACGATAGCAAACATGGAGAAGTACTTGTTTACACACTGTACATCATGATAGCAAACATGGAGAAGTACTTGTTGACACACTGTACATCACGATAGGAAACATGGAGAAGTACTTGTTTACACACTGTACATCACGATAGGAAACATGGAGAAGTACTTGTTTACACACTGTACATCACGATAGGAAACATGGGGAAGTACTTGTTGACACACTGTACATCACGATAGCAAACATGGAGAAGTACTTGTTTACACACTGTACATCACGATAGGAAACATGGAGAAGTACTTGTTGACACACTGTACATCACGATAGAAAACATGGAGAAGTGCTTGTTTACAACTGTACATCACGATAGAAAACATGGAGAAGTACTTGTTGACACATTGTACATCACGATAGAAAACATGGAGAAGTGCTTGTTTACAACTGTACATCACGATAGAAAACATGGAGAAGTACTTGTTTACAACTGTACATCACGATAGAAAACATGGAGAAGTACTTGTTTACAACTGTACATCACGATAGAAAACATGGAGAAGTGCTTGTTTACAACTGTACATCACGATAGAAAACATGGAGAAGTACTTGTTTACAACTGTACATCACGATAGAAAACATGGAGAAGTACTTGTTTACAACTGTACATCACGATAGAAAACATGGAGAAGTGCTTGTTTACAACTGTACATCACGATAGAAAACATGGAGAAGTACTTGTTTACAACTGTACATCACGATAGGAAACATGGAGAAGTGCTTGTTTACAACTGTACATCACGATAGGAAACATGGAGAAGTACTTGTTGACACACTGTACATCACGATAGAAAACATGGAGAAGTACTTGTTTACACACTGTACATCACGATAGGAAACATGGAGAAGTACTTGTTTACACACTGTACATCACGATAGGAAACATGGAGAAGTACTTGTTTACACACTGTACATCACGATAGGAAACATAGAGAAGTACTTGTTGACACATTGTACATCACGATAGGAAACATGGAGAAGTACTTGTTTACACACTGTACATCACGATAGGAAACATGGAGAAGTACTTGTTGACACATTGTACATCACGATAGGAAACATGGAGAAGTACTTGTTTACACACTGTACATCACGATAGAAAACATGGAGAAGTACTTGTTTACACACTGTACATCACGATAGGAAACATGGAGAAGTACTTGTTTACACACTGTACATCACGATAGAAAACATGGAGAAGTACTTGTTGACACACTGTACATCACGATAGAAAACATGGAGAAGTACTTGTTTACAACTGTACATCACGATAGAAAACATGGAGAAGTACTTGTTTACACACTGTACATCACGATAGAAAACATGGAGAAGTGCTTGTTTACAACTGTACATCACGATAGAAAACATGGAGAAGTACTTGTTTACAACTGTACATCACGATAGGAAACATGGAGAAGTGCTTGTTTACAACTGTACATCACGATAGGAAACATGGAGAAGTACTTGTTGACACACTGTACATCACGATAGAAAACATATAGAAGTACTTGTTTACACACTGTACATCACGATAGCAAACATGGAGAAGTACTTGTTGACACACTGTACATCACGATAGGAAACATGGAGAAGTACTTGTTTACACACTGTACATCACGATAGAAAACATGGAGAAGTACTTGTTTACACACTGTATATCACGATAGAAAACATGGAGAAGTGCTTGTTTACACACTGTACATCACGATAGGAAACATGGAGAAGTACTTGTTTACACACTGTACATCACGATAGGAAACATGGAGAAGTACTTGTTTACACACTGTACATCACGATAGGAAACATGGAGATGTTGACACACTGTACATCACGATAGGAAACATGGAGAAGTACTTGTTTACACACTGTATATCACGATAGAAAACATTGAGAAGTGCTTGTTTACACACTGTACATCACGATAGGAAACATGGAGAAGTACTTGTTTACACACTGTACATCACGATAGGAAACATGGAGATGTTGACACACTGTACATCACGATAGGAAACATGGAGAAGTACTTGTTTACACACTGTATATCACGATAGAAAACATGGAGAAGTGCTTGTTTACACACTGTACATCACGATAGGAAACATGGAGAAGTACTTGTTGACACATTGTACATCACGATAGGAAACATGGAGAAGTACTTGTTTACACACTGTACATCACGATAGGAAACATGGAGAAGTACTTGTTTACACACTGTACATCACGATAGGAAACATGGAGAAGTACTTGTTGACACATTGTACATCACGATAGGAAACATGGAGAAGTACTTGTTGACACATTGTACATCACGATAGGAAACATGGAGAAGTGCTTGTTTACACACTGTACATCACGATAGGAAACATGGAGAAGTACTTGTTTACACACTGTACATCACGATAGGAAACATGGAGAAGTACTTGTTGACACATTGTACATCACGATAGGAAACATGGAGAAGTACTTGTTTACACACTGTACATCACGATAGGAAACATGGAGAAGTACTTGTTTACACACTGTACATCACGATAGGAAACATGGAGAAGTACTTGTTTACACACTGTACATCACGATAGAAAACATGGAGAAGTACTTGTTTACACACTGTACATCACGATAGGAAATATGGAGAAGTACTTGTTTACACACTGTACATCACGATAGGAAACATGGAGAAGTACTTGTTTACAACTGTACATCACGATAGAAAACATGGAGAAGTACTTGTTTACAACTGTACATCACGATAGAAAACATGGAGAAGTACTTGTTTACAACTGTACATCACGATAGAAAACATGGAGAAGTACTTGTTTACAACTGTACATCACGATAGAAAACATGGAGAAGTACTTGTTTACAACTGTACATCACGATAGAAAACATGGAGAAGTGCTTGTTTACACACTGTACATCACGATAGCAAACATGGGGAAGTACTTGTTGACACACTGTACATCACGATAGAAAACATGGAGAAGTACTTGTTGACACACTGTACATCATGATAAATGAGAGTTACCCCAATGCCCATCACCATAGCTTCTATTCTTTCTTTCAGTAAACAATCCCTTCCCAAACAATGTCCGATCCAGTTCATTTTTCTCCATCTCTTCATTCCTTACCCGGTCTTCCCACTTTACTTATTCTGTTCTCCTTAATATCTACATCTCTAGTGCCTCCAATCTTCTTTCTTCCGCACTGCACAAGTCTCTGAACCACAGATCCACATACAACACTTACCAAGTCTTTTCCTCAAATCTTTGTTTAATGTCCCACAAGTAGTTTCAATTTTTTCTCGAAACTTTCTTTCGCTATGGCAATACTTGTCTTAATTTCTGTTGTGCAGTACATATCTTCCCTGGTCATACTTCCCAAACACTTAACGCCATTGACTTGCTGCATTTCTTCACCACTTATATGTATATATTTTCTACCTCTTCCTACGTTTATGGTACTTTTGGTCTCCTTCTTATTAATTATCACTCCATATTCTTCTATTTTCGTGTTGAGCTCATCTAATATTTATATAATTTCTCGTGCGCAATCTGCCGAAACAGATAGGCCCTAGGGCGACTATGGGATAGAAAATGGCTAAGAGATGATAAGAAGCGATTTGTTTAAGGTACGGCATTTATCTAGTATGAAAATGGGGAACCACGGAAAATCCATTTTCAGGGCTCCCCACAGTGGGGTTCGAACCCACTATCTCCAAGCAAGCTGCTAGCTACGTAACTCCAAATCACGCTGTCACTCACCCGAGGTAAGGGGTGGAGGAGTGGCGTGACAAGTAGGTAGCACAACCACTACCCTCTCAAAAAGCCAGACGCGGTTTGAAATCCGGACAATGTTTGTGGGACTTTAAAAAGAAAATAGCATGTCCCCATCGTTCGAATTCCATGTAAAATAAAAGTCCCGTGGCAATGTTCACGATATTTTATAATACAATTATTTATTATTGACTAAAGAAAGAGATAAGATGTAAGGGAAAATATTGTGACAGTGGGCAAAAGAGTTCAGAATGAAGATCAACAAGGTGATGAGAATAGGAAAGGAGGAGATTGCTGCTAATATAACACTAGACGGAGAGAAATTGGAAAGTCATTCAGATATTTGGGAAGTTTGTTAACATGGAATGAAAGCTTCACAGAATAAATAAGAAGCAGAGTATCTATGGGAAAGGAAGCTTTCGGAAAGGTGAGAGGGCTTTTGACATCTAAGGCAATCCCTATTGATTTAAGAAAGAGGTTCGTAAAATGTTTTGTGTGGAGTACAGTGTCATATGGAGCTGAAACATGGACAACAAGAAGGAAAGGAACAAAGTATTCGGAAAGTTATGAAATATGGTTGTGGAGAAGAATGGAAAAGGTGAAGTGGACAGATAACGTGAACATTGATGAAATGCTAACAAAGTAGGAGAAAAGAGACGCCTGATGAAAAGGATAAGTAAGAGGAAAATATCTTGTTTGAGTCACATACTACGTAGAAATTGTCCAGAGGGTGATTTAGGGAAAAGTAGATGGAAGAAAAGGAAGAGGAGGAAGAAGGTTTTCAATGTTAATAGATGTCAAACAAGAGAGAAGCTATGAACAACTGAAGCAAGAGACAGAGAATCAAGGAGGATGTCCATTTGATGCCTGTCTCAAGACAGATTCACAGAAGAAGAGGAGGAAAGAGTAATGGTTCTGGAATTCTTGAGGTTTGATATCAGCCTGGTTCACGTTTTGAAAGTAAGCCTATATTGTTTAAAAACTGTTCCGAGGGTTGCTATCCTCAAAATCTATATCATAACGAGCATACTCCCTGTTCCCGTGGGTCGCCCCTGTCATGGCTAATAGCTGTTCGATAGTGTAGTGCTCTGCACTGTGTCCGCCAGACACGGGGGATGTCGAAACTTAGCTCCGGTCTCGCAAAATTAATTATCCACTCCTGTACCTCCGGCTCTATGTAATATTGAATTTAGCGGTGGGCCAAAATCCTGGGAGATCTTGTATTAGACTCTCCCAGTGGTAGACATGGTATTATCATAGCACAGCAGGAAGACAAAATGATGTGATATTTGTCCACTCTTTCCCATTTTGCAGTAATCATCCAGGTGTCAGTATTAGTGGCTCTTCTCTCGCCTATACCCTCATACTTCCATTTTTGACCGAGCAACGTCTTACAATTCGGCCATTCATGTTCGGAAAATGAACGTCACGAGGTATTGTTCTCGCGGGCATGCCAATTACCCTTCAAGAATAAGCAGTATATTTAAGCCGTATTATCAGGCATTGCCCTGGTACTTTATTGAATATTTACTTGTAGGAAATGTATTACCTGTTCATTATGTGTGAAGTGAATTTCTGTAGATTACCTTATTGTGACTTTGATTGATCTTCAGCGAACTACAGGGTCGCCCACAAGTTCGTTAACACTTGACGGGTCAGTACTTAACGGAACATCGGAGGTAGAGAGGTAATAATGGGCACACATGCTTGGCATCACATGGGGTTTTACTGACACCAAAAATAAAGCTTCACTAACAGTGTCTTTTCTGGTAACGTCAACAAACCGCGGCTGCAGGCGCATCTGACGCCTTTTCTCACGACAGCTCCTTTTATACCGTACACGGGTCTCATGAGGCACCACTGACGTGTTGCTGTCCAGCGCCATCTGTTGGCCTGTTTGTGCACTCGTTATTATTGTCAATAAAACCCCATGTCATGTCAAGCATGTATGGCCATTTATACCTGACATGTTACAATCCAGTGCCATCTGTTTGTCATTTTGTGTACTTTTCTGGTGTCAATAAAACCCCATGCCATGCAAATCATGTGTGTCAATTATTATCTCCCTATCTCCAACATTCCGCCTCGTCAAATGTTAACGGACTTTTGGGTCATTCTGTATATCACAGAATATGCGTTAGTTTTAGGTTAGTTCATTTTGCATTAATTATTTGGCTTCGTGGCAGCTGGAATTACCTGGGAAGGAGTTGATCCTTTCAAATAAATAATAAAAATATCAGAATTGTATAAAATTACGCCTCGTGCCGTAGATATTATGTACACGATTCCAACTGCCACTGGGATTGTCACCAATCAGCCTAAGGACCATGAAAACTGTTGATTCAACAATAATCTTGGTCAGTTTCGACATTTTATTCTTCACCCTTTGTCATCCCCATGCCGCTAGGGCTGGAGTTATAACTAAACGACATCCATAGTGTCACAATTCATGTCAGCGATATATAAATATCGGTCGTTTTCCATTAGATCTACATGTCAGCTCCCCGAGGGTTATTACGGCCGTCTTCCACCACAGTATTTCTTTCAGATACTAAGTGATATGTGGTACCAAGTTCGTTTGGGTGCTGTACTGGATTTTTCACCCTACCGAGCTCGATAGCTACAGTCTCTTAAGTGCGGCAAGTATGCAGTATTCGGTAGATAGTGGGTTCGAACCACACTGTCGACAGTCCCGAAGATGGTTTTCCGTGGTTTCCCATGTTTACACCAGGCAATTGCTGGGATTGTACCTTAATTAAGGCCACGGCCGTTTCCTTCCCACTCCTAGCCCTTTCCTATCCCATCGTCGCCATAAAACCTATTTGCGTCGGTGCGACGTGAAGCTAATTGTGAAAAAAATGCACCCCTTTTCACCCCCATAGCGATGGAGGTTGAACTTCGACTTAACGACATCCGGAGTGTCACAATTGATCTGAGCGCGTCCGAAAACTATAGATTCGACACTACACTAATACTGATTGTTTCCCATTATTTGTACATGCCATGCCCCTTCCCAAGGGCTGCTCGGGGTGTCACTCCCAGAGTATTCTTTTCCAGATAGTAAGTCAGAAGTGGACCAAGCTTGCTTGAAATTGCTCCAGTGGTTTAGGAGAATATGTAATACATGCATACAATGACATTTATAAATATAAAATTAACACCATGTGACTACAGCCCTGAAGGGCCTTCGCCTACCAAGCGAACGCTGCTCAGCCCGAAGGTCTGCAGATTGCGAGGTGTCGTGTGGTCAGCACGACGAATACTCTAGGCCGTTATTCTTGGTGTTTTAGACCGGGTATAAACATAATAATAATGATTATTAATAGCAATAATAATGTTTTTCATATAGTCGCTTGGGCCTTCCGAAAATTCTGGCTGCTTCTTTTCGAGCTTCACGGAACACATCTAAATCTTTAGATCTTCGGGTCGAGTTCCACTTTTCCCAGGCATTTGTTCTTTGGGAAGACGGAAAGGACCTTTGTCTGAAGAGCATAAACAGGCACTCGTCGCTGGGCTCAGAAGATACTTGCAGGAAGTCAAAGCCGGAACAAGAACAAGACCTAGACACTAAAATGAAGTTGGTTGTTACGACGCAGTCCATAGAGGCTCAACTCGATGTTTAAAAAAATAATAATGTTATTTGCTCTACGTCCCACGAACTACTTTTATGGTTTCCGTAGACGCCGAGGTGCCGAAATTTAGTCCCTTAGGAGTTGTTTTACGTGCCAGTAAATCTAATGACACGAGGCTGACGTACTGGAGCACCGGACTGAGCCTCAACCGTCTGAGCCACTCATCCAGGCGTTTATAAATATACTGATCTACCATTGCATTGGTAGGTCCTTGGACTACATGCTTCAGAGATAATCTTACCGCGCTGACTTGGTCAGGCTGTAGGGAGAAGCTGGGCAGAGAATCTCTTAGTGGTTCAAGACGCTTCGAACTGCTGCAAGGAGCAGACGGTTCAATCAGTCAGTCATCTGCATTTAGGGCTCTCCCTGTCAGTTCTTTACAGAGTCTATTCTTAAAGGATTTCACAGAATTTGAAAATTTATCGAACATCTCTCCTGTGAAATTATTCCATTCTCTAACCCCCTTCCTATAAACGAATATTTTCCTCCAATCTGTCCTCTTGAATTCCAACTGTATCTTCATTTTGAGATCTTTTCTACTTTTGCAAACACCACGTAAGTTTAATCTTCTACTAATGCCATTCCACTGCGTCTCAGCACTGACAGGTCCAAACATTCCCATTAGTCGGGCAGCTCCTCTCCTTACTCATAACTAGAGCACGGAAGTTCAGGCAATTAATTTTGCTAAAATAGGCAGACAAATAAGCATCTAGAATTTAGGAAATAGCCAGTAAAGTAATTAAAATAGGTATTTATAATGACAAAAATTGGCCACTAAAATAGTAAAGATGCTACGTGACACACATCTGCATCACATTTCAGTATTTAATCTTACATCCCTCTGTTTGTCGTAAGATGAGGAGACTATAAGTGGGACCAGGGTATCTCAACTTGGGAGTGTAGGTTGGCGACCACGGTTCCCCTAGCTGAGTCTTACTTTGATAGGTTCCTCACTTTTATCTTTCCTGTCTGACCTTCCTTGGTCAATTCTTGTTCTTTTCCTACCCCGACAGTATTACATTTGCGAGCCCTAGGGAGCCTTTCATGTCCACTCTTTTCGTTGTCCTTTCCTTTCTTTAGCCGATATCTTCATTTTTCGAAGTATCTGCCTCTTCCATTTTTCTCCTGTTAGTAGAGGATGGTTACCAAGTTGTATTTCATCTCAAAACAATAATCACCACCAGCACTTAATTTTAAGTAGCAACGACGTGATCTGGCAACCCTTATATCATCATCATCATCAGTGTTCTGCCATACGGCATGTCTTCACATGGCAGCTCTCCACGCAATCCTGTCTCTTGCCACCTTCTTTGTTTCCTCATACTAGTATTCTATCCTGATACTGTCCAGCATCTGATATCTTCTCCGTCCTCTTTGTCTTTTTCCATTTACCGTTCCTTCTATAGCATCTATAAGCAAGCAATCTCTCCTCATCCAATGACCAATCCAATTGTGCTTTCTCCTCTTGATTTATGTAAATGTTACTTTTTATCTATTAAGCTAAAATAACTTTTTTCTTTATCATTAACACCGTACTTTGGAATGATGTAGCTTTTCTTTCTATTTATTAGTTTTAATACATAAATAAAAGCAGAAAATATCCACAGCAACCTAAAAGAAGCAAAAAAAAAAAAAAAGCATTAATCTATCAACTAGCCTACGGAAGCTAAAATAGGCAGAAGAGGTAAAATAATGACTGGTCCTAGCGTTCCCAAACGTACGGAAACATGTTTGTCTACGTTATTTACACTTCCATATATCCACCCAGATAAAAAAAGGCAATTTAGCTAATTTCCAGGTAACTCACAAATCTTCGCATCAACATACTCGTAACACTACTTTTCTTTCCTGTAAATTACCCAGAACAAGTCGTGCTACTTTCCTTTGGAACTTCTGCTGTTCTCGAATCAAGTGATCCTGGTGAGAGTCCCATAAAATGGAACCAGACTCCAAGTAGAGTCTTACCGGTTGCTTATATGGCCTCTCCTTTATACCCTCACGACAACCCCTAAATACCCTCATAACCATAATGAAAAGACCTGTAACCCTTACTTGCAACTTTGTTAATGTGATCACTAGGGCCCGGATCTATAAAATCCCTAATTCTGTCTGTCATTTACAGCGATCATAGAAAAAACGAGACGTATTAGAACTTCAGTCTATGTCACGCAAGATTAGTACCGCGGTAGTACCATGGTTACCGCTTTCATCGGCAATATATACGCGCGGTATGACTGTTGTATGTTTATTTTTATCGTAGACGACTCGCACGATTCGCCGATGCTGCCAACTGCTGTACTTAGGAACTAGTCCATCTGTTACCAAACGGGGTCTGGGGGCATTAGCCCCCAGTGTAAAGTCGCGACGCAGTGGAGGGGGTCTGGGGGCGTAAGCCCCCAGTCTGAGGCCAGTTAGCCCTGGACCACAATTACTTTTCTTTTCACATGTTACGGAAATTAGCCCTGGACCAAAATTACCTTCATTTTCAGATATTAGGATACTTAGCCCTGGACCAAAATTACGTTTCTTTAGCCCTGGACCACAATTACATTTCTTTAGCCATGGACCACAATTAACTTCATTTCCAGATATTAGGATACTTAGCCCTGGACCACAATTACGTTTCTTTAGCCCTGGACTATAATTACATTTCTTTTTACATGTTACGGCATTCTATGTCGGTTACTGCTGTCCAAATGATAGGATTGATAGTAGCAAAGCCTACTACTTCTTTCTTCGTACATAGCGCATCGAGTTCATCTGTTCATTGTTGATACGGAAAACATATATTAACATGGCATCGTGTGATGGATATATTATTAATATAACGAGTTTTTCAGCAAATTATAAGAACAATTTGAAGGATTTAGTTCAATTCTACGTATCTCATAATTTGCTTACAAATAGCAGAGTATGTGAAAAGTGTGGTCGTGACGTTAAGTTACTTGTTAATGAAAAGTTCAATCGTATTGCTTTTTCATGTCGTCGACGAGTACAAGGCGGTCACGAATGCGGTTTGTATGCCACTGCTAGAAAAAATACTTTCTTTGGTCAGTCTGTTTTGAACTTGTACCAAATAGGTTGTTTTGCTGTACTTTGGTGTGTCTTACCTAAGCCTCTGGGACCTGTTATCAAGCTCGAATTGGGTCTTTCTCCGGCGACATTCTTCTTGTTTATTATACATTGCATAACATCCACGTTACATTTCCTTGTGTTTTTTTTCTTCCGCTACGTACTAGTAATAATTATGTCTCTATTCTCTTTTAATATTCAATCATAAGTTGCGCGGATTTAAGACTCTATTTTATATTCATATTTCAGCGTAATTACCGCTATCTATGGTTTATAGTCTTTAGAATTGTAATTACTGCATTGAAACTTCTCAACTATTTCATCACATGCTTATTTAATCGTCGATTTCATCACGTGCTTATTTAATCGTGGCTGGCGTTGGCACGAATAGACTCTCCATGGCCTGAAGATTTGCCCTATAAAATGTCACTACCATAGTTCAACATACCAAGATATAGTTACTCTTATTTGTTTCATATGCTCATTCTTTAACATTGCCTCACTCTTAGGTCTTTTCATCGCGTAAGTTGGTCATAACTTCTCTCTCTATTGAATTATGGGAACGACATTTTATTGGACTAGCCTTTATCCAATGAGAGTGTCCATTCGCCCACCGTCAACCATGATTAATGTAATACAAACTTGCGTGACAAGGTCTGAAGTTTTACCCGAGACGTTTTCAACAGCCTCTCCATTACAACAAAAATACAATTAAACTCTCACATCCGGGAAAGTGCTACTACATGCCTGAAGCTTCGCTGTATATGATTGCCAACAAGCACAGAATAACTTAGACTAATACCGTTCTCATTTGTTCCCTTCCTCATATTAGCAACATCGTCTGTGCCAGTCAAAGAGCATCAAATAGATACGATAGAGCACCTCACCAATGTGCAGCCAGAATTGAAGACAACGAACACGCGTGACCGCCATATTGTTTGGATACAGTATTATGGACCGGTTGCTGTCTATTATTGATCAAGTCACTATACTTACAGTAAATACAAGGATTTGGTATTATTATCTGAGTTTACTGAAATGTTGAAAGGAGTTATAACAAAAACGAAGGTACGAACTCGGGGGAGAAATCCGAAATCTAGACTTAAATGGCGGGACGAGTTTGACTGTGGTGAAGCTAGACAAAAATATTTTTCGTGGAGAATTTCTGATGGGCTCAGCTTCAGGAAGAACGTGTTTTATGCCATTAATAGATTTGGAAATTTTAACATACCGTACCATGGATTCTTAAGCGGAGGCACTTTCCTCTATGATTAGCCTTCTCTGTCACAGGCAACAACGTACAGGGACACACCTTACAAAACTTTGCATAGATTTGGGATTAATCTCTCCACTCCAGTGTTTCTTCTTAAGCCGTCGTCTCCAAACGGAGGTAGACGATCCACACGGCCAGCTCCGATCTTGACGTTGCAGCCATGCCATGTGGATTTATTGGAATATCTCTCAGGATCTTTAATGCAGTGGTTTCCCGTTGCCTTCTACATCCTAATGCCGTTTACCAAACTGGTTCCTCCGCCTTTGGGAACAATTTCTTGTCCCCAGGTCAATAGAGTGCCCTTACCCATACCCGCTCATGCACTCTCAAAGCGACTGTTGGCACTTGGTATTGGGGATCTCCTTATACCGGGAGATAATCGGTCCCTTCATTCGTTAGCCGCCTGCATATAAAATATTATTTTTATATGCTGTCATTGCCCCCTCTCTATCGCGGGGAGGTGAATGTCAGGATATCACTGTCACTGAAATAAGGACCAAATGGCATTTCCTTGTTTCTCTGGTTCTTTAGAGAGGACTCCAGTGTTTACCCATGTATAGCTGTGGAGTAACTGGCAGATCCATAAACGTCAAAGTACATCTCCCATCTACAGTACAACTGCACTCAATATGGTTCATGAGGAAATTTCATAATTCCTGTTGTGATTCTAAACACTTGATATATACGCAAACATGGGAAGTTTAACTTTTGTTCATTTCAAATTTCCAATTACATTTTAAATACTAAGTTTTACTCTCCAAGACAGGCTTACATACTAGTTTTATATAATTACATAACAATATTTAGCTTCTATAAATTTCATTTATTTAATTATGTGGCTCATAAATTGGGAAGTATATGAGTGATAGCACACTGACACAATGGACAGCACAGAAGAATAAATTGCAGCGCGAAACGCTGGTACATACACCCTTCCCCATCAAACTCAGTTGAGCACATTGGGCTGTGGCTCTCTACCTGTTGAACTTCCTACCGACTGAACTAATGACTTCAGGCACAGGCATGAGTTACCACCATAAGCGGTATGGCTAACACCTAGATGCGCCTGTTTTTCGCAAAGAGCGAAATCGTGAAATTTTTGCGAAATTTTACAAATTTAGCTCAAAACGCGTAACTAATTTACTTGTAAACAAATCGCGAAATTATTCACGAAATTTTGTGCAATCACTCTTTGAACGAAGGAGAATATTGAGAAGGTGATTTAGGAAATTATGAAGTTTCCCATGTAATAAAGCGAATTCCCATCCTGCGAGAACTTTCAACATCAGAATATCTTGAACCATGCGCAGTATTTAGGGATCTAGTTTGTAGTTAAGGTAGAGCAGGTAAATATATTGTGAGCATCATTCTTCGTTCCCTGAAGTCGGGCATTTTGTGGAAGCTACAGTGATGACTTTATGGATCCCAGTCATTAATATGTGTACAGTAGTGTAATATAAAGTCTGACAGGAGAACAGCCATGATTCCCAGCAGTATAGAATTCAAGGTATGTATGCCTTTTACAGACCGATGTATAAATAATGTACGTAAGCTAGGCCCTACTTGCTAATGTGGCAGCATAAAATTTTTTCAAACATCCACGCTTTATAATGGCGTATGGCTTTTAGTGCCGGGCGTGTCCGAGGACAAGTTTGGCTCGCCAGATGCAGGTCTTTTTATTTGACTCCTGTAGGCGACCTGCGCGTCGTGATGAGGATGAAATGATTATAAAGACGGCACATACACCCAGTCCCCGTGCCAGCGAAATTAACCAATTAAGGTTGAAATTCCCGAGCCTGCCGGGAATCGAACCCTGGACCCCTGTGACCAAAGGCCAGCACGCTAACCATTTAGCCATGGAGCCGGACGTCCACGCTTTGATAGATGTAGTGAACTTTTTCAACAGAAACAAGAGTATCCTTTTCTCTTACACATACAGTATGTAAAAATGTTTTACTGCAAATATGCTATGAACTATGTTTTAGTTTCACTTTTATTGCTGAAAAGTTGAAATAAAATTTAGCGAAAGTTTTGACGAAATATTTTTTAAAATAGTGAGAAATATTCCGAGATAACTTTTAAAAAACGACGAAATTAGGCAAACATTTTCACCACAAGGCCGGCCCCGTGGTCTAGGGGTAGCGTGCCTGCCTCTCACCCGAAGGCCCCGGATTCGATTCCCGGCCAGGTCAGGGATTTTTACCTGGACCTGAGGGCTGGTTCGAGGTCCACTCAGCCTACGTGATTAGAATTGAGGAGCTATCTGACGGTGAGATAGCGGCCCAGGTCTAGAAAGCCAAGAATAACGACCGAGAGGATTCGTAGTACTGACCACACGACACCTCGTAATCCGCAGGCCTTCGGGATGAGCAGCGGTCGCTTGGTAGGCCAAGACCCTTCAAGTGCTGTAGTGCCATGGGGTTTGGTTTGGGTTTTTTTCACCATAGGCAGGTGCCCCTACTAATGCATCCCCTTATGAAAATAAACAGCATTTTTCATATTTCGCCCCTTTCACCCTTTTCCATCTTTGGCCCTCAATTCTGTGATTGTGTAACATGTTGTGATCTCGGTGTTCCTGTGAGTGTTGTCGTGTAGAATAAGTAGCTAGATAATACATTTGAGAAGAAGAACGCTACCAGTTGTTGTATTCCTTTATTTACCACGCCAACACTTTACAATATTAAACTTGGCGTGTTGTTTCATGAGCGTTCCTCACTACACGCTAGTTGCAGTGAAACGCTTAAGCACGTCTCATCTTGAATGTGTTCCAACACTCAACAGCTGCATATTGTTTCTTTCAAGAAAAGGATTACTTAGTCGCAGAAGATAGGATTCTGTTTGTGCGTCTGTAATCTGTTTAAGCCTCGCCCCGACGTCTTATCGTGCGCTGACGGGAAACAGATTGTCTGCTGCTCTTCGCCTTCCTAGCACTATTTATCCCTCTCTCTCTCTCTCTCTCTCTCTCTCTCTCTCTCTCTCTCTCTCTCTCTCCTCCCTCTGTGGGTGTGTGTGTGTCCAATATAATTTACAGCTTTCAAGTCGAGGTATCGATATTTGATGTGAAAAGGACAAGAAATTGTATGTCATTCCCTGCGACTCCTAATAGTCGGTTCCGTGAGTAACCACTTCTCAATTTCTTTAGAAAGAGCAACTACCGTGGCTCTACGCCTCTGCATTCGAGAGACGGGTCTGGGGCACAGTGCCGGACTTCACACCTGGCCCCAACCGTCGGCTGTCCTGAGAATGGTTTTCCTTGGTTTTCCATTCTCCTGCGCCAAGGCGAATGCCGGGACAGTTCGTAGTATAGGCCACGGGCGCCAACCCCCTCACCTTCTCCGAGCTTTTCCTTCACCGTAACAGATCTCCCGGCCTGAGAGACGGCGTCACCGTCAGGGGATGAATGAAGACGTTTAGTAGTATTAGAAAGAGCAAACTGAAAATACATATACCTAATTCCACAACGAGACAACGTGGAAACGCGAGAATCAAACTTAATTATACCATACCGGAGTTTGCCAGTGACCATAATTTGGATTTCTTGCATATTTCCTAGTTTCATATTTCCTGCGCGCAGAACCTGGGATAGAAGTTCGACGACAACGAATGACAACTCTGATACTGGGACTTCAAGATGGTCGCCAACCTCGTATGACGAAGCGATACCAGAATAATAACAATACCGGAAGAGTTGGTCGTGCAGCTAGGGGCGCGCAGCTGTGAGCTTGCATTCGGCAGCTAGTCGGTTCGAACCACACTGTCGACAGCCCTGAAAATGGTTTTTCGTGATTTCCCATTTTCACACTAGGCAAACGCCACGGTCGCTTCATTCCAACTCCTAGCCCTTTCCTACCCCAATTGTCTCCATAAGATCTATCTGTGTCGGACCTTCGTAAAGCCAATTGTTTAATAATACAGCAAAGTCATCTCCGTACAGGCCATGAAGGCCCCTGGAGGGGTGAGAGGTAAAGGCTTCCGCTATCCGTAACCTCGGCACTTGGTGGAGTAGAGTGGTCAGCTCTACGACCGGCTGTCTTTGCCCCAGGGCCATATGCACCTCCGGAAATGGAAATCTCGTTTCTTAAATTTTACTACTTGCTGACGGGGAATTGAACTCAATAATAATAATAATAATAATAATAATAATAATAATAATAATAATAATAATAATAATAATAATAATAATAATAATAATAATAATTGTACCGGGTGGTACACCTCAACTCCGCGCATTTAAAAGAAGCGCCTTGGAGACCGTTATCTATCACACAAAACCTGAAACAGCTAGTGCATGAAGTTGGAATGTTGATCAGAAAATGTCACTACTAAATGACAGAATAATTTATTATTTACCGGGCGAGTTGGCCGTGCGCGTAGAGGCGCGCGGCTGTGAGCTTGCATCCGGGAGATAGTAGGTTCGAATCCCACTATCGGCAGCCCTGAAGATGGTTTTCCGTGGTTTCCCATTTTCACACCAGGCAAATGCTGGGGCTGTACCTTAATTAAGGCCACGGCCGCTTCCTTCCAACTCCTAGGCCTTTCCCATCCCATCGTCGCCATAAGACCTATCTGTGTCGGTGCGACGTAAAGCCCCTAGCAAAAAAAAATTTATTATTTTAAAGTTTCCTAAACTGACTGGATTTCTTTGTTTTGTTTTGGTGTATCACTGGTTGCAACAACTACTTCAAGAAATTGGGACTTTTCTCCATAGCTGCCTCTATGAAAGAACTGAGGTCATGCACTCTGGTGAAAAGTGAAATAATTAGAAATTTAAAGAAGTTTTGTGTTTATAGGTTTTCTCAACTGAAATGACTTTCATTATTTTTTAAACTTCAAAGTTTTCAACACTTCCTTCTCATCCCGCCAGCTTTGGAGTCTGGCCACTCACAAATTCTCTGTACTTA
The DNA here is from genome assembly GCF_040414725.1 of Anabrus simplex. Lineage (NCBI taxonomy): Eukaryota > Metazoa > Arthropoda > Insecta > Orthoptera > Tettigoniidae > Anabrus > Anabrus simplex. Next base: position 1,768,900,485 of record NC_090265.1, on the reverse strand, counting down.
TTTTTCAGCTAATCCAACGTTTCTTGTACCTATTTTATCCGCCAATAAAAATTAGAGGGTGTGTCCGGATTAGAGCCTTCTCGAAGCTTCCTCTCGGGTATAAAAGCTTCAACTTTTTCGAGCTAACTCGTCTTTCTGATCGTCGTCGTACTGAGTGTGTGTGTTATGACAGGAGGCGGGGCTTCAATCTTCGGCAGGTAGAACATCAGCTAAGGTAATGGCCAACAGTTTTTCCATCCAAGTAGTTATCTCCGCAAGCTGACCCGAGGGGAAGGTTCCAATATTGAACTATGTAACAGTCAATTCAAAAATTGTAAACTTTCTTCTTACTAATGTAAAATAGCATACTAACGAAGACAGTTTTCATGTCCATTAAAAACAACTGCACTTCTACCAAAGTACCTAATAACTTACCTTAATGTTGTATTGGTACCTTTCGCTAACTAGAATGATGTTTACATACAATCAAGTCAGTAGTGGCTGGTAACCGCAAATCCTAAACGGCTTGTTTGCGGACCCATTGTTACTGACTTTTGGTTTCATGCCCGATGAGTGCTACACCCGCCTATAGACGGTGCACGAGAACTGTAAATTTTTAGTTTCTCGATCTCTGGCATGCTCTGCGATCTGTTCGCCATTATGTAGAACTAACTGATCACGGCTTATAGTTTCGGAAAGTAACTTACAGAGCTTTTTGTAGACGTCTGTGGAGTTCATCTGTGATGTAAACAAGCATGCCGACACAGATAGGTCTTAAGGCGACGATGGGGTAGGAAAGGCTTAGGAATGGGAAGGAAGCGGTGGTGGCCTTAATTAAGGTACATCCCCAGCATTTGCCTGGTCTGAACATGGAAAACGACGGAAAACAATATTCAGAGCTGCCGACAGTGGGTTCGAACCCACTATATCCCGGATGCAAAATAACAGCTGCGTGCTCATAAACGCACGGCCAACTCGCCCGGTGAAATGTAATTGGATCAACTGGAATCGTACTTGTCTTAATCACACTAGGGTTACAGAAATTAGAATTCGGAAACGTTAAATCAGTGGATGTGGGTGTTTTTGAAGAGGAGGATCTCACTTGATCAGACAGCACGTTGCAAAACACAGAGAAACTTCTTTCCACTTCAATGGATGTTAAGGGCTCAAACTTGAATCAAGAGAGATTTTCCTCTTCAAAAACACGCACATCAAATTTTTCTCCTTTCAATATTTCACTTATCTTGCACGTAGCCGGATACCATTCAATTTGTTCTCATTTCGTTTCATTTCCATTTCATTTTATCTTTTCAGGTATGGTTCAGACAAACTGTATGTGTTCACTAGATAGTGACTCGAACTGAGAATGGACGGTACAAATGTCTTCGAGATAACGTGAAGTTGCAAAGAAAGTCGTTATGATCTAAAAAATTGCTCAAAAAGACCAATAAACCAAAATGGCTCCAAAAGGGCCAATAAGGCAAAAATGGCTGAAAAGGACCAATAAGCCAAAAATGGCTCATAAAGGACCAATAAGGCAAAATGGCTCGAAAAGTACCAATAAGGCAAAATGGCTCGAAAAGTACCAATAAGCCAAAATAGCTCAAAAGGACCAATAAGCAAAAATGGCTCAAAAAGGACCAATAAGGCAAAATGGCTCAAAAATACCAATAAGCCAAAATGGCTCAAAAAGGACCAATAAGCCAAAAATGGCTCCAAAACTACCAACAAACCAAAAATGCCGAAAAAAGCAGTAAGGGACAAGTAAAACCCAACATTTTCTGGCTTACAATGACCCAGAAAGAACAAATGTTATGTCGGACCTCATCTTAGGATATGTTTTTCCTCAAATTCCGAGCCCTAATACACGAGGTGTATGCATAAGTCTTTTCCGGTTTCGCTAAGAGATGGCGCCAGCGAATAGTACGCAGAGTATAAATTTGACGCATACGTCAGTTTGTTCGTCTGACATTAACGTATCGACACATACAAGTTGAGTCCGCCAAACACTAGCGTCTCTGTTGTATCGTTCAGTGATTGTGTCGACGTTTGTGCCTGATGAAAAACATTTGCGGCACGCATTGCTCTTTTTATTTAATCATAAGGAAAATGCTGTGAAAAGGCTGGCAGAAACATAAGGTGAACATGCTCCATTGATTAGAACATGTGAGACATGTCACTTCGGCAGGAAGATCAAGCTTTGTGTCTGGCGGGACCAGAGCGGGATTGTGTATTATGAACGAATGTTCCGGAAGTAATTTCTGGTTTTACTAACATTCTTTTTAACTGATAATTACAGCATATTCTAATGACATACAACAGGCGTCCGAGCCGCCAAAATGTGAAGTGTACAGCAATGATGGAGCATTTTCTCCAAGGGAGGTCTTTCTCATCGTATGTGTTTTTGATTTTCTGGAAAGCTAGTTCCATTTTGGTCCTTCTTGCTTCCATTGCTTTTCTTTCAAGGTTGTTCCATTCAATCCATTCCCCTAGGTACTTGAAACTATTCACGACTTCTATTTTTTGAGTTCCTACTTTAATTCTCTTAGGAATGTCAAGTATATTCGTCATGATCTTCGTTTCTTTCAAGATAAATCTTAAGTCCTGTTTTCCCCGCCTGCTCTTTTAATTCGGGGATTCTTTTGCTTCCTCCCACGTTTATGCGAGCAGCGCCAAACACTTAATCGTGATTCCGTTGTTTTTGTTCCAAGTCTTATTCCCCCTCTCGTTCTTTTATTTCATTCCCTCACAACGTTTTCAAGTGCACAGTTGAACAACAGGGGGAGAGGCCACCCCCTTGTCAGAACCCTGTTATAACCTCAAAAGGTTCTGATAGTTCGCCTATGAATCTAACTTTAGAGGACGTATTCATGTGCGTCTCATTGTTGATGTTTAAAGTTTTCCCGTCCAAGCCAAACTCCTCCAAAACATTGAACAACGATTCTCTCTCTATGGAATCGTAACCTTTTTGGAAGTCTACAAAACTCAGTATATACGGTTACACCCTCTGCTTCTGGGATTCTAAAACGTGTCTGAGGTTTAAGATCTGTTCAAGGCAAGATCTTCCTTTCCTAAACCCTGCTTGATATTCCCCAAGTTGGCGCTCCAACTCTTTGCAGTAATGCTCTAGACAATATCCCTACAGCAACAGTATTTGCAAATCGCACACTTCGTACAGTTTTTTAAACTAATATTTTAAAGAAATTAACTACATTTATGAAGTGAGAGTGCAATTCGTCTCTGCTAATGTCTATTCTCTTTCTTTTGAATGCTCATTTGTCACGATACGTTACTTGTGAGCGCCACAAAGGGATCTACACTACTTTTTTTTTTCAACCACGAAAAGTATGTACCATAGATGTATGCTCACTCTGTACATGCTGGCCGCATGGTCTTCCGAGTCCTAATGCCATTAGTAGTAAAAAAAGTAACATTTTATAAACTACAATTTAGAGACTTAGTGTAAATAGTTATTGCGATTAATTGTAATGTTAAATGTAGTAATCGATAAATTAATTGTAACAAGAAAGTCTGCATGTATCAGGAAATCATTTGGATAGCAATAAATGATTTCTCTCTGACAAGTTCCAGGCAATCCGGAACTGGGGGGATGGAAGTATTCTATTCTCTTCGAATTTCGCGATTTACAAACAAATATGTACCATAGTTTGTCCGTCTCCTCATGATGTAAAGTAACGCAGTGAGAAGAACATACAAGTTCTCTGTAAACATACAGTGCGTCCACGGACTAATGATTGGCACATTCCCTTCAACTCCCCTTCTCTGAGCTGGATATTAAAGGCCATCGCTACTGTAAGACACGTCGCAAATCCCTGACTGCAGGAAGGGATCAATGTTCAATTTGTCGCCTGGCCCGTGGCCTGGACGTAATATCGTACCGAACTAAGCCGGAATATCGGGACAAGAAGTCGCTCAAAATTCTCACAACTTGGATAGAAGCCATATTATTCCCGTAAATAAACCTCATTGCATGGAACTGCACTGCCAGAAAAATATTGAGTTTATTCGCAGTTAAACAAGGACTAGAGTCATTAGCTTGTGAGATTCCTTCCTGCTGCGATATGTTTTATCTATGGAGTAAAATTAAGCTTTCCTGTTCCCGCTGTCAGTTTATGGTCTGGAAACAAGCGAGAAAGGTTACCGTCTGCTTTTCCGGAAATAGAGCTCGTAATCTGGTAGCTATGAATTCGACGGCAGGGATTGAGTCAAATGTTTAAAACTAAGAGTAATTCTGAAAACTTACAATCAGTTGAGCACCCAAGGTGTTTTACGCGCTCGTCTTCTGCGCTTTAGATTACGAGGTCGAATCTTGACATAGTCGGTTGATATCTAAGGCAGTGGCGTTTCCTGTGCCAGAGGTTCCGGCGTTGTTATAAATGAAATTAATGGAATAAATATAAGTCCACACATTTCGCCTTCTGCCCTCCCCTTCCCCATTTATTTTCCAGATCATTCAGATCACGAAATGAATTAATGTAATAGCAAGACATGGAGGAAAAAGCAAAGTCTGCACAGAATTACGATTTTCTTTCAAAGGTGAAATTCGTACTTTGGCCATTTTTCTCATTTCAAAAATTGTAAAATAGTATATACTGTAATAATATTGCAAAACTGATGTACACAAAACTAGCAGTCGAAATGTTAGATTAACAATAATAATAAATTGTATTGCGCACAATGTGCAAAATTTGCATATTACAGTACATCAAGTAAATTACATTTCACTCAAGGAGAACTTTGTTCAGAGGAAAATTGAGCCAGAGGGACTGTTCTCTTCTTGCACTTCATTACGTGATATGTATCACACTGTTCTTTGCACAACACATTCACACTCCTGGCTGGCCCGGTGGTAGGATTTCTTGGCACAGATACAGTGCAAAAAACCGTGTATTGCAAAGCGTGTCGCCAAATGTCTCAACTCAAATTCCTCTTTCAGCCAATCCTTATTTATTAGTGCGTCCGTACTGTAAAAGCTTTCTTCGATCGAGTCCCTTTCCTCTCTTAGATGTCGTAACAGTTCCTCTTATGCCGGAGTTTGCCGTAGAGCCATTTGCAGTCTTAAATCCTCTGTCAAGAAGATTTCCCGGGCTAAAACATATACGTACCGGAGTCGGGTGAATTTAGATACCCCTAGAACCCTCTTAAGCTATCTCGGTTTCAGGCTTTCCAGTTCTCTTAGCTGTTTACGTGATAGGTACTCTCATATTACTTCTAATCCGTATGTGAGCGTTGGTAGCACTTTAACTTGGAAACGTTTCACGGCCGTCTCCAGCGACATTCTTTGCAGTAACAAACAAATTAACAAATATGGCTGGGCATGACGGCCACTGCAAATCATTTGTTTCTTTTCACTATAAGAAAGTGATGAAAAACTAGTGTCTGATGGTTGTTTTACTGCGCTTTCACTACCCATACTAAAACCTGTGAAGCCATGACTTGATAGCGTAAGCAATAATACATTCGCGCGGTAGTCGAAAACAAAAATCAACACAAAGCGTTGGAAACTAAAGCAACGGCTTGGTCAGGTTTAGCGGGTGGGGCGGAATCTCACTGTCGGCAGCCCTGAAGATTTTCTGTGATTTCCCATTTGCACACCAGGCAAATGCTGGGGTTGTACCTTAATTAAAGCCACGACCGCTTCCTTCCCACTCCTAGCCCTTTCCTATCGCATCGTCGCCATAAGACTTGTCTGTGTCGTTGCCACGTAAAGCAACTAGCAAGAAAAAAGGTCAGGTTTAGCGAGCGTGAGGCAAGAGTGCAGAAGAGCGCAGGCGCGATTCCTCTCACTTCTCGAAAATCTCACGCGTGCAAAATGAGGTGCAGAGGTTCTGTGCACCGTCCATCGGCCCGACTCGGCTCGGTTCGGACCAGCGTTTTGTCTCGGGGTGACTCAGCTAAGCTCGGCTCAACTCGGCTCGGATTGTGAGCCCTGCAGGGCGAGTGAGGAAGAGGAAAACAGGTGGAGCGAGCGAGACAGGCATAGGGAAAGAGAGAGACAGCGCTATTGCTCAAACTCTAGAAGAGGGGGCTGCGAAGTCGTCTTATGCGCCGCGCACCGCGCAATGCACCGGCGCATGCAGTCTGAGAGGCCCTGCTGTGGAGTCGTTGGAAACACAACCAACGCCTTGGCGGCGTGGCAGGCGGCTCCGAACGGTGTTGGGAGCAACTACATTATATGGAACGGAACAACGAATTTTTTTTTTTTTTTTGCTAGCTGCTTTTTCGTCGCACCGACACACGCAGGTCTTATGACGACGATGGGACGGGAAATTGGAAGGAAGCGGCCATGGCCTTAATTAAGGTACAGCCCCAGCATTTGCCTGGTGTGAAAATGGGAAACCACGGAAAACCATCTTCAGGGCTGCCGACAGTGGGGTTCGAATCCACTATCTCCCGGATGCGAGCTCACAGCTGCGCACTCCTAACCGCACGGCCATCTCGCCCGGTAACAGCACAATAATATAATGTATTACATTTAGACGAATGAAATAAAAGTGAGTATTGGTTTCCTTTCGACTGTATTTGCACATTGACACACAAGTTATCCTGGGAAAACGCCACTGGTTTAAGACTACTTAAATGCAAAAACAAATCCGGAAGATTCATTAGAACCCCCTTTTTAGAGTCAAATTCTAGCACTCGAACAGGCACAGTAAGTAAGATATAGGATTTCATGAGAAAAAGTTAAATCTGAAAAGTAGCTGGCAACACTCTGTACTTACTGATGCTGAAGCCTTCGCTGAATTGAATGGCTCAGACGGTAGAAAGCTGGCCTTCTGTGCTCAAGAGGGCGAGTTCCATCACAGCCCAAAATACTTTTCAGATATAATTTTATTTTCTTGAACAGTTACATGGTGCAGCTGGTTGTGTGTGAGTAAATAACGTGTGAATGGAATACAACATTTTTTTTATTAAATGTACTGTACTTTAGACTTTAGAAGTCTTCTACCGCAGGAAGCTATAGGGAAGACCAAAACATCGACGGGCTGATACTCTTCACAAAGATCCGAAGAACGTTAATCTCTGGCCTGACATGGCACAGGAGAGAACTAAATGGGGACAATGAATCCATGTAGCGAACCTCAGTATCAGGTTGAACTAACGCTGAAGAGAAAGAAGTAGAAGAAATGTGTTTTAAATTATGCCTTTAGCCACTGGCATTTCGCGAAAAGCAATCTCTGATACATCCAGGGGCGAAGCGTCAGGGGAGACAGGGTAGACATCGTGTACCCTTAACATTTTGTGAAGGAAATATTGTCTAGTTAATTCAATTACTTCTAGAACATTAATTACTTCCAGATTCGTGACATTATTGTATTTCCCGCTTTACTTATTTTCGTCTCACTTCGGCAATGCTAAGGCTCGCGTTTGTTACACGAAGCACGTAGACGCTGTCCATTCTGTGTATGTTCCCTGTGATTTTCAAGGCTTTCAGATAGAGCAACACTAACGCTATCTGTAGGTGCTGACTGTGAAACTATGACTTTCCTATAGCGAGATTTCTCCGCCCAGTAGACAGACTTACCAGCGTCTCTTCTTGCTCTCATTAGCTAGTATTTGTATCTCGGTTATAAACGTGCTCTTATTGGCTACCATCTCAGGCATACTTTTAATGTAATTGATTTGAATTTACTTTATTGTAAGACACGTTTAAAATAATATTCAAATACGAAGTATAGCAAACTTACACTTAATAAATGAATGATAGCATGAAAACCCTTCAAGTACATGCAGTTTCTTGCCCACCAATATTAGTTACAGTATTATAACCCCAACAACCATTGGTTTACGTTCCAGAGTGTGCATACCAAAGAGGATACGTGCATATGGAAACAACAAAATCGCTTAACTTGATGCTGTCTATTCCGTTAAACATCAGTTTCTAGTGAACGCGCTATGAATGCCTTGAAATGAATCAAAACCTATTTAAGAAAATCGATGACCAACCAGAAACTGTCCAACGTGGGAACTCTAGCAAGACGCCTGACTTCAAGACGGGAGTAATAGATACATTTGCTGAAATGAAAGACATGCGAATTGAACCCATTTACAATAATATTGTTTAAATTGACGTACGAAAATCTATCTACTATTTCTCTTACTAAATCTACATATTTACTTTTTATTCTAAAAGTACGTTGTTATTTGACAACACCCCGCTGTCTGTATAGTCTATATTTAAAAATAAAACGAGTGCACGTAGGGTTATAAGTTGTTATACGGTTTATCATACTTTCAGAGTCATTAATACATTACTGAATACAGACCAGTATGCGTCGAAATAAAAATTCAATATAAAGCTTATCATTAAAATAGTTTAAATAAAAAAATACATCAGTCTACCCCCTTACTTACTTCACGCTTCGCCACTGGATACATCAGTGCACCATGTCCCTCAGCATAAGAAAAGAATCTTGTGAAGACCTACGTGTGCCCTGTTGCGATACACAATCGCGACCTGGACTCTAGACAAAGGTGACATGAAGAAATCAGAAGCCTTCCAAATGTGGTGCTGGCGCCGTTCGGGGAATAAGCTGGGTACGGGAGTAACCTAGATAGATGTCAGGTGTGAAAGCTTATCTACCGAATCCAGAGGACTATAACCATGTCGGTCGCTATTTGTAATATTATTTTAATACTTACTTGGGTAAACTGTACTCATTCTAAACGAAATCTATGTACCGTTTATAAAATAAGAGCCTTGTATGCACATAGCTCACAATTTAAAAAAAAATTATATATCTGGATTGGTCACGTCCACAGTCAGAAGGAAATGCAATTTTTAATTTTCCGTCGTGTCTGTCTGTCTGTCTGTCTGTCTGTAAGCGCATCACGAGGGAATGGATGAACGGAATTCAGTAAACATTGATATGCAACGTCGGAGAATAAGGCACAACGACTTAGGGTTAAATGGGCACTTAGAGGAAGGCCTAAAGTGTAATTCTCAAATATCTAGTTTAATTGGTCCTATCGATAAACACTACATAACGAAAGTTATAGATAATACAATCTACGATCACTTAGGTCTTATACAGTTTTACAGTATCGGCTATGATCACGAAGATATTCATTTAATTAGATTGTTTTATGCTTCGTCCATTACAACGCGGAGCCATGATAAAATGCTAAACAAAATCGAATGAAAATCGACATGTAAAGTCAGGAAATAAGACACTATACTCTAGGATATAAATAATTTTGTTCACTCTCGTAGTTTTGAGAAAGGCTTAAAATGTAATTTTCGAATATCGTTGTTATTTTAGTGGTCCTATTGACATTTAAACTACACATACAGACATGCTTGCTAATATTTCAGGATGAACCAAATCTCGGCTCTCCTGCCTTGGACAACCAAACTTGGGGGAGGGAGACTCCAAACTGATCATTTACCCGTACATTAAAGGAGCAGTTTAAAATTGGTTATATTGAGTGGAAAAAACATACGGAAAGTTATTAATGTCTGAAGTATCATCTCTGTATGGGATAATAATAACTAAGTTCTGTAACACAACTTTTGATCCACGAGTATAAAACATTAAAGAGTCAAAGTCAATGATAAGTAAGGGCGGCAATAATTATAATTTTAGTATCATGTTCCGTTTTTATATTTGTTCAGTTTTGTTAATGTTATTTACGTGTTGTATATTTTCTGAAAATGAAAACCTACAACCTGTTTTCCAGTCATTGATCGGGTCTGGGATGTAATGAACGAAGCAGATATAGGCTGTTAGTACGATGGGGTCGCCACTCCCAAAGTCATTTATTAATGACTGATAGATGCTATGAAATGAGAATGGAGAGTGTTGCTGGAATGAAATATGACAGGGAAAACAGGAGTACCCGGAGAAAAACCTGTCCCGCCTCCGCTTTGTCCAGCACAAATCTCACATGGAGTGACCGGGATTTGAACCACGGTATCCAGCTGTGAGAGGTCGACGCGCTGCCGTCTGAGCCACGGAGGCTCTTGTATATTTTCTAATTAGTAGTATTTCAGTTCATTGATATGTACTCCGTATCGTATTCCTTCTAATTTGTGTTTCTTTGCATGTCTGTTTGTTGGTTTGTTAGTCAATTTGTTTTGGCTGAAATAGGTGCATGCCTAATTGCCAATATACTGTACATTTTAATTGCATGTGGGTTGAATTAGAACATTCATTCACTCAAGTCATTCGAATGGACGATGTAATTGTAGGATTAGGCTAAAGTATGTGTAACAATACATGCAAGAAATTCTAATAGTTCTGCTACTGATCATATCGATAAATACTAGCCTGCATAGCAGAAGTGTTAAGAATATAATTTTCCTATCATTTAGTCTCATAAAATTTTCCGTACCAGCCATAATAACAGAGTTATCTATAATTTATGCTTTTGTTGCTTACTCCAGCGCTAACATAGAAATGCTGTTTAGTCGTGGTAACTGGTGATAGTGGTGCTTATGTCCTGATTACCTTATGTGAAAAAGCGCGTGCTCATGAAAGCATATCGTCAAGTAAAATTATAAAGATGACTATTTAAATGAGAAAAAGTCGTGATTGAATGTAATGGAAGGAGGAAGAAGGATGCCCTAACATCACAGTCAAAAGAAAACTAGATGAGAAGACCTACAGTATCGAAACCCCACACTTGGCTTTCTTTTATACCGGAACGAAGAGATCAAATCAAATTCAGCAATAATACAATCGATCATTATTAACATTATTTTTATTATAATAATGATTTGGTTTTAGGGCACTTGCCCAGGTGGCAGATTCCCTATCTGTTGTTTTCCTAAGCTTTTCGTAAATTATTGCAAAGAAATTTGAAATTTATTGAACATCTCCTTTAGTAAGTTATTCCAATTCCTAACTCCTCTTCCTATAAACGAATATTTTCCCCTATTTGTCCTCTTGAATTCCAACTGTATCTTCATATTATGATCTATCCTACACACTCAGTCGTATTCGTCTACTAATATCATTCCATGCCACTGACAGCTCAGAACATATCACTTGGTCGAGCAGCTTGTCTCCTTTATCCCAAGTCCTCCCAGCTCAAATTTTGCAACATTTTTTAACGCTAATCTTTCGTCGGAAATCACCCAGAAAAAATCGAGCTGTTTTTCTTCAGATTTTTTCCACTTCTTGAATCAAGTAATCCCGGTGAGAGTACCATACATTGGAACCATACTCTAGTTGGGGTCTTACTAAAGACTTATATGCCCTCTCCTTTTCATCCTTACTACAACCTCTAAATACCCTCATAACCATATGCAGAGATCTGTACCATTTATTTACAATCCCATTTATCCAATTTTTGTGATTACCCCAATAAATTACTCGCATGTATCACGCCAGCAGATGTAGAAACTGTCTCCCTTCGTTGTTCGAGCATTTCTGGCACCTGCTTAGGAAGTTGTTCATTACCCACTACAATTTATTCACGAGTGTTAGTTCATCTAAACTGTGTGATTTTGTAGGAGACATTTCCAGAGCGTTACCGATGTTACCTACAGTTTCTTGTGTGAGTACTCTACCTGATTTATTATGTTTCTTATCAAGAGGACTTCCCGTCTTACGTAATTTATTTACTAATCTATGAATCGAAGTCCGATCTAGAACTTGAAAATCAGGAAACTTCTCTTGAAATAATCTCCTTATGGCCCTCGCACTTCCTGTACGGATGTATGAATCGTAAATTAAAACACTTTGGAGAACAGAATGCCGATACCCGACTTGAGCCATCTGAGCCATTTCACTGAATTCACACACTGTACTAATGCCATCAACGAAACACGTGCAACGTTTGCAGACGTTCAAGAAAGACTGAAACCTGGCGCAGTAGAGCGGCCTTGAGTATATCCGGCACTGTATTTTGCCACCGGCCGACTCACTCACTCAGGAATTCCCGCGCACAGGTAGAACGGTTCCGCTTTATTCTGCTCACCTGTTTTATGCTTATGGGTTTATGTCGTGTAAACAAAACAAACTGTAATTATTTATCTACAATTACGCGCCATGAAAATATCAATGTTAACATTAATATTTTGGTCACTTCCTGTAGAGGCTTTAGACATATTGCTCATCACATCGCTGTAAGTGTAGATGTTCCTTCATTCCTTCCAAACCAATTTCCTACGTCTCAAAGGATTAATCATTTCTTCCCCTCTGCCACATAGGCTCCCTTACCTTTCTCTCAGTTATGCAGAGAATCACATTCCTTAACTTTAAATGTCGTTTTCTTTATGATGCAAAACAAGACAACTTGAAATGGTATTCGTTCCCGGTGAAGTTAATTAATTTGCCTCAGATGAAGAAAAGTTTCGCCTGAGAATAACATTAAAGGAAAGTAGCCTTTGGGTGTATCATTTTGAGAACAATTCCCTTGACTTGCGTTTACACTTTCCGAGGTAACATTTCCCTAACTCCGACTTTTTTGTTTTCACTTTCCCTTCAGAGGAAAAGTTGCCTTTTTACTCAGTGCTGTTTTATCCGATATTGCTACCCATCAGCTATTATTCCCCCGTTTTAAGACACTTTTAAATTTATTAAAATGTCTATTGCGTTATTAATTATACACGCCAAGCTGAGTAGCTCAGACGGTTGAGGCGCTGACTTTCTGACCCCAACGTGGCAGGTGGGATCCTGGCTCAGTCCGGGTATTCGAAGGTGTCTCGTGTCGGTAGATTTACTGCTGCGTAGAAGAATTCCTGTGGGACTAAATTCCGGCACCTCTGTGTCTCCGAAAATCGTAAAAGTATTTTGTGGGACGTAAAACAAAAATATTATAATTAGTAGTAGTAGTAGTATAGTAGTAGTAGTAGTAGTAGTAGTAGTTATACGACGCAAAAGTGTCTAAATAGGTCTACAGATTGATGGATATTAACTTATCGGCGATTCTGATTTTGCTAAATGCGGCGAGAACTTCGAAGGTAACGGGCCACGATCTTAATTAAAATCCATCTTCTAATATTGGTATTCCGAGTAGGTACTTTTATGTTATATTCGCTCGCTAGACCCTGTTAAGAAATTGGTAAGTTAACTAGTTGAAACAGTAAATATGTTCTTGGTTCACTGAAAAAACGTAGGTTCAAATTCTCCGTCCCGAAAATGCATAATAAGTGTCAAATATTTCAGGAGACTCCGACTTCTCCTTTGATCATGTTCTTGCAGACTCCCCAGAATCCGTTGGTCTGCATGCGGTCCGCCGAGGACCGGAGGATTGGTTATCACGTGGGGTAAATTTTCCGTTTTACTTGTCCATCATGCTTGAAGGTGAGCAGTTGAGAAACGTGATTAGGTTCTGGTGAAAAACCAAGTTCTTCCCGATAGTACAACCGAGGTTGTTAGCCCATGAGAGCGTTGATAGTCTTGACAATTGCTTTACTGCGGAATATTCTTCCTTATGCCAACCCCCCTTTTATCCGGGCTTGGGAACGGCAACATCATTAGGTTACTCAGTCCACCCAATAGTACTGTAGGCGGAGCTGTTATTATTATTATTATTATTATTATTATTATTATTATTATTATTATTATTATTATTATTATTATTATTATTTTAACTATAGCACGCCTTGTGGCCGTGATCGTTAAGGCGTTGAAATCTAAACGGTCTGACACCGAGATTAGCCGGTTCGAGTCCCGTTGGTCGAGAAAGGTTTCACCATCAGGATGTTGACCGGCTGGGTAGGGGAGGTGATGGTATACAGTTTCTAATCACTAGATTGCGTGCCTAAAGTCTGGATTAATTTCCAAACCTTTCAATAATGCTCATATGGAGTAATGAAATGTCGTATGGCTTTTAGTGCCGGGATATCCCAGGACGGGTTCGGCTCGCCAGGTGCAGGTCTTTCTATTTGACTCCCGTAGGCGACCTGCGCGTCGTGATGAGGATGAAATGATGATGAAGTCAACATATACACCCAGCCCCCGTGCCATTGGAATTAACCAATTAAGGTTAAAATCCCCGACCCGGCCGGGAATCGAACCCGGGACCCTCTGAACCGAAGGCCAGTACGCTGACCGTTCAGCCAGCGAGTCGGACCTCATATGGAGTGAGAACATATGACGCTGTTGATGGTGATTCGTCCGTCGGATGGAGATGTAAAGCCTTGAGCAGACCCTTTACAGTATGTTATTGGACAGGAGTATATTGTGTAGCGGCACCCACTCCTTACTATCATAATATCACGTCATTCATGACATCCCATTAACACCCTCTTATTTATCAAGTTGTTTCACGTCGCACCGATACAAATAGGTCTTACGGCGACGATAGGATAGGAAAGGGATAGGAGTGGGAAGAAAGACGCCATGGCCTCAATTAAGGTACACCTCCAGCTTTCGCCTGATGTGAAAATGGAAAACCACGGAAAACCATTTTTAGGGCTACCGACAGTGGCCTTCGAACCCACTATCTCTCTAATGCGAGCTCACAGCTACGCGATCCTAAACGCACGACGAAAACGTTCAGTACTATTAAATATTCGGATGCATTTGACGTCAGGAAGGGCATCCAGTCCATAAACACTCTACGAACATTCATCTCAGTTCATACCGGACCCCGTAGAGAAACGGGACATGTGTGAGATGGCCAACTGTGAGATAATATAATTGCATTATTATTATTATTATTATTATTATTATTATTATTATTATTATTATTATTATTATTATTATTAATTCCCAATTGGGAAATATCCAGGTGGCAATGGTCACTTACAGTTGTATGATAATAAGGTAAAGTTAAAACATAACTACCCAAGAACAATACCAAAACAAAAGTACAACATGCAATTCCATTTTTAAAAATATTACAAGAAATATTAATATTCTAAATATATCCAGTACAATACTATAGGGTTAGCTTACTACTAGCTCAACTTTACAAGTGATAATAAAGTAAAGTTAAAACTTAACTGCCCAACAACAACAACAGCAAGAGTACAACAAACAACTCCATGGAAAGAAAATACGACATGAAATACTACAAGTTTAACATTCTAATTCGAGCATCATAATGTATATACGAATTCACACACAACTTAACTATTTCCCATGCTTAACACTACTATATAGCTGCAGTTATATTACAAATCAATCACTGCGAATTGAAGCTAGATAATTGAGTGAATAGTGGTTAAAGGGAAACACTAACAAGAACAGTTCGCTGAAAGGCAAATCCATCAATTCCGTTATCACGCTATGTCAATTCATTAGGTCAACATTAACTCAACCTCTCACTAGCAGACCTCAGTGGCGAGGTCGGTCAGTCGTTCTTCCTCTGCTCCCAAGACAGTGGGTACCACCCTGGTTCAGGTCGATGACATTTAAGGTGGTTTAACTGCGGTAAGGTCTCCTGCATGATGAAATTTCAATACCTCAAAGTAGTTACAGCAATTACAGGGACGCCTGCGAAAACAGCTATGTGATAATTTTGTGGGAGAAATAGTGGCCCGCAGGGCGAGGATCCTGTGAAGTTCCTTGCACAATATGTTTACGAATAAAACACCGTCTCTTTTACTACTATTATTTATGACCCTAGAAATGCACACACACACACACACACACACACACACATGTTTCTATTCAACCATGAACGGACACACTTTCTAATTGCTGTCTATTTACAAGTCTCTCACAGCGGGAATACAACCAATCAAATCAATCAATCGAACAATCAATCAATCAATCAATCAATCAATCAATCAATCAATCGCTACTGTTCAGCATCCAGGGCCGCCGCCCACGTAGCAGATTCCTTATCTGTTGTTTCCCTAGCCTTCTTCTTACGCGATTGCAAAGAAATTGCAAATTCATTGAACATCTCCCGTCGTAAGTTATTCCAATCCCTAACTCCCCTTCCTACAAACGAATATTTGCCCAATTTGTCCTCTTGAATTCCAACTTCTTCATATTGTAATCCTTCCTACTTTTAAAGACACCGCTCAAACTTATTCGTCTACTAATGTCATTTCACGCCATCTCTCCACTGACAGCTCAGAACATATCACTTAGTCGGGCAGCTTACCTCCTTTCTCCAAAGTCTTCCCGGCCCAAACTTCGCAACAATTTTGTAACGCTACTCTTTTGTCGGAAATCACCCACAATAAATCGAACTGATTTTCTTTGAATTGTTTCCAGTTCTCCGATCAAGGTATCCTGGCGAGGGTCCCATACACTGGAACCATACTCAGCTAAGGTCTTACCAGAGACTTATATGCCCTCTCCTTTACATCTTTACTACAACCCCTAAATGCCCTCATAACCATGTACAGACAACTGTACCCTTTACTTATGATCCCATTTATGAGATTACCCCAATGAAGATCCTTATTTATACAACACCTAGATACTTACAATGATCCCCAAAAGGAACTTTCACCCCATCAGAGCAGTAATTAAAAGTGAGAGGACTTTTCCTATTTGTGAAACTCACAACCTGACTTTTAACCCCGTTTATCATCATAGCATTGCCTACTGTCCATCTCACAACATTATCGAGGCCATTTTGCAGTTGCTCACAATGTTGTAACTTATTTATTATTCTATAAAGAATAACATCATCTGCAAAAAGTCATATCTCTGATTCCACTTCTTTACTCATATCATTTATCCATATAAGAAAATATAAAGGTCGAATAAAACAGCCTTGAGGAATCTTTCCTCTTAATTATTACAGGGTCAGATAAAGCTTTACCTACTCTAACACTCTGAGTTCTGTTTTCTAGAAATATAGCCACCCATTCAGTCACCAGTTTGTCTAGTCCAATAGCCCTCATTTTTTCCAGTACTTGTCGGACAGTCTTAACCTGAAGGAAGCTCCAATCCTATTTGAGTCGGTGGGTGCAGTTTGTGTCTTGGCCTACAAGTGGCCACGGCGGTCCGTGATTCGGCAGCTCTGAACTCCGACCGACGAACCGAGCAGAGGAGCGGTGGCCACGGCTCTACCGTGGCTCTGTATTCGGGAGACGGAGGGGAACTGGTCCCCACTGTCGGCTGTCTTGAGAATGTTTTCCCTGGTTTTATATTCTCCTGCACTAATGCGAAAGATGGAACAGTTCCTAGTATAGGCCACGGCCGCCAACCCCCTCACCTTCTCCGAGCATCTCCTTCACTGCAAGAAATCTCCCGGCCTGAGAGACGGCACTATCGTCTAAGAGGCTCGCCTCCCCATTCAGGGGATGAATGAAAACGTTTTAGTAGTAGTATCATATTTGACAGGCCTTTCACTGGCGCTCACCAGTATAGCCACCCCACACAGCAACTGCGTACGGACAGGTTTGAACACAGAGCTACTCGCCACACATCACACGTTGATTGTTCCTTCGTTCGACTCCAGAGACATTCTAGTAATTGAGGAAATGGGAAAGCACTTAAGTCCAAAGATCACTTTGTTTCTTTCCGCGGATATGCAAGCAAGAAGCAATGCCAATGGCGCGAAAAAAACCCTTAAGTCTATCCATCGTTACCCTGAAGGTCGCTAGATGGCATCAGAATAATAAGTCCGGACGCCTTGGTATGGAGAGAAGTATTTATTGCAATTTTTGACTTCAGCGCTTTCCCGTGTCAGTTTCTCAATTCACACATGCACATGAACAGTAACAGCTCAACAGTATTCGGCAGTGACTACTAATAAAGATCCAATTACGCTTGCGATAGCTTTCTGCTCAGTCCACAGAAATACACAGACACGCAGTACTCTCAGGTAGAACACTGTCTTCCGTTCCGTACGCTGCCTTGAGTCCAGCTACTCGCTGGACACTCCGACACCACCACAACAACCACAACTCCTCGGTCAGACCACGGTGGAACACTTGCGACAACAACACCTCTTTCGCCCTCAGCCCAGCAACCGAACCCCAACACACTGACTCCACCATTGAGTCCCATTGTAACTCTTAACACTCACATCAGCATGGAGCCTAACACTGACCCCGAGTTCAGCACCAACACTGGCCGACTGTCCATGGCTAGCCTCCTCTTTTATAGCTCGGGTGATGTGTACCAGAATATTCGCGACGTGGCTAGAGACGGAAAATTCTCGTTGTATCTCCCAGGTAAACCAGCTGACGAGAACAATACACGGAAAGGCCAGCCCCGTCCTCCAGGCCGGCTGGCATATCCCGGTCGTCCGTCTCACAAACCTCTTCCAGAAGGTACCGAAAGGGCTGGCACGTAACAGTATTGAATTGTAAATTACAGAACCATACCGGCGAAAATACTGCGCTGAAAAACACTGCTGTACAAAACTTAGGGACGGAAGTAACTATCGCATGTTGTGTCACTACCGTGTAACATAACTCGATGAAACTTGAACCGTTCATAGGGAGAACTGCTACAGTATGGTACGATAGGCAACTGAAAGGAATATGCGATGAGAGAAACAGAAATAATAATTTTATACAGAGACAATAAATTACACGCAAGTCACTGCGACTCATGATGGCCCCCTGAACATCACGAAAGGAGGGACATGGTTCTTAAAAGGCGGTGTGATCACCACGGTCAGTGATGCATGCTTTGAAACATGTTCCCATGCTGGCAACAAGATTACTAAGGCTTCTTGTTGTAGGGCACTCTATTCCTCCACCAGCGCCGTTGACAACTTCTGGATGATCGTTGGTGCATGTGGAAGTGGTGCAATATGTCTGCCGAACAAATCCCACAGGTGATCGATGGGATTTAACCCTGTAATGCCCAAACCAACTGTATGATGATATAAAAATGTTTCTAGTAAAACTACTTCCTATAGCCTCAAATTACTCTATTATATGCATTTTGTACCATTTCAAATTTTTGACCCTTTTATTTTTAATGTGACATATTTGTTATACTGGGCATTTACTAGGTACACGATAGATTTCATTCAAAAATATTGTATTATTAACTAACTTCTTATGTATGTATGTACAGTCATTCTCTTCCTAAAGAGTGGCTTGATATTAATTATTTACATTTTAACAGAAATAGGCCTTAAAATTAGAATAATCGAGCATATAAAAATAAAAAGCATATAAAAATGAGCATAAAAAAGGAGCATTTTAGTTCAATTTTCACTGTGATTATAATTTTCTAGCGCTATCTACACATGGAACCTTCTGAAGCAATTATTGTCTTTGTTCAAACAAAGAAATACACTACACTTTTCACAGCAAATGTGGGAGGCCATCTTGATGCATATCTTGCAGCATCCTGTTGTGTCTTGCATATTGGCCAGTGCTCGTACTTGTCTTTCTGGCAATCAGTAACTGGAATAATTGTAGCTGCTTTCTTCCTAGATTTTGACACATTGTCACTGCTACCTAGGTCATCCTCGCTTTGCTTTACCGTTGCCAGCTGAAACAAGGGCACATGCAATTTCAGCCAGAAACTTTCTGAATGGCATGTGTGGCTCTTGTAGACGTTTGCAATTCTCGCTGTACTTGATCCAACTATTGACAACTACAATGCATATCAAATTCCAAAAGATGTACAGATACCATCTTCTACTCGTTCTAGGGAAACCTGAAAATAATAGCAAATTATTACCCCATATTTCAATCGTATATGGCATACGTGATGGTCAATAATCACTCAATTTCAACAGGACAGACAACAAACAACAGCAATACATAATACACGCCATTCATTGGAAACACCCTCCAATGACCAGTGTTACATATTTGTAACATCAGATTCTGAAATGGCACTACAGCTACACATATCGAGTTAGTGCACTCCCAAAGTACATTTTCTCTTCAATGAATATTATACTTTCATTATACAACTTTATAAGTATGGAAAACACTAAATTATAGAAACAGTAAGAATAACAAAGTTACCTTGCGTGTCATCTTCCTTCACAGCAGCGACCGGTTGACTTCAATAAAATGGCGCGAACTTCCCGGACCACAGTTGAAGAAAATATCCACCAGAGTGTGTTCACGACTGTGTGACAAATGTGCTACACTGGGCAATAAGAATAAAAGAGATGTATTCTAGCTTCTGATAGCATCTGAAAGTCGTGTGACAAATTTGTCACGCCGGGCATTATAGGGTTATGTCGGGGGAACGGACAGGCCAGTCCAATCGCTGAATATCCTCTCGTTCCAACAGCTCCTCGACCTGCGCTGTTCGATGCGGTCTTGCATTGTCATAAATAAAAATGAAGTCAGGGCCGAATGCACATTTAAAAAGATGCACAGTCACAATAACGTTGGCCGGTGAGTATACCCCGTTTAAAGATTTGAAGATCGGTACGCCCATGCAACATTATGCCTCCGTCACCATAACACTTGGACCACCAAAAATGATTATGTTCGACAATGTTCTTGGGTGAATTACGTGTTCCCACCTCTCGCCTGATGAAGGTACGCCTAGAATCACTACTCGGACTGAATCTGCACGCGACCCCACTCATCGTCGGTTCAGACCTGCCGCCGGTGTGCGGGTGTCGCCGGTCAAACAGACCATCTCCACGCACTCGCCGTGCCACTGCGGAGCTTGAGTTTGGTGCCTTGCAGTCCTGTTAAATTGCGCCCGCTGATTGACGAGAGTCTCTTCTTGCTCCTTGCACAATGCAGCGGTCATCTGCTGCTGTAGTTGACCTAAACCCCTCTTCTCCTTCGGGCAGCAGTGCCTGTGCTTCGGAATGCTCTCCATGCACGTGAAACAATGCTGTAAGCAATACCAAACTCCTAGGCTACACTCCTCACACTTCGTCCTTCTTTCAGTTTCTCTGTGATTTTATCCCGTGTGAAGTCATCCAAATATTGTGTCCGGGCCATGTTGTAATGAATAACACCACCACAGTGTACCGTAACAGCTCGATGATTGACTCACATTGTTTTATCCCGTTCCTTTAACTGCCTCGTTTTGTGAGGCCACCAGACCCATTTGGCGCTATAGTCCCGCTGACCTCACGTTAAGTGTGCACGTGTGGGAGACCTCTGGCAATACGTTACCGCACTTTCATTCATGTCAACATTTTCATACCATTCATAGCAGGGACTGGCTGCACAAGGAATGGCATTACTAGCATCGCTCATACCTCAGTCACTTTCATATTGTCAAAGCCAAGGATAAGACAGAGACAGATCAATGAAACTAACAAAATTGCTCTAGCCCATACCAGAAGACATAGTGCACTGTAAACACTAGGTCCTGCCAGCAAAGGCATCTCGAAATCTACGAGCTGATATTTATTGCTCTCACTCCCAATACTCGAACATTCGTATTATTAGAGTAATCCGTACCTATTTACTTTATTTATTTTACATTTTATGGCCTTCAATGGACCGCTTTAGTCAATTATACAATGGATTTTTCGATTTTCTCTCAGCCTAGTAATTCTTCATTCGCTCGGATCTTGATTTTCTCTCTTCGTCTGAAATCACTCTTCCCATGGTTTGTCTTTAGATCTTGGTCTGTAGTCTGGAGTCTATGTTTTTGAGTGTCTTGATTCTGTGCGTCTTGTTTTTTCGCATTTAAATAATAAAAACGAACACTCCATTTAGAAAGGCTTGAAATATCTTTGGAATGAGCTACCGTCATCGAACTTGCATTCCTTACGTAGTAGAGGCTTCCCTCAATAGGTCGTATGGAATTATACATATTACAGATTGAAAATTATCACTTACTGGAGTCTTGTCTTTGAGGTTACAGTCTTCGTCCGAACTCGGAAGTAAGTGCCGTGAAAAATGAAAAAAAAAAAAAAAAGGAACGACTCTGTGTTAATTTTATCTTTCGGCTTTTACGGAATTATATACCCTATTGAGTAAATATTAAGAGAAAATAAGTATCCAAAATAGCTGCTGTAGTTTAGTGAATAGGGTGGCAATTACACCCAAAAGTGGGGTACTTTCATCGGTTCTCAAAATGATAAAAAAAATTATAACTCATAAACTTCATATCAAATTTGAATGGACCTGTTTCATAAGTTTCTTATCGACAGGAAAAAGCCAAAAATGTTTGCAAACCAATTCGTACCATAAATGTAGGACAAGGAGTTTATTAACTGATTTTCGCTGCTCGTCTTTAACTTTCGTTAGGTGCTGTAATTGGACGACCATGGAGAAGGTCGTCTAAGCATGTTGAAGTGAAGGTGTCTGCATGTCCTACTGCTGGTCAAAAACAACAGAAAGGAATATTGATATATTTTCCAGTAGTCATCAGTTCTGTGAATGGGCACAAAAATAAACTCCGCGCATGCGAAGCCGTGAGTAAAAGGTAACATAGAGTCTGTCGTCTTAGCAGCGTAAAACCTTGAAAGACTGTACGATCCTCAGATATGAACACACCCAGAGGAAAATTAAGCCGATTTTTCATTAGCTGAAAAGAAAGAAATAAGCACTTCAGGCCAGCAACTCAATTTTGGAAACATCCCAGGGATGTGAGCTACGAATTTTAGGTAAATAAAATATAATAAAGTAGGAGAATATATCTTTATGTATTCCTAAAAATTACAATCATATTCTCAATCATCGTTACCCAGTCGATTAGATCACGGCCGACTTGATGCGTCGCTCTAGCTAGCTCCTTACAGGCCTTGACAATCGGGTCTACGCACTGTAATCGGAGTAGTTTCGTAGCTCGACACTCGGCGCTGGCGGCGTAAGTTTTTGCGATTTATCGTAATTTGGAGGTATGGAGAATGTTACATAGGTAATATTGTTAAAATGATTCATCCTAAAGACTACTTTTGCTGACATTTGCCAAAATAATGTCGTCAAATGAAACTCCGGAGAGGTGGAGTAGCCCAACTGACGTTCGTTGACTGTGAGGGACAATAGCAATTGCTTTTATTATCCATAGCATTTAGATACATAGGAGAACTTCCCGCAATACTTTTGTCTTCTGATGTTAATCTTGAGATTAAAAGTCATTGTTCAATTAGAGTTTTAAAATTCTTCAGGTGCTGCCGTCGGGAATGGTGCATGGTCAAAACAGAAGTGTCTTAATTTTTTCCTATAAATATTGGGTGTAAGCATAACATAAATATTTTGACTCAGACATGTTGGCTGAATAGTCAGCGTACTGGTCTTCAGTTCAGAGAGACCCGGGTTCGATTCGCGGCCAGGTTGGGTATTTTAACCTTAATAGGTTAATTCCAATGGTCCGCGGGCTAGGTGTTTGTGCTGACCCCAAAATCCCTGCAACTCACACACACCACACATAACACCACCCTCCACCACAATAACACGCAGTTACCTACACATGGCAGATGCCGCCCACCCTCATCGGAGGGTCTGTCATACAAGGGCTGCACTCGGCTAAAAATAGCTACACGAAAATATTAATATTGCTTCAGGCATATCTCCACTTTATGCTAGTTGATCTACAGTGAATGTGACATTTGAAAATGAATTTGTAAGTAAATCTCAACAACATCAGAATTCATCAGATGATTTTTGTCATAGCTTTCAACGTAGTCTTCTCGGCTTTGTGTCAGCTTGTTAGTTGTAGTTGAAGGCAATAAATGATTTCTGAGAGATGCAAAAACTTTGAAATCATTTCCCGAAATTAAGGCTACAGAAAACAGCAGAAGCAGAATTAGTGTTAGGGACAAAGTTATCGCGAGAAATTGCTTTGAGCCACTCCTTAGTTTTGTCCTGGCCTACAGGGAATTCGTGAATTGATAAGTGTCCTTTTGCTCACTTTCCTGTTCAAAGTACAAAAAGGTACACAGCATTACTTGTTAGTATATTTCCAAACACAGTTAAAGAAAAACAAATCGCTACACTAGAAAATTAAAAATTAGCGCATAAATTAAAATTGTTATTTAGGACGAGGTTACGGCGAGAAATCGCTTTGAGCCATTCATTACATTTGTTCTTGTTTGCAGAAAACTTCTGTTCGAAGTACAAAAAGGAGCATAACAATATCACATATTTCAAGATTTGTAAACACAATTAAAAAAATGAAATCATCGCACTACATAATAAAAAAATAAAAAATTAGCTCATAACTATCAACAACAAGGCAACAAACACATCATTGCGAACACATTACCAACACTTACAACAGCAAAACAACATAAATGAAACTGGAAATGCGATGATTTGCTGTATAGAGCTTCCTGTCAGTGATCTGGGAGGCCAGCGCTCCAGCAGCATTATGGTGAAACTTTCTAATTACAGCTTTACGCTGGGCTTCACAAGCGATTGTCACGGCGCAGTGAGGGATCCAGTCGGCCGTGATTAGATTAGCACTTTGACTTTTTCTGCCACTACGAGCTCTAATGTGAGTCAATCCATTGTTTCACTTAAGCACCACTACGAGCGGTAATGTGAGTCAATGCAGAGTTTCAATTAAGTCCTTATAACTACATTCGGTGTGGATATTTTTCAAAATAAAAACCAAGAAACGCCTGAGGGTATTGAACCAAGGAGCACATTAAAGAAAGATTTATGTAAATAACTTAATTTCGCTAGTATTTTAAACAAGAAGAAAATGACTAAAGAAACAGGTGATTTTAGGCTGTTTTTTATTTATTTATTTATTTATTTAATTATTAGATACAACCTATGGAGGGCCATTTTACACTAATAATAATAATTTTAAATACGTATAAAAGATAACAAAGGTATAAACAACAATATTAAATAACAACAATAAATTAACAATTTTAACAGTAACAATGTAACAACAATGACAACGGTAACTGGCAAGTGTCGGTTACTGAAATTAGAAAGAAGAAAGGTCGAGGGTCGGAGGGACGGAAGAAAGTGAAAATCTTCTAATTTTTTGTTTGAAGGATGCGAAAGGTGTGAATATGTCAATATCGGGTAGTGAGTTGCCAAGAGTAGGGAGACGGTGGAAGATAGAGCGTTGTTGTAAAGTTAGGCGCGGATGGGACACATGATGAGTGCGCCGGTTGCGTGTAGGGCGGGGAGGAACGTGTATAGGAAAGTACGCCGGAAGAGAATTACATTTGGTGCAGCCATTGATTATTTTGTGAAGGTAACATAGATCAGAGAACTGTAAACGGCTTCTCAGGTCAAGTATACCCAGATAGTTCATAATGTGAGATTCAGTTTTATTAGGATTGCGAGTCTTAACAATGAAAGTGAAAAAGTTAAAAAATACTATTTAGTTGAGATATGTTTGTGATAGCAGATGAGGACCAAATAGGGGAACTTCAGTTAGGCCGTAAGTGATTTTCGAAATTCGTTTCTTTAGTTTGATAGAACTATCCGAGACTCACAATTTGAAACCTTTGTGCCCTTTAGCCCGGCACAATTGAGGAAATTGCTTAATTTTACGTTTTTCATAATATGGGGCCCCTACCTCGCTAAGAAATGTTTCCAGCACTAAAATGAAACAAGAAAGAGTCTCCTTCTTGCCAATGTAAATGTAGTAATGTATCAACATTAAAGCAGGAGGGAACAGAGTGAAACAAATTGGGAGCGTTACAGTGTAGAGGGGAAGAGATGGATGTTGGTGCCGGTGAGTACTGAATGTTGAACTAGCCACTTCCGAGTCTGCAGACTAATTGTGAGCACCCATTATTAAGGAGTCATGTTACAGTCAGCTGAAAGGGACCGTTTGTTTTTCCCTCAGCTACTGGCTGGACATAAGTAACTTTCACCATTTGTCATACTAATACAAAACCTCTTTCTATTCATTTCTACTCGTCACACCGCCGTCAACAACAGAGGGACTCATTGTGTAAGTCGCGGCTACATAAGCAACGTGTTGATTGAGGTCCCTCAGCTGCCACGGCCTAACGTCTCAGGGGCATTCTGTGGAGGCCGAGAAATATTCCAAAGGCAGGTCCTACACCTTCAGCCATTATGCCTAGTTTATACAACGCCAGTTAATGAGACAATTATTGGTGATAGTTGTCCTCTAATCACTGCGGCACAATCCCTGACCAGTCCAGTTGAACGAGAACCCGTTCACACGAGGAAGCTGTTGCAATGACAGTAGACTGAGAAATGGCTGAGTGTGCCGCGTCCGCAGGAGTGATGGGATAATTGGGTACTTTTAATAATCGAATAACCTCCATCTGATTATTTAGATAATGGAATCAGTTTCAAATACCATTCAATTGTAGTGATGCCATAATCGAATACTTTTAATATTCCAATAACCTCCACCCGATTATTTAGATAATCGAATAAATGACCAAAGCAATCGAATGAGTTTCTAACATCATTCAGTTGTATTGCATAGAATATTCTGACGCGTCATGAATCAATTTTTCGCTTTAAGAGTGTCGGATGGATAATCGACTGAAATAAGCGAATATATGAACTCTTATGAAAATAGAAATACGCCTTTTTTCCAAACGTATCCCCAAATGTTGAAACTAAATGAGTGGATTAACTGGCTTAATAACATCACTTTTCATTCGACTATTTCGAAAGCAGTCACTATCCAACTGCCTCATTCATTCGAACGCAGTTCAGAATGAATAATCGAAAAAAGAATGGAATGGAAAAATTCACTATTCGATTGCCTCATTGATTCGAATGGAGTTTCGAATGAATAATCGAAAAAATAATCGGATGGGAAAATTCACAATTCGGTTGCCTCATTGAATCGAATGGAGTTTCGAATGAATAATCGAAAAAATATTCGGATGGGAAAATTCACAATTCGGTTGTCTCATTGATTCGAATGGAGTTTCGAATGAATAATCGAAAAAAATCTGTTGGAAAAATCCACAATTCGGTTGCCTCATTGATTCGAATGGAGTTTCGAATGAATAATCGAAAAACTAATCGGCTGGAAAAATTCACAATTCGGTTGCCTCATTGATTCGAATGGAGTTTCGAATGAATAATCGAAAAATTAATCGGCTGGAAAAATTCACAATTCGGTTGCGTCATGGATTCGAATTGAGTTTCGAATGAATTATCGAAAAAAGAATCGAATGGAAAAATATTCACTATTCGATTGCCTCATTGATTCGAATGGAGTTCATCATCATCATCATCATCTGTTTACCCTCCAGGTTCAGTTTTTCCCTCGGATTCAGCGAGGGATCCCACCTCTACCGCCTCAAGGGCAGTGTCCCGGAGCTTCAGACTCTTGGTCGGGGGATACAACTGGGGAGTATGACCAGTACCTCGCCCAGGCGGCCTCACCTGCTATGCTGAACAGGGGCCTTGTGGAGGGATAGGAAGATCGGAAGGGACAGACAAGGAAGAGGGAAGGAAACGGCCGTGGTCTTAAGTTAGGTACCATCCCGGCATTCGCCTGGAGGAGAAGTGGGAAACCACGGAAAACCACTTCAAGGATGGCTGAGGTGGGAATCGAATCCTCCTCTACTCAGTTGACCTCCCGAGGCTGAGTGGACCCCGTTCCAGCCCTCGTACCACTTTTCAAATTTCGTGGCAGAGCCGGGAATCGAACCCGGACCTCCGGGGGTGGCAGCTAATCACGCTAACCACTACACCACAGAGGCGGACTCGAATAGAGTTTCGAATGAATAATCGAAAAACTAATCGGTTGGAAAAATTCACAATTCCGTTGCGTCATTGATTCGAATTGAGTTTCGAATGAATTATCGAAAAAATAATCGAATGGAAAAATATTCACTATTCGATTGCCTCATTGATTCGAATGGAGTTTCGAATGAATTATCGAAAAAAGAATCGAATGGAAAAGGATTCACTATTCGATTGCCTCATTCAACCGGGTGAATAATCGGAAAATAATCGCATGGGAAATATAATCGAATAATATGAAGTAATCGAATAAGCGATTATTTTGTATTCGATTATCCCATCACTAATCTGTAGTATCCCGCGAAAAATTACATGTATTTTGTAATTACCGTGTATGTGCCGGGAATTGATTGCTGAGTCATGCAAAGCTTTTGACCTCAATCACACGGAATCCTAGAATGTTCATCTTATCGGTAATCTCAGAAAGTGGCGCTTGACGAGTAGTTTTATCCTTGTTAGTACTGGTCCCGCAAACATTATCGTTCCCTGTACAGCTCAACGAATTATACGTTAGTATCGTCATCCTACGTCGGAGTCAAATTACGCGAACAGCTTGCACAAAATTTAAGAATGGAAGTATTTAAATTATCAAGACCATGCAAGCGGCAGCACTTCTCGGTTGACACAAGCGACCTGGCACAAAATAAATATACAGTACCGGTCAAATTTTAGGACCACATAAAGAAATCACGAAATGTCCTCTGGAACCTAAAATTTTGCCAATAGACCTCTGTAATTTTCTGAGTTCTCACATGTAGTAGGATATATGTCGCCTGATTTCATTGATTTATTCCAAATACTGTAGAAATTACGAATTTTCAACTCTTGGAAGGTGACACCAAAAAATAAAAAATGGTAATATAATATACTCTATACTCTAATTGGTTGCAAATATTACCACCAAGAATTCTTTGTAGACTTACCAACAGGCGGGGGCCATTTTAGTATAAATATCAAAATTCGGAAAATATGTAGCACCGTTTATTTGCTTGTTTTATTTTTTTCTAACCAGGGCCAAAATGCTTAATATTTTTTTTTGCATGTAAGGTGCCACATCTGTTCTGGTGCCTATAACATAAGATGGTCCCTTATGCAAGTTCACCACCGATCGCTTTTCTAGTAGCTCTAATTATCGCAATGATGGGATGTGAACACCAAGATCCATAAGTATGCCGTAGCCCTCCTTTTGTCAGATACAGTTTCTTGAAAAATGCTTGACCGAGGATTTAGCATTGATGGGACTGAAATTTCTGGACGGTTGATCCGGGAAATCGTTTCTTCGAGGAACGGATAATGTGGGATGTTTACAACGAGATTTAATTAGGATACTTGAGGGACTACGCAATTTGAATTAATAATCCGGGAAAATGTAGTTTCCCAGAACGAATATTCGAGGTTCTACTGTATAAGAATTGTTCTAGTTGTGTCCAGACAGGTTTAGAAACCAAACTGGACTAAGTCAGGGAAGTGTACTGTCTCCACTTGTTTATAGTGGTTATTTATTGATATGAGTATATATCACATATCGTTTAAAGAAGATTGGTACTAGTTTCGACACTCGTTGCGCGTCATCATCAGCCAATGAATCAATTGAGCAAAACCCAACTTAATATTTTTTTGTCTTTGTCATGTATGGCCCATGGTCTCAGGACGAGCTATCGGCGTCAAACTTATCTGCCCTGATAGTTTCATTTGCACTCTGCTGAGGGCATCCATGAACACATTTCTGATGCCGATAGCTCACACTGAGACCTGTGACAGGAACAAGGAAAAATTGACAAGTTTAGCGCTGGTTTGAAAAAAAAATATACACACAAAATTCAGTGCCGCCTTTTTATCAGAATATTTATATTTATACTAAATGATCCCCTACTATTCCTAAGTGTATAAAAGAATCTTGGTGGTGATACTTGAAACCAATATTTCCAAAAATGTTGACTTTCTGATGTGACCGTCCAACATTAAAAATGTATAACTTATACAATACTTGACGTAAATCACTGAAATCAGGCGATCCATATCATATTAGATGCGAGAGCTCAGGAAAAAATACAGAGGTCTAGTAGCACAATTTTAGGTTCTAGATGGAACTTCATCATTTTTAATGTTGTTGTAAACTTTTTTTCCGGTACTGTACAGCTACTGGCCTGTCTCGTTCACACGGCGCCAACTTTTCCGACAATACTGAGCAAATGTGAGCTTGAATTCGGGAGATAGTGGGTTCGAACTCCACTGTCGGCAACCCAGAATATGGTTTTTCGTAGTTTCCCATTTTTACACGAGGCTGTACCTTAATTAAGGCCACAGCCACTTCCTTCCCACTCTTAGCCCTTTTCTATTCCATCGTCGCCATAAGACGTCCGTGAACTCGGTCATAGAGGTCAGGTAACCACTCTCTAACTCCTGCTACCACCGCCACCGTCTGAACACAGAGTACAGTAACGTTACATCACGACACCAGTCCGTGCATGCTGCTGGGCTGCACGAGATACAGTGACCGCAGCTTTCGACTCTGCAAACCACATCCAATATGGATTGTTAGATAAATCGATGCGTGTGTTTAATGGAATAGATTGCTCGTACGTAGATTAAATTTAACCGAGAACTTGTAGTGGTTGATTTATTTGCTGATGAAAAATATATTTTATGACCTACAATAAAGCATGACCTTATCAACACGAAGACGAATTGCCAAGCCGAACATTTTTATTCTTATTTTCAAAAATCTTCTCCATGAAGGATGGAGCACTTGAGAGGTAGTATATTAATTTCACTGGAAATTTTCAGAGGTCAGTTTATCGTTCTCTCTCCCTCACACGCCTTGGGACTGTTAATACCGTTGATTTTCCCCTTAAAACAACACTTAGCAACCTTCTCTCTTCAACCGAGCGAGTTAGCTACGCGTGTTGCGTCACGCAGTTGCCGCAAAACGACATATCTGAGAAGTACTTCGTTCGAAGAAATACGAGGTTATAAAATGTATTTATTTATTTATTTATTTATTTATTTATTTATTTATTTATTTATTTATTTATTTATTTATTTATTTATTTATTTATTTATTTAATTTATTTATTTATTTTTTATTTATTTATTTATTTATTTATTTATTTATTCATTTATTCATTTATTTATTTATTTTTTATTTATTTATTTATTTATTTATTTATTTATTTATTTATTTATTTATTTATTTATTTATTTATTTATTTATTTATTTATTTATTTATTTATTTATTTATTTATTTATTTATTGTTCAACAGGCATTTCTGCCCACTTACAGAACATTTCCCTTTCTTATTTCTAATTTTATAAATAATTTACAATAACAATTAAAATATGCGTAAAACTATACTTACGAACTATGGACAGTGATAACTGTGTATTACAACTTATTACTTTAATTTCTCCTAAAATATGTATTGTTAATCTGAATTAATCTACGGACTGAACTATTTATGATACACAAGTATGCTATTCTACTTAATTTATGTCTTCTCTCTGAATGGCCTTAAGAAGACACTTTCCTCGTGAAATATGTCCACGTTTGGTATTTTATAAATTGGCTGACATATTCTGTTTAATGGTGAATTCATATGATGATTTGTGTTTGACCTTTTGGTAAAGAAAGCTAAATTATTTCTATTACTTCCAAGCGGTACATACAGGTTTATTTGGTGGAGTAACTCTCGGTTATCTGCTTTACCTTTGATAATCTATGTAGATATTTTACACTTGTTAATGTTCTCCTAGTATGCAACTTATCTATCCCAAAATTTGTTATTAAGTCACTATATACCTAGTATGTTATACTACTTTTAGAGATACAGAAATACAGATGATCTTGAACATTTTCTATTTCTTTGAAAAGTTTATTACAGGATGGATTCCAGACTATAGATGCATATTCTATTACTGTTTTAACTAGTGAATTATATACCTGTACAATGGCTTTGATATTTTCGAATTTGTTTGTGTTTCTCTATAGAAATACTAGGTACCTCTACGCCTTATTTACGGAGTTACTTATTTGTATAAAGAACTGAAGTTTATTATCAAATATTACTCATAAATCCTTCTTTTCTTCAACTCGTTTTGGGCTGATACTGTTCATTTCATAAGAATGGATTTTTGGTTGTCTTTTTCTAGTAAAGGTCATCGATTCACATTGAATTGAAAGAGATTGTTACTAATCTTTACATCATTGTTGCTAACTCACACTATTTTGAAAAATGCTTAAGAATTTGTTATCAGTAAGGTTCGTATGTTGAGGAAAAGTCATTCCTGAGTTCATTTTACCATAAATATGAAAAATAAGTGTGGGTGATGAGTCACTGCCCTCGTTTAAAGCAATTTAATGTTGCATTTAAATGTCATATTTTGCTTGATTCACTGACATAGGATCATATTTTGTTATATTTTGAGCATTTCTGTTGAAACTGAGGCATCGTTTTTTAACAAGGTCCATGTTATCTGCGGCGAGTTTCAAACACAGGATTTCAAAATACTGTAGTAGATTTATTTGTCTTCCTTTTCCAGAAACAAGTGGCATGATTCCGAGAAAGAGATGCTGTACGAACGTACGCCGACATTTATCAAAAAGCATGCTAAAATTATTTTTGGCATTGGGGAGATTGTAGGTTCGAACCCAATATCGGTAGCCTTGAGCATATTTTTTGCATGGTTTCCCATTTTACACCAGGAAAATCCTGGGTCTGTGCCTTAATTAAGGCCACGGCCGCTTCCTTCCCACTCCTAGCCATTTCCTATCCCATCGTCACCATAAGACTATCTGTGTCAGTGCGACGTAAAGCAACTTATAAAAAAATTGATTTACCGTTATTTTTTAAAAATAACTGAACGAGAACTGCGACTCGCGGCTATGATACTGAATGAAAGTGTAAAGTGATAATTTACTTTAACGTGCTCTGTCAATTTGCACGATTAAATGTGTCTGCTGTATTATCGCTAATTACTTTTTGACACGTAGACTGCATTTCCCCACCTAATCAGTACTTTTATTTATATTAAAGTACTTAAAATATTTTCCAGTACCGGTTTCGGCCTTAGTAATAGGCCATCTTCAGGTACTGAAGAGTACACAGCACGCTCCCGACAAACACGTAAACGATCAACTAGAGACAACAGAAAAATGTTCCGACACAGCCATTACAAATCTCCAGGAAGGTAAGGTAAGGGTTATTCTGCTCGAAGGCAGGTCCGAACCTCCGTGTTCCTGAGCCGGAGTTTATGTGCGGTAGGGTGGGCAGTTCCTTTCCGCTCCTCCATTCCCTTACCCCCACCAACAGGGCGTGGCAACCCATCCAACTCTTGACCACGCCCAATGTTGTTTAACTTCGGAGATCTCACGGGATCCGGTGTTTCAACACGGCTACGGCCGTTGGCACAAATTTCCAAGACATCAGAAATTACGAAAGAAGGAACAGTCTCACCATATTACTCCAAAACATGGCGCATTAAACTTAAAACAACCTGACATCGAGCAGTGCTCAAACCATATGGAGATGTTAACTTAATTTATTCCTTCCACCAAAACTGACACTTTAAGCATGCAATATGTATCCGCGTTAATAAATAAATTATAAAAGTGTGTTAATAAAACATCAAGATGCTTCTTCTGCTTCTTGTTTAAAGGGGCCTAACATCGAAGGTCATCGGCCCAAAAAACATCAAGACCAGTGATACTTCATAAAAGAAATTTTAGAGATTTCAGTTTTATCACAAAATGGTATCATTTCAATTTAGAAATAGGTAGAATATGTAGTGTCTAACATTGTAATATAGAAATCAGAAGAGTGTGTTAAAAGAACATCAAGACCAGTGACACTTCACAACGAACTACTAGGTAATTTTAGACTTTCACAATTCTCATTGACTTTTATCACAACATCGTATCATTTAAACTTAGAAATAAGTCGTCCTAAACTTAGAATTAAGGTATTTAACATTGCATGTTATTTTTAACAGAAATTAAGGTTGTTCAACAGCTGGAAATATGTTTGAAATACTTTAATATAAATACAATTATTGATTAGGTGGGGAAATGCAGCGTTATAAATGTGATCATTGGAATCTTCAATACGGGACATGAAGCTAATAAACTATGAAAACTACGTTTAATGTTGGTAATACTCTAAAACTTGCTAGCTAAAAGCTTAAGTCATATTTTAACTTTTTAGGTCATATTTAGTTAGTTTTTAGGGAATATTTGCTTGCATATTTTTATATTTCCTTAGGTCATAAACTTTGGAAACCTAGTTATGAACATTTCATGTTCGCAACACCTTTCACGCGTTGCCAACAGAAATGTCGTTATCCACAAGAAGTCGGTAGATGTAAAAATGTTAGGAATATTTGTTACCAACATATATATATATATTAAGCCCCGTTTACACCGAATGTTACCAACACAGCTCACAACAAACAATGCTGTCGTCTTCGTCGGCTGACTGTCATTGACGGGCGACGACGTGCTGGTCAGCGGAGGGAGCTGGGAAAATGTTGCTAACATGGAAATTAGAAGTCACACTGCTGCTCTGTTACCAACATTTGTTATAAGACGTGTTGGTAACATGGCCCGCTGCCTGCCCCACAAGACCAGGACAGTTCAAATATCGAAAGTGGTGCTAAATTTGCAAAATGTCTGAATAGATCAGAAACTACCGTACTCTCTTTTGGGGAGAGTAGAAGGAAGTATGAGAAATCAAGTAAGCTCGAGGAGTGTGCATCAGAACGTGCCAGAGATCACCGAACGCGAGTGGCGCCGACTTTGTGGAGGCAAGGCGTGTTCTGACCTCCCCAAAAAATGTTCTTAGGGGGGCAGACTGCCATTTAGCCCCCGCCAATAAAATTATCCTCCTAGATGTAAAGTTCCCTTAAAGCGTGGAGTTTGGTAGTCGTTTGGCTGCCAACGCGTTAAATCTGGAGAAGGTAGTAGATGGTTTCATATCAAGAAATGAGATTAGAAAGCGGGCATTCCTTCAGAGAATTGAAGTTCCAAATGGAGGCTGTTAAGGCGGTACATTTGATGGTGGAACTTTTCACATTTCGTAGAATGAAATGCATAATAATAATAATAATAATAATAATAAATATTGAATTTTCACGACCGCATTGTAATCGAAACAGACTTTCAACGTATTAGGTCGTGTTACTTACATGTTGTACGTGTTGAAGCGATGTTAAGTACAGAACAAAAATGGTCAGCCGGACACCAGTGGGATCCGAACCCACAACCTCCCGATTTCGCGTCGGTTGCTCTACCAATTGAGCTATGGTGGCCTAGGCCATCTTTGTTCTGTTTGAAAGGATCTGAGCTACAGGTCTGGCACTGCTGCTAGCACACTGTAGAGTGCGTTCACGTCGCCCGTTGTGGGGCATGTCAATGAATATTAAATTTTCACGACCGCATTGTAATCGAAACAGACTTTCAACGTATTAGGTCGTGTTACGTACATGTTGTACGTGTTGAAGCGATGTTAAGTACAGAACAAAAATGGCCAGCCGGACACCAGCAACCGACGCGAAATCGGGAGGTTGTGCTGGCCATTTTTGTTCTGTACTTAACATCGCTTCAACACGTACAACATGTACGTAACACGACCTAATACGTTGAAAGTCTGTTTCGATAAAAATAAACCTCAATCATTGGTGGTGGATCTTTAACCAAAGACATTGAGAAACAAGAAAGAAAATTTTACGAAACATTTTTGGCCCAGTGTGTATAGATGGAATATGGAGAAAAAAATCATCCCAGGAGATATATTGTCTTTCTGAAAAAATTTCTCACACTTTTCGGAAAAGACGATTGAAATTTTATGGACACATTATCAGAATGAACACTAACAGGCTAACTAAAAGAATTTTCAACCTGGCCCTTTCGTCTAAAACCAAGTACAGCTGGCTTCGTGAAATTGAAACACATCTCCATGAAATCAACATCTCAGAAGACATTGTACAGGACAGATGTAAATTCAAAACCAAAATCGACAATCACCACTTTGAAGACAAACCCAACACCAGAGCTACTGTAACTTGGACAGAAGAACGAAGGAAGAAGCTCAACGAGAGGATGAAGAGATTTTGGGAGGAAAAGAAGGCCAACACATCAGCTAAGCAAGTTCAACCGTGCTCCTGAGTAGGGCATAACGATGTAAATAATAATAATAATAATAATAATAATAATAATAATAATAATAATAATAATAATAATAATAATAATAATAATAATAATCGAATGGCCTAAGCTACCTTGTGCAAATATTTCAATATGACGGCATCTGGCTGTCCACTCGTCAATTTCGACGTTCCGTTTTACTCTAGACTCACTAGATGGCAGACCGAGTAAGCCGAAACTCTCTTGGGCGTCCGTGGCTGAGATTTCATTAATTTTGTCGGGCAAACATCAAATTTGTCACCGGAGATCTTTCACATGCCGACATCTTACGACATGGAGTGTCGAATGGACATTATTCCGCACTTCAAAAATCGGACTGCCTCTGCCGGGTAAGAACCCGGCTATCTTTGGATCCGGAGGGCGACACTCTACCACTGATCCATAGAGGTAGCTATGACATGTGTAATATACACTAATAGGAAATGTATTCAGAAATTGTGTTTATGAAACATGTTCTAATTTCTTTCATCATCATCATCATCATCATCTGTTTACCCTCCAGGTTCGGTTTTTCCCTCGGACTTAGCGAGGGATCCCACCTCGACCGCCGCAAGGGCAGTGTCCTGGAGCTTCAGACTCTTGGTCGGGGGATACAACTGGGGAGTATGACCAGTACCTCGCCCAGGCGGCCTCACCTGCTATAATGAACAGGGGCCTTGTGGAGGGATGGGAAGATTGGAAGGGATAGGCAAGGAAGAGGGAAGGAAGCGGCCGTGGCCTTAAGTTAGGTACCATCCCGGCATTCGCCTGGAGGAGAAGTGGGAAACCACGGAAAACCACTTCCAGGATGGCTGAGGTGGGAATCGAACCCACCTCTACTCAGTTGACCTCCCGAGGCTGAGTGGACCCCGTTCCAGCCCTCGTACCACTTTTCAAATTTCGTGGCAGAGCCGGGAATCGAACCCGGGCCTCCGGGGGTGGCAGCTAATCACGCTAACCACTACACCACAGAGGCGGACCCTCTAATTTCTTTACTTGTGATTATTTTTGCTAGCTTCGTACGTAAAAGATTCCTTCAAAGTTCAATTTTTCTGTTTACTTGCGAATATTGTTATTATATAGGAATGTTCGCATTAATAGTTGTTCCTAATTTCACATGGCTGTGTTCATGTTAACCATCCTCCTCCCCCCCCCCCCTCCTTCCCCCCGCAATAATAACCCGAAGTCGGCGCCCCTCCCGATAGCACAAAAAAGAGGAGGCGTTTCACGCAGCGGGAATTACGCACTTCCACCGCGCCTAAAGACTGGGAGTCTGCTGTAGATGACGAAGTAGTCACTGGGGACGTTTCGTATACATCTCTGACCAGCAGCAGCTCGTGGAGGATGAACAGGCCTGACTCAAAGAGCGCGTCGTGACAGGCTGGCACTAAGCACATTGGTGGACACATCGTTATTACATCTAATTCGGTCTAATTCATTTCTGCCATAAATGCGTTTCTATGCCATACATCTTGCGGAACATGCCATCCGCTTTTTCTTGCAGGCTCAGTTTTCTGGTCGCATATTATTATTATTGTATGTGTGTGTACGTTGAGTCTTCAGCCCTAAGGCTAGTTGGCTCCTCAACAGCTCTGCCATCAGCTGTCATAGATAGCCTAGGCATCACTAGTTGCTTTACGTCGCACCGACACAGATAGGTCTTATGGCGACGATGGGGTAGGAAAGGCCTAGGAGTTGGAAGGAAGCGGCCGTGGCCTTAATTAAGGTACAGCCCCAGCATTTGCCTGGTGTGAAAATGGGAAACCACGGAAAACCATTTTCAGGGCTGCCGATAGTGGGATTCGAACCTACTATCTCCCGGATGCAAGCTCACAGCCGCGCGCCTCTACGCGCTCGGCCAACTCGCCCGGTAGGCATCACTAAAGAGGCGTACTAGGGAAATAATAATAATTTAATGCTAACTACCCTTTTACGGTTTTCGGAGACGCCGAGGTGCCGGAATTTAGTCTCGCAGGAGTTTTTTACGTGCCAGTAAATCCACCGACACGAGGCTGACGTATTTGAGCACCTTCAGATACCACAGGACTGAGCCAGGATCGAACCTGTCAAGTTGGGGTCAGAAGACCAGCGCCTCAACCGTCTAAGCCACTCAGCCCGGCTACTAGGGAAATAAGGAGCGAGGTAGTTTCCCGTTGCTTTCCTCACCGAGCCAGAAGTTTGCTACTATATATTAGTCTGCCAAGCCTACTGAAATGCATGCACCGACCGACCCTATGAGCAACATTTTCATACCATTCATAGCAGAGACTCGCTGCACAAGGAATGGCATTACTAGCATCACTCATACCTCAGTCACTTTCATATTGTCAAAGCGAAGGATGAGACTGAGACAGGTCAATAAAAGTAACGAAACTGCTCTAGCCCATATCAGAAGACATAGTGCAGTGTAAACACTAGGTCAAGCCAGCAAAGGCAAATTATTATTATTATTATTATTATTATTATTATTATTATTATTATTATTATTATTATTATTATTATTATTATTATTATTATTATTAGTATATAACCTGCATAAAAATCAATCTGCAGTGATAAGAATCGAGGGCTTTGAAAAAGAAGCAGCAATCAACAAAGAGCTGAGGCAAGGCTGCAGTTTGTTCCCCCTCCTTTCCCATTGTTCATATAAAACAGGCAGTAAATGAAATCAAAGAGTAATTTAGAAAGGGAATCACAATCCACGGAGAGGAATTCACAATCCTGAGATTTGTCGATGATATTGTTATTTTATCTGAGACTGCAGAAAATCTGGAGATATTGCTGAATGGTATGG
This sequence comes from Anabrus simplex, assembly GCF_040414725.1. Taxonomy (NCBI): domain Eukaryota; kingdom Metazoa; phylum Arthropoda; class Insecta; order Orthoptera; family Tettigoniidae; genus Anabrus; species Anabrus simplex. The sequence goes on along the minus strand of NC_090265.1, from coordinate 1,768,862,096 downwards.
ACGGAGTCTTGGGTAAGGAGTACAAGATGAAAATAAATAAGTCCAAAACAAAAGTAATGGAGTGGAGTCGAACGAAGGCAGGTAATGCAAGAAATATTAGATTAGGAAATGGAGTCTTAAAGGAAGTAGATGAATATTATTACTTAGGTAGTAAAATAACTAACGATGGCAGAAGTAAGGAGAACATAAAATGCAGACTAGCACAAGCAAAGAAGGCCTTTCTTAAGAAAAGAAATTTGCTCACTTCGAACGTTGATATAGGAATTAGAAAGGAGTTTTTGAGCGTGCAGCGTGACATTGTATAGAAGTGAAACATGGACGATAACTAGTTCAGAAAGAAAGAGAATAGAAGCTATTGAAATGTGGTGTTACAGAAGAATGCTGAAGGTGAGATGGATAGATCGAATCACGAATGAAGAGATACTGAATCGCGTTGGTGAGAGGAGATCGATTTGGCTAAATTTGAAGAGATGAAAACTCGTGTCCTCATCTCGAGGTGGTGCGGTTTTCTCAGGCACACCCCCATTGGAGGTGAGCTGCGTGTACCATTTCAACCACATACCAGCCCTCCTGCCATTCTCAAATTCCTGGCAGTACCGGGAATCGAACCCGGCCCCCCGAGGACGGCGGCTAATAACACTAACCGTTACGCTACGGAGGCGGATGGAAGAAGAGATAGCATGACAGGACACATCTTAAGACAGCCAGGGCTTGTTCAGTTGGTTTTTGAAGGAAGTGTAGGTGGTAAGAACGGTAGGGGTAGACCAAGGTATGAATATGGTAAGCAGATTAGAGCAGATGTAGGATGCAGTAGTTACGTAGAAATGAAAAGGTTAGCACGGGATAGGGTGGCATGGAGGGCTGCATCAAACCAGTCTATGAACTGATGACTGAAACTAAACATCATCATCATCATTATTATTATTTCTCCCTTTGGATCTTCCAGGTACCACGTGACAATGTCAATGCCTCATCTTTCGTCGTTCCTTCTTTCTTCCTCCAATCTCCGGCATCTTCTCACGATGTCTCCATTTCCTCTCTTCGCATTATTTTGAGCCTGTTTTCTTTCCCTCCTGAAGTTGGAATCCTTTCATATTTAACACTTTCTTTCTAAAAAAATCTCTCTCTCTCTCTCTCTTTGTTGCTTCTTCTCCTCCTTATGTTGTTTCTTTCCAAATGTTTCTTGATTTCAGGAATCCATTATAAGTTTTAGGAGATTTTTCCCGGTTGGCTATTCCATTAGAAGATATAAATTTGATTTTGGTCCGTGGTGGATATATAGCCGGCCCCGTGGTGTAGAGGTAATGTGCCTGCCTCTTACGCCGAGGCCCCGCATTCCATTCCCGGCCAGGTTAGGTATTTTTTACCTGAATCTGAGGGCTGGTTCGAGGCCCACTCAGCCTACGTGATTACAATAGGAGCTATCGGACGGTGAGATAGCGGCCCCGGTCTAGAAAGCCAAGAATATCCGCCGAGAGGATTCATCGTGCTGACCACACGACACCTCGTAATCTGAAGGCCTTCAGGCTGAACAGCGGTCGCTTGGTAGGCCATGGCCCTTAGAGGCTCGTGCGACATGGGGTTGGGTTTGGTGGATATATATAATATGTATAATCGCACCTTAGTAAATAAAAAATCCACCTTTCCACCACAATAATAATCTTTTGATTTTTTATTCTGCAGTAAGTTATACATTAACACGGGATATGTTTCGTCCTGTTTTAGGACATCATCAACCGTTTTTTTAATATTTCGTGTGGCTATTTCTAGCCGTGTGCAGCCCTTGTAAGGCAGACCCTCCGATGAGGGTGGGTGGCATCTGCCATGTGTAGGTAACTGCGTGTTATTGTGGTGGAGGATAGTTTTATGTGTGGTGTGTGAGTTGCAGGGATGTTGGGGACAGCACAAACACCCAGCCCCCGGGCCATTCGAATTAACCAATGAAGGTTAAAATCCCCGTCCCGGCCTGGAATCGAACCCGGGACCCTCTGAACCGAAGGCCAGTACGCTGACCATTCAGCCAACGAGTCGGACATCATCAACCGTGTTTTCTTGTTATAGATTACAATCGACACAGAGAGCAAGGATCCATAAAACATTACATAATCAACAACATTTACATGACAAGTAGAGTAGTAAAAATTCCGATAGGTTTTGTGAATCTTATCTTCTAATCATGTATGACATGTATTCTTTTTTTAGAACTCGTTATTATTCCACGTCGCACTTATACACTGTAGCATATCAAAAATCTTCGTTTGACCAAAATTGGAATATAAATGAGCACTATTAAAACAGTCCGCCTCTGTGGTGTAGTGGTTAGCGTGATTAGCTGCCACCCCCGGAGGTCCGGGTTCGATTCCCGGCTCTGCCACGAAATTTGAAAAGTGGTACGAGGGCTGGAACGGGGTCCACTCAGCCTCGGGAGGTCAACTGAGCAGAGGTGGGTTCGATTCCCACCTCAGCCATCCTCGAAGTGGTTTTCCGTGGTTTCCCACTTCACCTCCAGGCGAATGCCGGGATGGTACCTAACTTAAGGCCACGGCCGCTTCCTTTCCTCATCCTTGCCTGTCCCTTCCAATCTTCCCATCCCCCTACAAGGCCCCTGTTCACCATAGCAGGTGAGGCCGCCTGGGCGAGGTACTGGTCATACTCCCCAGTTGTATCCCCCGACCAAGAGTCTGAAGCTCCAGGACACTGCCCTTGAGGCGGTAGAGGTGGGATCCCTCGCTGAGTCCGAGGGAAAAGCCGAACCTGGAGGGTAAACAGATGATGATGATGATGACTATTAAAACAAGGAAAACATATGTAACCTACTTTGTATGAGGTGGAAAGGGAATTTATTATTGTTGGGCAAATACTGACCATTTTTTACTTGATGAAGTTAAAACAAATTCCTAAAATCTGTTACCTCCAAAACCCACAACTACCCACTGCCGACTCCCTCAAAAACCACCTACTGTGTTAACAGCTGCTCTCTGTCATGAATCCAGGTTGTTGATTTCTTGTTCCAAAAATATTTAAATATCTCTTTGGTTAACCTGTTGTCGTCCATACTGTATACATGTCGGAAAATTATCAATCTCCTCTTCCACATTATTTCTGTTATGTTTTCTATGTTCCGATATATTTCATCATTACTTCTTGGTTTCCATAGTTCTTAGCGGACCAAGTATTTTCCGCATAATTTTTCTTTCCAGTTCATGTAATTTATTGAGCTTGTAATTCAGTCCTAACATTCACTCGCGCATAGACATTCCGATTTGACTACTGTGTTGTAGTGTTGTATTTTGAGAAATTTAGACAAACACTTTGGGTTGTAGACGTTTCTAGTTATAGCGTATGCTCCTTCCATTTTGTGAATCTTTTCATCTATAGTGGATTTTTCCAAACCGTTTTCTTGAATTGTTTCCCCCAAATATCTGAATTTCTTTACATTCCTTATTCGACCCATTTCTGTTATTAGAAATCTACAGAAATTCTTGAACGTGTTCTATTTGCCGTTTCTTCCAAAAGACTGACTTGTATTGCTGAATTTCTCAGGTTCTCCGAAAGTATGGCGAAATCATCTGCAAATGCTAGAAGTTTATTTCAATACTTCTGTTGTTTCTTCCCTGCGTATTGGTGATAGCTTGTGTCCTTTCAGTATTTAATTCCAAATTTTTACTATTTTCTCCAGTACGACTCGTTGGCTGAATGGTCAGCGTACTGGACTTCGGTTCAGAGGGTCCCGTGTTTGATTACTGGTCGGGTCGGGAATGTTAACCTTCATTGAATAATTCCAGTGGGCAGCGGGCTGGGTGTTTGTGCTGTCCCCAACATCCCCGCAACTCACACAGCACACATAACACTATCCTCCACCACAATAACACGCAGTTACCTACACATGGCAGATGCTGCCCACCCTCACCGGAGGGTCTGTCTTACAAGAGCTGCATTCGGCTAGAAAGAGGCACGCGAAATTATTCTTATACTATTTTCGCCAGAACACAGTCGAGTAGGAGTGGAGATAAACTCTTATTATTATTGTTATTATTATTATTTGCAAGCGAATGGGCCACTAAGGATTACACTACAACTTCATTTCTTTCTCTTCGTGCGGAGTTTTCTTTGTGTCCAATACTCCTTCATGCGTTCGCTGGCCTGCTTCCGTTGTTAATCTGTCCAGACTCTTCCGGTCTTCCTAGTTCTTCCTGCGGCTTGAATACATTCCAAATTCTTCAGTGTGTTCCTAAACGTATACCTTTCTAACAGCTGGACTTCTGAGATGCTTATCCTTCTATGTTACCTTAATCCATGCTGTAGTGGTCTTTTCTCTCCAGAAGTAATCAAATATCTGTTTGGTAAGTCTGTTTGCGTTAATTCTGTACAGATGTCCAAGATACGCCAGCCTCCTTTTCTTCAAATTTTGCTCAAATTCCCGTGCATTCTGCTGTTCTGAAGTACAGCAGATAGAACCGTTCCGCAAGTTATTTCCAGTAATATCTTAGGTGAATAAGCTGCATATATAGGTAGATGGCGATGTTAGGTAACAATTTATAACGGAGTAATAATAATAATAATAATAATAATAATAATAATAATATTAATAATAATATTATATGCTCACCCCTTATCCCGTTTCTTACGCGGTCGAATATGAAGTAAGATTAATTTTCGTTGCGAGTTTTACGACCGGATGCCCTTCATGACGTCAACCTCATCGGAGGAGTTAATGAGTTGAAATGAATGGCGTAACACATGATATGTAGAAGGGAGAGGGGAAACACGGTGCCGGAACATAGCCTACTCTTTTCGAATAGCACCAAGGGGTCTGCTCAAGGCTTAAAGTCACCATCAACCGCGTCATATGCCCTCACTCCATATGAGAATTTCGGAGAGGTTGGTTTGGAATTTAACTCAGGCTTTTGGCACGCAATCTAGTGATTAGAAATTGTATTCCACCACCTCTCCTACCCCGCCGTCCAACATTCCGATGATGACCATTTTTTCAAACAACGAGACTCGAATCGGCTAACAATGGTGTCAGATCATATACACTTGACGCAGTAACGACCATTACCGTCAAGCGTAATAATAATAATAATAATAATAATAATAATAATAATAATAATAATAATAATAATAAATCTTTCTTCCTTTCTTTTTTTCTTTCCTTCTTTCTTAATCCATTTTCCCTCTAGGGTTGGCTTTTCCCTCGGACATAGCCACGGATCCCACTCCTACCGTCTCAAGTGTAGCGTCTTGGAGCGTGCGACTTTGAATCGGGGCATACAGCTGGGGAGAGGACCAGTACCTCGCCCAGGCTGCCTCATCTGCTATGGAGAACTACGGCCTTGTGGGGGGATGGGAAGATTGAAATGGGTAGACAAGGAAAAGGCCAGGAAGCGGCCGTGGCCTTAAGTTAGTTACCACTCCGGCATTTGTCTCGAAGAGAAATGGAAAACCACGGAAGACCACCGAAAACCACTTAGAGGTAGGAATCGAACCCCCGACCACTCACTTCACCCCCCTGAGGCTGAGTGGAGCCGGGATTTGAACCCGGGACTCCGGGGTTCACAGTTAATCACACTAACCACTACAACACAGAGGTGGATATAATAATAATAATAATAATAATAATAATAATAATAATAATAATAATAATAATAATAATAATAATAATAATCTCTTCCGGAAATGAATGCTCTATCTTGGCAACATAAAGCAATGGGCCTTCTAGGTTACGGCATTTCAGAGAACATGGTTCTTAATTTTAGAGTAAGATTATCTGTAAGAATTTCTGAGATTTGCCGATCGTTGAATGTGTTGAAATTGTCATCGTACATAATCTGTGTAGTTGTTTTAGTCATTCCATTCACATTTTCAGTGTGGAGATACTTCTTCTTGAAGGTTGGCGACAATCACATCGAAGTCTGTACGATGTTCTGTAGATACATGGAATTAATTTCCCTTGTCAGCAGCTGTAAGAACGAACATAATTTCGTGTTCCCCCGAGCTGTCTGCTTATCTCTCCTTTAAAGATGTGTTTATGTGTCTTTCTGTCAGTAAAAGTCGCGTATATTATCTCAACGTGGCGAAAGTATTTATAAGAAGCGATTGTCACGAGCATAATATTTCAGGGCCTAAGTAGTTATGTCACATCAACGGAGATTTTAGAATTCCAATGACTAAGACCTTTACTCTCAGGAAGTCTATGGAGATAACCCACTACCCAGGGCCCCACAACTTGGTACACGTGCTTGGCCCCATATCGTAGAGCTGGAGTTGTGTTCGGTTTGTTTGGAACTGGATTTCACCGTCCAACCGAAATTACTGACCAACAAGCCGACCATTCATATCCCTCCGTGGTTACCCAAACACCGCATGTGGGAGCTAGTGAAACGTCGCTTACCACCAAATTACATGTGGTAAATATTGTTAGCTCTTTAACCACATTTCTAACCGCCTAACGGTTACAGAGGAATAACTAACATGATGGTCTATTCTCAGTGCATTTATCATACAAAAAAGTCTACAGCCCTTCAGACAAGCAACTCGATATTGAAAACATCCTAGGGATATGAGCTACGAATTTTAGGTAAATAAAATATAATGTAACAGTAAATGTGGTACTTTGGCGAGCACGAGAAACGCAGGGCGTGCACCAATTTGTTGAAGTGCATACAGAGGGAGAGGGTGTGTTTAGAAGAAAATCTTTCAAATTTTTTTCTGAATTTATTAATAAGTTCAAAACCATGTCACCTCTGTACAGCAGATATAGTAGAAGTATTCCCCGTCCTAGGGCTGGCGATGTCCTTGGATTCCGGCGGCTCCTCTCCCTTCCATACCAGTGGACCACCATTTGTCCCTCGATGGAAGTTCTAGAAGATCCATTCGACGCCTAGAAGATCCATACGGTGCTGATGAAGGGCGTTGAGACCGACCACGTAAATGACGAACGTGAATGAACACCGTTACGCCTTGGGGCGAGTTAATGCAAAAAACTGCTTTTGCACAGATGAGAGAAAGGTTTATCACTGGTTTTAACAAGGTTCATGACACGTGAGAATGTATGTTTGAAGGTCTATCACACGGTAGAAATCTATCCCGTGTTAAATCCTCAATCATTCGAAATTAAAAAGAAGGTCATTAAACTTGAATGAGTATATAAGTTTAACATTCATAAAATGAAAGTCCACTCGAAACTTATCGTCGAATTTCAAAATAGTCACTTAAAGTTTGTGGCACTTGGCATAATGTGAAGTTATGCTACACGACTTAGTTGTTAGTTTGAAGCACCATTCAATGTAATCAATTGCACTGGAAAAAATAAGAATGTTTCATTCGTGAATTCAGACTTGTTCACGCATTGGTAATGACATAAAAAAAATAAACGAAATTAATCATGCATCAATAGTCCTCGGTTCGACTGTTCATAGAATCGGAACGCACAGCTGAATGTTCGTAGAATTGAAATGTACAGTTCTTAGTAGAATTGAAATGCACAATTCACACACGCAGTCTACAGTTCATTACCTACAAATATTTACACAGTTCATGAAATGGTAAATTAGTGACGCAGTCATGCTTGCAATTCGAGTAATTCTGAATAAAAGCACAGTCTCGTTAACTTGAAGTATTCAGTACTTTGTAAGGAGCAAACTGTTCCAAATCCTATCCACAACATTAAACTTTAAATTACGAGTACTTGAAAAATATTCACAAGTCTTAGACACTCGTGTAGAATAAACAGTCACTTGCTGATGTTAAGGTGAAGCACAATTTATATCACGCCCCGTTGGAGCAGAAGTTTATCACTCACAATTTAAAGAAACTCGTACAAGTTCATACTCGTCGCGATTGAGTTAAAGTCCACGGACTCGAAGTATGACGGCCGCTTCACGCTATATCGCGGTCCTCGCGAACCAATTGCACGAATTCCACTGCCATGTGTGCACACACACACACGCGCGCTGGTCACACACTGCTCTGCTAAGCGAAACAGTACTGTATTTATATCCGATCCGTGCCTTCACATCTCGTTCCATAACTTCGTTGTCTCATGTCGGGTTTACGTGAAACTTTGCAGGAACGTAGATAAAGGATCTGGCTGCACGATGATATGCTTAAATTTGTCTAATTATTATTATGGGGAAAGTTATTATCCATAGAAGCTCGAGGAACATTCCACACCAGTCTAGGCTCTGTGTGTTGCGGTGTGGCAGGCGTGTGACGTCACTCGGTCTACGTCACACGCACCAGTCTTTCGCTGCCGGGCCGGAGCGTAACGCGTAAGTTTTAAATTTTCATTACGGGGACTTAGTTTCGTACCGTCGTTACCGGTACAATAATAAAGTATTAAGATAATGTACTGTATTTATTTCCAATAATTACAATCCTTTTCTTAATCATCGTTATCCGGTCGATTAGATCACGGCCGACCGGATCCCTTGCTAGCTAGAGCGACGCATCAAGTTTGCCGCAATTAGATTAGCAGTTTGCAATTTTCAAGCACTACGAGCGCTAAAGTGAGTCAATGCATTGTTCCACTGAAGCACCATTACGAGCGCTAATGTGAGTCAATGCATTGTTTCACTTAAGCACCACTACGAGCGCTAATGTCAGTGCATTGTTTCACTTAAGCACCACTACGAGCGCTGATGTGAGTCAATGCATTGTTTCACTTAAGCACCATAACGAGCGCTAATGTGAGTCAGTGCATTGTTTGACTTAAGCACCACTACGAGCGCTAATGTGAGTCTATGCATCGTTTCACTTAAGCACCACAACGAGCGCTAATGTGAGTCAGTGCATTGTTTGACTTAAGCACCACTACGAGCGCTAATGTGAGTCTATGCATCGTTTCACTTGAGCACCACTACGAGCGCTAATGTGAGTCAGTGCATAGTTCCACTTAAGCAACACTACGAGCGCTAATGTGAGTCAATGCATTGTTTCACTTAAGCACCACTACGAGCGCTAATGTGAGTCAGTGCATTGTTTCACTTAAGCACCACTACGAGCGCTAATGTGACTCAGTGCATTGTTTGACTCAAGCACCACTACGAGCGCTAATGTGAGTCAGTGCATTGTTTGACTCAAGCGCCACTACGAGCGCTAATGTGAGTCAGTGCATTGTTTGACTCAAGCACCACTACGAGCGCTAATGTGAGTCAGTGCATTGTTTCACTTAAGCACCGCTACGAGCGCTATGTGAGTCAGTGCATTGTTTCACTTAAGCACCACTACGAGGGCTAATGTGAGTCAATGCAGAGTTCCAGTTAAGCCGTTATAACTACATTCGGTGTGGACATTAAAAAAAACAATAAACGCCTGAGGGTGTTGAACCAAGGAACACATTACAGAAACAATTATGTAAATAAGTTAATTTGGCTAGGATTTGCATCAAAAAGAAAACGAGTAAAGAAACAAGCGACTTTAGGCTGTTTTCCGGAACTACATTTAGGAATTTGTTTCCTTAGCTCGATAGAACTATCCAAAACTCATAATTTGAAACCTTCCCAGGCCCTTTAGCACTTCAACTTTAGGCACAATTGAGCAAATCGCTTAATTTTACGTTTTTCATTGTATGGGGACCCCTACGTTGTTTGTTAAGAAATGTTTACAGCATTATAATACAGTAGGATGAAGGAAATGCTGTCGTCACCATCAACATTTTTGTTTTGCTGCTGCTGCTGCTGCTGCTGCTTCTTGTGTTTCTCTTAAAGACTGCGTAACCCACAACTAGAGGTCTGGAAAGCTTATGGTGCCCGGCTGTTATTCTTATTCTTCTTCATTTGGTGTGTGGAAAAACAGAATACATCCAGAATATGCCTTGTTTGTTGTTATAGAAGACATACATATGGATCCTAGGAGCTTCCAATTTGAACACCTAGGCTTGAATCGTGCTTGCCAATTTTTGAATCAGAAGGCCAAGTCAGGCTAAGTACCTGATATGTTACACCTGTTCCAGTGTTCTATTCTTCTTATCTTTCTTCCCTACTGACATCACTGGACTCTAAGGAATGCTAAATTTTTTATAACAGACGTCCATAAGCTCCAATCTTTCAGATTAGTCTCTCATTAAGTGCAGCCTGGTTACTGTATGTCCACCCACCTGAAACGCTCCTTACCTTTTGAGTTTGTGAAGTTTGGTAAACACGAAAAGCCATCTTTAGCGCTGCCGACTGTAGGATTCCAACCCATCCTCTCCCGAATACACGCTCGCAACAACATGACCCGAAATGCATAGCCAGTCCGCTCAGTCCGCCATTTTTTACCTTTCAGTATGAAATCCATGTAAATTGTGAACTAATGTTGGATATTCAGATCGAAATCTCTCTTGATCCTCAACAGTCTTGCCTTCAGCTGTCATAGATTGCCTAAGCGTCACTGAAGAGGTATTCTAGGGAAAGTGGGGAGTGAGGTAGCTTCCTGTTTCTTTCCTTTCCGAGTCAAAAGTTACTATTACATCTCTGTCTGCCAAGTCCAGAGAAATGCATGCATCTACCGACCCCATGGGCAACATTTTTACACCATTCATAGCAGGGACTGCCTGCATAAGGAATGGCATTACTAGCATCGCTCCGTTACTACCCAGCCAAGGATGAGACTGAGACAGATCAATGAAAGTAACAAATTACACCTAGCCTATACCAGAAGACACAGTGCACTGTAAACACTAAGCCTTGTCAGCAAAATGGGTGCAAAGAGACAGCCTTTTCTAACCCAAAAGATATATTCTACTCGTATAATAATAAAAGGAAATACGACTCACTGACATGTATGGTTTCTACAAGGGGAACACACCCATTCACTATGCATGAAGGAATACAGGGCTAAAAGTAAAACCCAACAAATGTTGATTCCGCGTGGTCCTAAGCGACCAATTCGCGACGAAGAAGAAAAGGAAATATTTATCTGTCTGTGCGCGATGCCCAACAAAATCTACGGCACGCAGAGATCTGAAATTTTAACAAACATAGGCACAGCATTTCGCCGATCATGCATGGCTAGCAATTCTTGATCCAAAAAGTGAAGCTCTCAGCCCCAACAACAAGAAATTTTACAGGAATTACCTTGTGTTTTACAAATGTACAAATCTATCGACACATGTCATACAGATAAGGCTGACATCTGTACGACAGAGCTTTCGAACAACTTGGAGACAAGTCACGTGGAGTACCCTTGAACGATTGTGACACCAATTATCCTTCTCAAGAATATGAATCTTACTTCCCTCTGCAACGGAACACAACTCTCAGTCAAAAAACTGATGGCGAATATTGTTGAAGCCATGCCGCGGGCGAAGTAGTATTCATTCCTCGGATTTAAGCTATCCCTTCGGATATGCCGTCTCAGTTTATACCTCTGCAGTTTCTCGTTTGTTTGAGTTTCGCTATGAGAGTCAAAAAGGTTCAAGGACAATCGCTTAAAGTTGCAGGACTCGATCTTCGGAAATGATGCCTCTCCCGTGGTCAAATGTACATGGATTGTTCAAGAGTTTGAACGGCAAACATTCTATATATCATAGCTCCACATGGAAGGACACTTAATATACTGTAGTTCATCCAGAAGCTCTGTAAGGTAGAAATGCATTTTTATTTTATATAATATGACATTTTATATTATTTTAATATCATTTGTATTATCCACCAACTCAATACCTTAAGCATTGAAAGTGCAGTAGCCATGAAGATCATGTGCAGTGGAGATGAATACTTTTTAACATCTTTATTCGCGATATAATTTGTGTTTGTGATTTCCAGAGAATATTTTTATTTAAATATTGAAAACATTTTTAGCAGAAAAGTTAGGGGTCCCCATACTACGAAAAACGTAAAATTAAGCAATTCCCTCAATTGTGCCGAAATTTGAAAGATTTCAAATTGTGAGTCTTAGACAGCTCATATCAAACTTTTTTTTAAAAAATCGAATATCATTTCCAGCCTAAATTCACTTGCTTCTTTACTCGTTTCCTTTTTTATTCAAATCCTAGTCAGATTAACTTCTTCGTCTTCTTCTTTATCTGTTTACACTCCAGGGTCAGTTTTCCCTCTGACTCAGCGAGGGATCCCACCTCTACCGCCTCAAGCGCAGTGTCCTGGAGTTTCAGACTCTGGGTCGGGGGAATCAAATGGGGAGGATGACCAGTACCTCGCCCAGGCGGCCTCACCTGCTATGCTGAACAGGGGCCTTGCAAAGGGACGGGAAGATTGGAGCGGATAGACAAGGAAGAGGGAAGGAATCGGCCGTGGCCTTAAGTTAGGTACCATTCCGTCATTTGCCTGAAGGAGAAGTGGGAAACCACCACTCAGTTGACCTCCTGAGGCTAAGTGGAACCCGTTCCAGCCCTCGTACCACTTTTCAAATTTCGTGACAGAGCCAGGATACGAACCCGGGTCTCCGGGGGTGGCAGCTAATCACACTAACCACTACACCACAGAGGCGAACCAAATTATTTAGATAATAATTGTTGTAATCTGTTCCTTGGTTCAATACCCTAATGCGCTTTTTTATTTTCTGAAAAGTATCCAAACCGAATTGTAGTTAAAAGGGCTAAAGTGAAACTCTGCTTTGACTCACATTAGCGCTCGTAGTGGTGCATGTGTGAAACAATGTTTTGACTCACGTTAGCGCTTGTAGTGGTACAAAAAAGGCAAACTACTAATCTAATCGTTCAGATAACGATAATTACGGAAAGGAGTCTGTTTTTAGGAATAAAAACACATTGTCATACTTTATTATTTTTTATTTACCTAAAATTCGTAGCTCATATCCCTAGAATATTTTCAACATTGAGTTGCTTTCCTGAAGGGCCAGAACTGTGGATTTTTTATTTCGTTTTTAAACAAATGGTTTAGAAGCTTCTAACGGTTGAATTAATAAAAGTGGGTGAAGCCGCGGGCACATGCTAGTATAATTATAATATATGAAGGGGAGAAAGAAATTCCGCTTTTGGTGCATTGCCCAATTCATAAATATATGTACTTTGTATGTTAACATTTGAGCTTGTTCTCCGGTAGAGTTGTTACGAACTCGTGGCGAGTTTCGTAGAACTGCTGATCCTTCTCTGATGAGGTGTCCATCACACTCACTGCCGCCTTGGGCCTACAAAAGGCGAGGAAACTCTTGCCGGGAAGAGCGAAATTAACTCAAACTCAAGATCAATGGAGCGCCTCGGCGTCACAGGATACTCTGTTGCGTTTAATGTAACTAAAGGTCAAGGAAGGTAAACTGTTTGATTACCCCGGCTTATATTCACTTTGTACTAATTACATGGAAGGCGCTTTGTAACCACTTGATGTTGATATGCTCCAGCCGTCTTAACCAAACACAACGGAAGGGAGCAACACCTTGGAGGAAAACACATCATCACCAGTCTCAAATAATACACAATGGTACAACGTACATTTTATGCTAGGGCGTCCCCTCAAAGCGACGCGCGCCACTTACGCCCGCGTGACGTGATAAATGAGCAAGGGTTACCTACTCATGGACGGGGTAGGCTAAAGAAGCTAGTTCAACCCAAACAACTACTGAGATTTGCTACTCTCAATATTGGTACGTTGACAGGCCGACATCGTGAACTAGCAGAAATGCTTAAAAACAGACGTGTCAACATTGCCTGCATCCAGGAAACCAAGTGGAAAGGTTCAAAGGAAAAATAAATCAGAGATGGCTACAAACTCATCTATCATGGTACCAGTACACGAAATGGTGTAGCAATAGTCGTCGACCAGAACTACCGCAACAATGTCACCAGTGTCAACAGGGTGTCAGATAGGCTTATGTCTACCAAGATTGACTCAACTTCCATCACTGCCCACATTGTATCTTGCTATGCACCTCAAACTGGATGCACTGAGGATGAGAAGGATGAATTTTGGAACAGTCTGGATGCCCTCCTTCGAGCAATTCCCCAGGATGAGTCCATTATTCTTGGAGGAGATTTAAATGGACATGTCGGGTCTCACAAAGAAGGATATATGCGATGCCATGTAGGACATGGGTTTGGTGTGCGAAACGATGACGGATGTCGGATACTCGATTGCGCAGAGGCTCATGATCTGATTGTTACCAACACATATTTTAAAAAGAGGCCAACACATCTGGCTACTTATACAAGCAGTGGTCATGCTACTCAGATTGATTATTGGCTAATCCGTCAACAAGATTTTAAGCTGGTAACGGACACTAAAGTAATTCCGTATGACAGCATTCCGCTCAACACCGATTGCTTGTCCTCGATATTCGTAGCAATGTTACACAACCCAAACCTAAACCTAAGACTGGGCCTGACCGAATAAAGTGGTGGTGGATGAATGCCCAACGAAACGAGTCGATGACAGCCTTGGCAAACTTCTCCGTGAAGTCCGATCAATCGGTTCAAGACATGTGGAAAGATGCTGTGGAACAGATACATCAGGCGGCGACAAAAACGTTGGGAAAAACCATACCCGGACGAAAATATATTGATAAACAAACCTGATGGTGGACAGACGAAGTCAAGCAAGCAATCAAGGAGAAAAAGATAGCCTACAAGACTTGGTGGAACTCACGTCTTGATACTGATCTTCAGCAATATCGCGACCTGAAATCTGCAGCAAAAAGAGCTGTAGCTGCAGCAAAGGACCATTATTACCAGTCACTATACGACCAGCTCGACACACCATCAGGAGAAAACAATATATATCGTCTTGCTAAGTCCCGTCACCGTTCAACTCAGGACATTGGACAAGTCATGCACATCAAGGGAGCCGACACCAAACTGCTACGAGATCAACAATCCATTCTCCAGCGTTGGGCAGATTACTTTAATAACATCAGTAACAAAGAATTTACGCATCCACCAATTTCTAGTCCTGATCCTATCGTAGGCCCTGTTCCCTCAATTACATCCGAGGGAGTAATGCTTGCCATTAGCAAAATGAAAAATGGAAAAGCAACTGGTCCAGATGACTTACCAGCGGAAATCTGGAAAATGCTTGTAAAGCCTGCTTCAGAGTTCCCTGTCTCACTCTTCAACCAAATCATCGCCGAGAAACAGCTTCCACACTCATGGACAACTAGCACAACAGTTCCAATCTGGAAGGGAAAAAGAGATGTGAGTGATTGCTCGACCTATCGCCCTATACGACTCCTCTGTCATACTTTCAAGATCTTTGAACGTGTACTTGACAGCAGACTCAGATGTATTGTCTCTGTAACACCAAACTAGTGTGGATTTGTTAAGGGATGCAGTACCACCGATGCTATCCATGCCACACGCCTCTTGATGGAAAAGCACAGAGAGAGACAGAAGAGTGTACACATGGCATTTCTAGACCTAGAAAAGGCTTTTGACCGTATCCCACACGAACATATTTGGCGAGCTCCTCGCTGTCATGGCGTCCCTGAAGAGTATGTAAGCTGGGTGCAACTTCTGTATCGCAATTCCAGTAGTGTCGTCCGGAGTCCTGCTGGAATCTCTCCGCCTTTCGATATCACTGTGGGTGTTCATCAAGGTTTTGCCCTTTCACCATTGCTATTCATCCTCTGCATGGATACGGCAACAGCTGGCATACAGACTTCACATCCCTGGACCCTTCTTTATGCTGATGATGTGGTACTTGCACAAGAAACCCGTCCTGAACTCCAGCATCAGGTTCAAACGTGGAAGGACAGAGTGGCTGAAAACGGACTGCACCTCAATATCCAGAAGACAGAATACCTGGAATGTGGCCCCCAAACCAGAGGTACCATGAGTATCAGTGAAGAAGACCTGCAGAAGACCATGCAATTTAAGTACTTGGGATCCGTCGTCACCTCAAACTGTGACACCACTCCTGATACTCGGATGAGGGTAAATGCAGCTTGGCTCAAGTGGAGACAGGTCACTGGAGTCCTCTGTGATAAAAAGATGCCTCAATATCTAAAGGCAAAAGTTTATAAGAGTGTGGTACGGCCAGCAGCGATCTATGGGACTGAATGTCGCCCCATGACAAAACAACAGGAGCAAATGTTGACAACCATGGAGATGAAGATGCTTCGATGGTCCATGGGGCTGACCCGATGTGACCACATAAGGAACACGGACGTACGGCAAAGGTTTGGTGTCGCGCCCATCATAGACAAAGTGAGGGAAGCCCGTCTCCGCTGGTACGGCCACGTCATGAGAAAACAGGACGATTCAGTTGCCAAAACAGCGCTCCACATCAACCCAGAGGGAACAAGACCACGAGGAAGACCGGCAAAGAGATGGACTGACAACATCAGGGCAGACATACACAGTGTTGGCTTAACACCAGAAGATGTCAACGACAGACAGAAATGGAGGAGATGTAGCAAAGCAGCAGACCCTGCAAGTCGGGATTAATGCTAAGGAAGAGAGAGAGGTACAACGTACATTTTAGTATTACTCATGATTTCACATTATGTAAATAAATAAATAAATAAATAAATAAATAAATAAATAAATAAATAAATAAATAAATAAATAAATAAATAAATAAATAAATAAATAAATAAATAAATAAAACCAAACCCCATGGCACTACAGCCCTTGAAGGGCCTTGGCCTACCAGACGACCGCTGCTCAGCCCGAAGGCCTGCAGATTACGAGGTGTTGTGTGGTCGACACAACGAATCCTCTCGGCCGTTATTCTTAGTTTTCTAGACCGGGGCCGCTATCTCACCGTCAGATAGCTGCTCAATTCTAATTACGTAGGCTGGGTGGACCTCGAACCAGCCCTCAGGTCCAGGTAAAAATCCCTGACCTGGCCGGGAATCGAACCCGGGGCCACCGGGTAAGAGGCTGACACGCTACCCCTACACCACGGGGCCGGCAAATAAATAAATAAATTAATTAATTAATTAAATACATAAATTAAAAGGAAAGACATTAAATAATAATAATAATAATAAACCGAAACATTTCAACAGCCCCAAATCATATTGAACTCCTGAAGTAAATTGCGGAAAAAGTCGGCCTTCAGATAGGCTATCTTTTGAAAAGACAGAACACATGAGCTGCAACAGACAAGCATCAAAATTCATGAAGACAAAATATGGAAAAATTAAATGATTACCACAATGCAAGTATATTGGTGATACAATTCAGAAAAATGGACTAGAAACAAAAGTCAGTGAAATTATATGCCAAAAGATGGACAGTGCATATCGACTACCCCAAAATATCTATAACAAAAAATGTATCTCCAAACACACTGAACTACGACATTACAATACAGTCATTGAACCAGAATGTTTTTATGGATCAAGGACGGTAATTTTGAAGAGGGAAACAGAAATTGAAAACATTGAAAAAAAGGAACAAAATCTTAGGAAGAATTCTAAGCCCAAAACTCACTGTTGCACAATACGAACTTAGAGGCAGACAGGAAATCAAACAATACACAAATATTCACAGTGACAATCTATGAGATTCTATGGACACATTAAAAGACAGACTTATAAAACAAATAGTCCAATTCGATGAAAACAGGACTAGAACTAAAACAGACACAACGAAATGAATTGGAGAAATCAAAACCGACTTGAAATAGGCAGGAATTACACCAGCAGATGTCCAAAAGAGGATAATCTTCAGATCCAAAATTCACAAATGGCAAGTTGACCAAGAGGAAAAACCAAAGAAGAAGACCGGAACAACCTGGTCTGAAGACAGAAAGAAATGAAAGAAATATGGGCACAAAGGAAGGCAAATGCACGTCTCTAAGCACTTTGCGTAGTCTTAATGGGCTTATTCGCACATATATCTTATTATCAATAATAATAGTATCCTTGAATGCAAAACTCAGACATTACTGCACTGTCATAAGACCAGGGGCGTTGTATTCAGCAGAATGCCTTGCTATAAACAAGAAAGGGCTAAGAGAAAAATTGGAAATTAAATAAAGAAAGATCTTAAGAAAAATTCTTGGCTCAATTAAAGAAAAAGATTAATATAGACGTCGGTATAACCGTGAACTGTATACGCTTGCCCAGAAGATCACTGATGTCATGCGGAGAAGGAGAACATTGCATTTTATGGCCACTTGCTTAGAATAAAACCAACACA
Organism: Anabrus simplex; assembly: GCF_040414725.1. NCBI lineage: Eukaryota > Metazoa > Arthropoda > Insecta > Orthoptera > Tettigoniidae > Anabrus > Anabrus simplex. The sequence continues at coordinate 1,768,844,053 of NC_090265.1, read as the reverse complement.
ATTATCGAACCAGATTTTTACCTATTTTAAAGATAAGAAGACGCAGCCAACTTGCTTGAAAGAGGTGGAAATGTATGTACAAGAGATGGGGATCACATATGAAGAGCTGTGCTAGAAGCAACCCACTCCGTGAGAAACTAAAAAACCACCATAATTTTCAAGATAGGCCAAAGTTGAAGACGGGAAAGACGTGGAAGAATGAAAGGAAAGAGCAGAGCCGCCAACGAATGAAGGAGCACTGGGCAAAGCCAGAGAAGAACGTGGTCCTTAGTAGGCCGGTACTAAGCGATAATAATAATAATAATAATAATAATAATAATAATAATAATAATAATAATAATAATAATAATAATGGCTTAGCTTCCAATAACAGGCTAGGTGGTCATGCTAATGGAGTAGACTGTACTGTATTAACTGCATGTCGAGTGTCGAGCGGTCTGAGGCCAACGTCTTCGGGTGGATGAATCCCTTTACGCGAGGTGGTCTTCGTCTCAGTGAACGAAATGACACTGGCATTCACCATGCAACGTCTGTTCTGTAGGTTAGTAGCGGATCGTAAAACACGCCTGTTCTCCAAGTGAGGGGCGACGTAATACAATGTCTGTCAGGAGAGATAAATTTTTCAACATCAGGTTTTTTGGCAAGCGAAGCTGGTTAGTAGAAACATTGTGGGATCTCATGCACATGGCTGAAAGGAATTTTATCGTTCACACTACTAGAGCGACGTCCGCACTAAGGATGTGTATTATTGCAACCTTTCCACCCCACGCCATTTGCCGCATAGAACAAAATGACTGCATGATAATCCCTAAAATGTCGAGATTCCGCCATGTAGCACTATACGCCAAGGCGCCTGATGGAAAGGGACCTTTTTAGTCTAGAGTCAAATGCCACCTCATCAGGAAGGAATGAAAAAGAAAATTTTTCAGAATGATGGGTGAGCAAAAGCTCTTCCGACCGTGCAAGGGTCTACTGCACCCTTCCGTTCCATAGAATCAAACCACCGACCTCCCAGGGCCATGGTGCGTTCGCGGCAAAAGATCAAAGGAAATAACACATAACTAGCTTAAAGGCATAAATGAACGGAAGGAAACTTGGGATACAATGTTATTTGGCAAAATGACAGGCAGACAAAATTTTAAATACCTATTTATTAAGCCTCGATAAATCAAATTAATTAAAAGTTGACCCTGAATATTTATAGTATATCAATGTTGAATATGCAATGTCCAATGGACTAAATACCAATTGTAAAATGTCAAAATTTTATTTCTCCTTTACCTCTTTCTTCTTCCCGACATGATGATAAATATTACATTATAATTTGTATAACATACTTTTTAAAAAATCAGAAATATCCTTATAAATGCGACGGTTATCATTAAGAACTTTCTTTACTATCAGAAGAAGCAATTATTTATACAACAACAAAAATTGAAGATAACTTGAAGTGCTCACCTAGCTAAATTAATTATATTACAAAAATTAAACAAAGAATAAGTGAATGCTAGTCGATAAAATCCTAATCAAAATAAAATGACTGCTGTCGGGTCCAGAAATCGAACCCACATCCCAACGAATCCATTGAAAAAAATTACGAAAGTAAAACTCGATTTGTCATCATCATAAAGAGTGAAACACGACTAAAAGAATGTATAAAAAAGGAAAATATGTGCACATAGTATGAAAAGAAACAATAAACAATATACACATGCAATTGGCTGTAAAAAAAATATGTGACAACAAAAATCCATGGTTGCCTCAGAACGCGAACCGATGATATCTAGGATGGCATCGACAAACGGGTCTATAAAAACTCCCTTTCTTAATTAATCATAGGGTCAACAAATAAATAATAATACTGGCGTTCCAGTTAGTTAAATATTATTATAAAATCTTACATGGAAAAGTAAAAGAATCCTTTAAACTATAATCGGTGTCGCGCTGCCTTCATTCTAAGTGGAATAGCTCGAACAATACAGTATACAGTAATCCTCTACAAGGGGCAAGCCTTCTTCCGACACACCTCAGGTCGTAAATCTCTGGACGTCAAAGCCCTAGCAAATAATCGCCTGTTGTGGCAGAAATATCTTTTCAACATCTCAAGGCGAAACCAAATCGTTTTCCTTGGAACACATATTTGTTAAATAATCTCATTTCATTACGTACTCTCGTATCAGATTTAAAAAGCTCCACTGCCTTATTAGTTCACTGCCTTATCACAATTCTTTAACTCAATATCAGGCCACCTTTTATCTTATATTCACATCCTCAGAATTAGAATGACCAGGTTCGCTTCCATCCGATTACAGAATGCAGCCTAGGTTTTTCCTACATTTTAAACTAAAACCAATAAAATCAAATATGGATTTTAAACATATCCATAATGTTATTCTCATATATAGAAAGGGGAAATATTCGACATTAAAGGAAAACGCTAATCTCAATAGGAGGGCGTTTGTTCGATGTCCAGGCATGTCACAAGTTACGCAAATAATTAATACAGCCATCTACAAATATTATCATGCAAATTACGAGAAAATAAGAGTGCCTTCCTATCCTGATGTTAACAGCCGATAGTCCATTTTTCCAAGCATAATCACCATGCATTATCATAATAAGCTTGGATATCACGTTTATAATTTGCACAAAATTACGGTTTGGCTCAGTGCCAAAACAAATCTGCATTCTATTACTTTTACCTAATCTAAGCACTCTCAGACTAACTAATATTTTATCATCACGTCAAATACATGCATTACGTTAATTATATATATTTAAGCCCATGGAGTAGACTGTTAATGTCATGAAATGAACATAAATGAATATGAAGACCACTCACAAGTTCTCTCTCTAATTCAAAAATACATGCAATTTACATTTCTAACCTAATTTATGTGCTCTGCATAATGAATAACCGCGCATTTATTTAAAAAAATATTTCATTTTAGTACTTATCATCATGTCGTAACAATCCAAGGTTCGGGTCCTGGGGAAGACCCTCATTTTTCCTTTTTAAGCTTCCATGGTGTTGACGTTGGTCACGGGTTCATGTCCGTTGCTACTCCCGCTGAGCGCGTTCATAATCCAATGGTTATTTTCTACACTTATAACAGCTTTTATGAGATTAACACCTATTGCGTCACTTTAACACAAAAATTACAATTATTACACTTTAATGAAATTAACACTTGTTGCATCACTTAAAGAAAATGCAATTATACCGTTCTTGCGATCACATGACTTCAACCTTTTTGAAATACTATTGTTTGTAGACAATTATTATATTCTCGAAGATGTAAACTGTATATTTGCAGTCTGAAACACTAAAGAACACCATCAAACCGTGGTTCTGCTTTGGATCCTTCGCGTCAAGTGGATACTGGTGTCATCACCGCTATTCCTTTTATAAACTTTCCCCCTCTCATGCAAGAGACAGTGGCTAATCCCCACTACTTTTTTAATTAATAGTTCCACGTGTCGTATGACATCGGTAATACACTCAAACGTGTGACTCAGATTCTTAAGCAGTCTGGTTATGTGCGGAACCTGGATTGTTCGGCCATTTATTTAAAATTAATTATCAAAATAATGCCCCTACAATGTCCTCCATGAGGGTACTGCGTACAAAGGAAGCGTCCTGACGCTTAGCGTGTTATATAATGCAACGATTGCGTATTCTTCCACACGTTAATGTATTGTAAAGAATTGGATTTTTGGCAGATGTCTATAATGAAATCATATAACATCCCGAGGTTTCCCATATTAAATATTATGCATGTCTCGAAATCTCATCATACAAATGCAACTCGCGAGCTGGCAACATCGTGTTTCGGCCATTTTTTCAACGGGTGAAGGTATCATTATCGATTTTTCTGGCTTGACATTTTCTTCTCTCTCTATCTGTGTATTCTTTTACTTAAGACGGAGTGGTGTTTAGCAGGCTACAAAGGTTGTGTAAGCAGGTGCAACCTAATGCAACTTTTTATAACAAGTACGAGGGAGCTTTACAAAGGTTTTTATTTGCCAAATAATTAATAAATAAACATGTACATGACCGATAAGGTCACATTATATTCGTCCGAATGGTGCGAGAAATGGACGAGGGTTACACACTCTGGGGCGGGGTACGCTAAAAGATCGAGTCCACCAAATTCGCGTAGCCACCTCGTAGTCACGTCGACATTGCCTGCTTCCATGAAACCAAGTGGACCGACTTGAAGACTAAATATATCGGGGAAGGATATAAATTGTTCCACCATGGACAGACATCCAATCGGAATAGCACGGCCATTGTTGCCAGTTCGAAGTTGAGAGAGAACGTCGCCAAAGTGTTCGGTTTATCCGATCAACTATGTGGTCTTCTGCGACACTCCATAAACTAGGTGCACAGATAACGTTTCTTGTTAGGGGACTTGCTAGTCTAGTGCAACTCCTTGAGACCGATACTGGCGAGCATGCTACCTGACTATGCAGGCGTAGGCTCGTCCCTGCTGAGGTACATTGCGCAGTGCTGTCCGCTAGGGAGTTGCCGTAGGAAAGCCAACCCCCTGAGTTTGATTCGAAGCCAGCAGTGTTTGTTGGTCCGTTATGAAGCATTAGTCCAGTGAACGACCGAAAATGGTTGATTTTAACATGTTTTCGAATATATGTTAGGTTTATTAAACTGAAACATTAGAAGAAAAGACTACAAATGAAGTGCAAAATTATTGGGAGTTGTGCAACCGTGCAGCAGTACCACGCACCGCCCCTGATATTTATTATGAAATTTTAAATTTCGTGTGGCTATTTCTTAGCCGAGTGGAGCCCTTGTAAGGCAGACCCTCCGATGAGAGTGAGCGGCATCTACCATGCGTAGGTAACTGGGTGTTATTGTGGTGGAGGATAGTGTTATATGTGGTGTGTGTGAGTTGCAGGGACAATATTTATTATGAAATGAGTATATGGGAAGAAGACATGCTCCGAGCTCCTTTGTCCATATGGAAGATAGGTTGCACCATATTGCGCAAGAGACCCGACTGGGTGGCGCCGAACTCAAGAGCTTCGCGGCGTATGAAACCCCCAAAGTGAGAGCGCATGACTAGGAAAGACAAGGAAGAAAAATATACCTAATTAACACCACCCCTAAAACAAATGCTGGATCACAGTAGACCCAACGTGAGGTGATTTTGGAAGAATATTTGGTAAAACGTCACTTAAATTATACATAGAAAACATGCCAAAGCAAAATTGAGATTATTTGATCCATAGCAAAATTATAAGTCAGATTAATATAACACTAGTTATGAAATTACGCCACCGAGCATTATGTAATCAGCTGGAGAGTACCCTCGCTAGCAGTCAACTAATGCGCCCAATAGGGATTCCCCACTGGAGACCTGATTTAGATCGCAGATTATAGTTAATCTTCTGATCGGTTTGGGTACCGCATCACAGCAAGTAATATTGATTGATGTGTCACACAATCTATCGCATCGCTAGACCCGTAGACCTTGTAGCTCATGAGATCTAGGAATTGGAGTGGGGACCTTCCCTCTGTTCACCTCGCACCCTGGGTGAAACCATATAAGCATTCGCCTGTGCGGGTGGAAAGATAGTCGCCGTAAAGTCTTTGGAGCAGTTACACGGCCGATCTGTGGTCGGACTTTGCTTTGTTTGTATGTGAAACCGCGCAAGTGAACGGGAGTGCGGTAATCCAGTACCGTTAATAACACATTAATATTGCAAAACTTTGAAAAAACGGTAGTGCCGTTCAAATTACGGGACAATCGCGCCGCGTCGGGCGCATGAACAGACTGTGCCGTATATTCGTATCGCGAGATCGTGATGCGGTATTGCGCCATATATAGAAGAGCGAAACTATTCTCTAGACAATGCCTTGTGATAGAGACGTAGCCCGTGGAGTGCTTGTGAATAAACTGTGTAATCGTGTGGATAAACACGCGGGTAGAGAAGGAGGAAGTTCCGTGTAAAATAATAGTATTATATTTTGAAGTTTAAACTGTACTTGAAATATTACGTAGTGATAGGTTTTTTGTGCATAAAAACAGATATCTGAGACAGGGTTTTGAACATAGGAATCAACTATCACATTCTTTTAAAATTGCTTAAACTGTAGCAGTGATCGTACCAGTGTCTGCTGTGGATTAACTTGCTTGATTAAAGTAGGAAAGTGGAGTTTCATTATTTTAACATACAGCTTTTGCCGAAATCATATTAATGAATATTTAAATCTCCTACTGAGAGCAAACGCAATTTTATAATTGCCAGTATCGACTGAATATAACTGCGAAATGTGGAGAAGGATTCTCAATGAACGTGGTATGGTTAGGCTTGTTCCAGTGCTTGTGAATTCAAGGATCATGAAGACTTCAAGAATCGACGCAGGACCCTTGCAACCCATGGCCTACAACGGCTTCACTATGGAGTAAACTACGCTGCGAGCCCTCCGAGGCTCGAATGATGGACAACCCGACACAGTGTTGAGTGCAAATTTATGATTTTGTGAATGCGGGTATTCTTTTGTTGTAATTATGTAGTTAATGTCAGGATAGAATTAGAATAATTTGATGAATATTAGATTGTCAGATAAGGGTAGCTTAGAGTGGTCAGTAGGATATTATTTTAATTATGTGAGATTATCTGGGATGGAAACTAGTGAGGCTAATTTCAAGCACATTAGTCCGATTCATTTAATTGCATGAGCATGTGTTTGTTTATTTTAATGGTCAAGAGTGCTTTAAAAAGGGGGGGAATTTCTTAACGTTGGTGTTAACTTAACGTAGTAGCCTTCTTCTAATTTAAATATTCAATATGAGTCAGAATAGCATGACGACAGTGTCTTCACAATTTCCTGTTGATATCATTTAAAAATGTGGGACTAGAAAGGCACTCTATTCATAATGTTAAATTTCTTTGTAGTTTAGATTGCATGTTTAGAGTAAGTAAATGTCCCGAGGATCTTTAATTACTTGTCAAGAGATGATGTGTTTGAATGTTATTGTGATAGGATTTAGAAATTCGTACTCAACATTTAATAACTGAAAGAAGGGTTGATCAACATCTAATAATTGAAAGAACAGTTATTCCACTATTTAATTAACAAGTTAATGAACAATTTCATCAACAATCTAATAGATACTTGAAGCTAATGAACGGTTTAATCCAGTTAATGACACTCGTGAAAGTTGTAATCAGTTTTTCCTTTGATTTTGACAACGGGAGTTGGACCTCTTTGGTTTCATTAAGTGTTAAATGATTGATTAATGTTAATTTATTTACATTATCAGGGTTATAAAATTTTGAATATGTGCTTTAACAAGAGTGATTAAATCTTTTAAAAAAATGTATGCTTATCATTTGCCAAGAAAATGCATCCTAGTCCCTTCCGTTCATTTAAGCCTGTAAGTTAGATTTAAGTTAGTTAATTTTCATAGCCGCGGACAGTCTGTGGTCCTGAGAGGCCAGCGTTCATATCTCGGAACGGAGGAGGTGTGGTTGACCTCGCACTGTCGTAAGGGCATTTGTTAGCTCATGAGTTCGGATTACATTTTACAATCCAGATGTGGTGACATTTGTCACTGGACAGAAAAGGTCCCTTGACTATCGATCTCTGTGGAGCGTGATCCCATGTGTTCATGACCCATTCGGGGTAAATGTCGTTGCCACATCATCCCATAAGCTATGGGAGTTGACGGGAAAGGTTCCAGTATCGACAGAGTGTTGGTTAAGGAGTTCAAGATGAAAATAAATAAGTCCAAAACAAAAGTAATGGAGTGAAGTCGAACAAAGACAGGTGGTGCGGAGAAAGATCAGGAAATAAAGTATTTAATGTTAGTAGGGTAGTAAAATAACTAATGAGTTCAGAAGTAAGGAGGACATAAAATTCAGACTAGCACAAGCAAAGAAAGCCTTTCATAAGAAAAGAAATTTGCTTACTTCGAACACTGATATAGAAATGAGAAAGATGCCTTTGGAGACTTTCGTCTGGAGTACAGAAGTGAAACATGGACGATAACTAGCTCAGAAAGAAAGAGGATAGAAGATTTTGAAATGTGGTGTTACAGAATAATGCTGAAGAGGAAGTGGATAAATCGAATCACTAATGAGGAGATACTGAATCAAATTGGTGAGAGGAGATCGATTTGGCTAAATTTGATCAGAAGAAAAGAGAGAATGATAGGACAAATCTTAAGACAGCCAGGACTTGTGTAGTTGATTTTTGAGGGAAGTGTAAGTGGTAAGAACGGTAGGGGTAGACGAAGGTATGAATATGACAAGCAGATTAATGCAGATGTAGGATGAAGTAGTTACGTAGAAATGAAAAGATTAGCACAGGATAGGATGGCGTGGAGAGCTGCATCATACCGGTCTATGGATTGATGTCTCAAACAACAACAAGAACAACGTAACTTATAGAACAGTGAAGACGTAGTTCCTAAATTTCGAATAATGCTCTATGAATTATGTGTGTATAACAACATTTCGCTCTTCAAATACTTACAACTCACATAACTTACATTATTATTGCTGGCCCTTTGGATTATCGTCGTGGTCCCCCAGGGGTCCGCGGAACAGTCTGGGAATGGCTGCCATAGGATTTCTTTAACGTACTGAAATCCAATGACTCGCAGTTGTCGCATTTAAACACCTCCAGTGGTTACCACCATCCGCATTTAATATCGAACCCACTGCCTTCCAAACAGAAGGACGATCTCTGAGTGCATGTAAGGCTAGATCGATCCCCATAACGCTCCATAGAATATTATACGATTAACAGAAGTCCGTCACAGTGTTGCAATGAAGAATATTAAGCAAGAGGTAGTGAGGTAGATTACCAGTACTTGCCTTTCTAAACCATAAAGTGCCATGGTAGTACCACTGATTAAATTGTAAAAGCCTTCTACAGCATTAAATTACAGCTTGAACGTTATTGTCTCAATGATTAAATAATTAGACAAATATAATCTTGGTTTTTGAACGACGTATTTCTCGAGGCTAAGGGCTCAGAATTTCATCAACCACAACTGCCCTAACCTCTTCATTGTTCCTGATGATATTATCATTAGAACCGCAGGCAACTTAGAGAGAATATTAAGTGACATAAAGGCTTGCGAGAGCTATGTGGATCGTTTGATGAGGTTTAGCTTTGTTGGATCGCTGGAATGTCTGGAATGTGGCCAGAATATTGCACAAGAACACAAACTTGAGCTGCAGGCATACTCACAACTTCTACGTTAGAAATGAGCTGTCGGCATGGGGATTTCCTCTGAAGGATGTGGACAGTTGTTCATCTGTGCATTCACGGTCAAATGAAATCAAGAAAGCTTGTAGTTTTACGTGACTGTTGATTTAGTGAGCTGGGATTTTTATGTATATGTACTCCCTTAGTGCTGGGGTTTTCCAAAAATATGCTATTATTGAAAAATAGCTTTACTACTTATTTAACTGGTATTTTAATAAATAGAAATTAAGCATAAATATACGATGATGATGATGATCAAAGTCTAAAGATGAACATTACTGTGGTACTGTTCAAGAAAAGATACAACACACAACCCTTCATCACATGGTTGAAGCATATGACGCATTTTATCTTGTCATGATCATTGTAAGTGCAAAAAATGCATACATTCCTTTCACATCCGCATCACTCCACTCCTGAAGTCTACTATTCAGATTAACTGGGTTAACTGTTAATACCTTCTTTTAGTATTTATAGGTAACCTCCACAATAACCTGAACTAGTGCACAACTGAACAAACTCAGAAGGACATCTGTTTCCGGAGAATCATCACGTAATACAGTGGAACCTAGATATCTCGAATCACATGGGGAGCTAAATTTTATTTCGTGTTACTGAAATTTCGAGATATAAAAGAATGTATCTACGGGATTATACTGAATACATTATTTCTAACAATATTTGAAAGTATACGAACAATTTTATGGAATCACATTAATTATAGCCCTTATTATCCTGACTTTTTAGAAGACAGAACACAGTATATACAGTAGTGAAACAAGAAGCATACCTCCATTAACACCTTTCGAGAAATCCGTTAGTCTCTTCTGTTTGTTACTGTTAACCTTTCCTCCCTTCACGTTGAAACTTCTCGTCAATACCACGCAGCCGAGGTTCGTGGGTTGCTTTCGTACGTGGCCAGTAATTAGTTCGCACCGGAGAAACAGCGAGGCTTCGCCGATTTTCCGATCATTAGAAGTTTTAGTTCCACGGTTCCTGTCATATCAGCTCCCAGCATCACTGTACCCCTTTCTTTACTTGTTAACTGTTCCTCACAAACCACAAATGCCGTATTGAACAGTTAATGTTGCCCAAATATTGAGTTACAGAGTATTTTTTGCTTCAAGGGGGGGAAATGTTTGCTTCGAGGAATCGTGTAACCGAATTTCGAGTAACAGAGAAATAAATACACGTGAAGAATAAGGCAAACGGCAAGGAAATTGAAGGCACTTCGAGATACTGAAAATTCGATTAATAAAGTTTCGAGATATAGAGGATCCACTGTATATTGTCTACAACATCTGAATTGCGTGAACACACAATGTGAAGTATGGGAGAAAAATGAACAGCAAGCCACGAAAATGATGATAACCTATATTTTTTTTCGATTGGTGGAGATAGACTCTTTTCACCTTCATCTTCCTCATTGATGTCATTGCCATTGTTCGCATCTTCACGGTCACTTTATACCACATCATCTCCAACCCCATATTCACCGTCTCATTTTTGCCCAGAATGTCATTATCAGAGTCTCTATCAACTAAAAACAGTTCAATTTCATCATTAAGAAGACATCTCCCCTTTCGCGGTGCAGCCATTTTTGTTGTTGCGATCGGAAGCACAGAAGACATATTTTATTATTGCTAGGAAACAAAATCCTTACGTAAATACAAGGGTAAAGTGAACTATCTCTTCTTTAGAACTTCCTTGAACTTACGGGCTTAGCAAAGTGAGCGCTGCAGAAAAACGTAAATATAAGGGTTTAGCATTGTTTGGGGCAGCCACGGGAGCCCCAGTTTTCCGTGTAATCCAAACTACAAGGACTGTTTTTTTTCATTTCGAACCAGAGGCGTAACGTCGGTGCCTGCATTGTATTCGAGCCCTGGCCTTAAAGGGCCCCAGAGACTCCTCGCAAAGAAATAAAAATAATATAGTCTAATGTCACTCTGCACTGCAGTGGTCAGGACAATTTTGTAGAATCGTAATTTCTTTCACAATTTGTACATAGAGGAATTGCTATCTAGCAACAGTTATTATAACACAGCTGTAAACAAGTGCTTACCTTTGCCATCTATAACAGCACTCCGACACATTCCTAACAAAAGACCTGCACCAAATCGAACAACTAATCACACTAACCACTATACCACAGAAGCGAACTTCTAAAAAAGCCTGATGAAAAAATTATCAATTCAGTAAATAAAAAATTGCCAACATGAAAATATCGTACATTTAAAATATTGTTACATACGTCTTTACAGCAGGATTGACAGAATATAACCTGAGTGTCCGTCGAGAAACTGGCGTCGTTTCTGCATTACTGAGATTCGTACATGTATTTGCAAATTTCCTACTTCATGATGATCCTGCAACAAATGCTCTTCAGTAAGTAGTGAGAATAATTTACCTGAATGCTGCACCTTAATAATGATTGCTAGTTACTCAGCTCTTTTTCCGGGTTGAACCGTGTTATTGATATCTGTATATTCCGTACTGTTTGCAGACGTTTCGAATACTGATTACCTCGGATCGAGTAAGGGTATTAACACACAGTTAATCATTAGTCCACCAGGTGGCCATGATCGTTAAAGCGTCTAGTCTGTACGGTCTGACAACGAGGTTAGCCGGTTCAAGTCCCGTTGGTCGAAAAAATGTCACCATCAGAATGTTGGCCGGCAGGATAGCGGAGGGGGTGGTATACAATCTCTAATTACTAGATTGTGTGCCAAAAGCGTGTATTCAATTCGAAACCTCTCTGCAGTGCTAATATAGTTTGAGGGTATATGAGGCTGTTGATGGTGATTCGTCTGTCGGTTGGAGACGTTAAGCCTTGTGCAGATCCCCTTGATGCTATTGGAGAGGAGTAGGCTATGTGCCGCCACCAGGTTTCACCCAATACCTCCCTCCCATCATATCACGTAATTTATTTCTACTCCCTCGACGAAGTTGACATCAGGTCGTAAAAATCTCGCTACGAAGATTCATCTCACATCATTCCCGACCCCGTACATAAACGAGACAAGTGTTAGACATACATACATTAGCCACTATTTCCTTTACATGAACTATGTTAACTATTTGTGTCCCTTTCATTTCATTACAAAGGAGCCATTGGTTCAGTTTTGACTTAGGCTTTCTCTTACATATTCTATATGTATAAAATAACATGTCCTGACTGACTGACTGACTGACTGACTGACTGACTGACTGACTGACTGACTGACTGACTGACTGACTGACTGACTGACTGACTGACTCATCATCGCCGAGCCAAAACTACTGGACATAAAGAAATGAAATTCTGGGGATACATTTATATTACAATGTAGGTGCTCACTAAGGGAGGATTTTTGAATAATCCATCACTAAGGGGGTGAAAAGGGGGAGTGAATTATTAAAATGAGTAAATCCATATCTCAAAAACTGAACAGTTCAAACATGTGAAAATTGGTATTTGGAGTCTCCTTTAAAAATTAAGGGTATAAAAACCAGAGAAAAGGGGGTAGAATTTATTTTATGAGGATACTTGTATCTCAAAAACCGAAGATATTACAGACGTGAAAATTGGTACATTGAATCTCCTTTAAAAGTAAAGAAGCACGTATTTTCGTTGTTTTCGGGAAGTCCACTTAAGGGGTTGGAAAGAAGTGAAAAATGTGATGAATTTTTAAACTGAGTATATCTCATAAACTTAACGTATTACAGACGTAAAAACTGGTATTTGGATCTCCTTTAAAAGTAAAGAAACACGTTTGTTTCAGAAAATTCACTTAAGGGGGAGTGAAAGGGGCTGGAAAAGGGGTTGAATTCTTTTGATGAGAATACATATATCTCAAAAACTGAACATGTTACAGACTTAAATTTTTTATTTGAAATACCTTTGAAAATAAAGAAACACGTACTTTTTGCTTTCGGAAAAGGGGGTGAAAAGAAGTGAGGAAGGAGTTGGATTCTTTTTATGAGGATAAATATATCTCAAAAACTCCAGATGTTACAGACGTAAAGTTTGTATTTTGAATCTCCTTTAAAAATAAAGAAACAAGTCTTTTTTTCGGAAAGTCCACTTAAGGGGGAGAGGGGTTAGAAAGAAGTGAAGGAGTTCAAATTATGAAATCCACGAGAACGAAGCTTTGGGTAACGGCTAGTTTCAGTATAAAGGAGCTATTGGTTTAAGCTTGACTTCAGTTTTTGTTTTTTGACAATTTGATTTACGTCGCCCCAACACAGGCAGGCCTTACGGCTATGATGGTAGAACTAGGAGTGGGAAGGAAGTGTCCGTGGTTTTAATTAAGGTACAGGACTAGCATTTGCCTGGTGTGAAAATAGGAAACGACAGACTTCATTTTTCTCCGAAGGTACTGCATAATGTGTGCTTCGTTTCTGATTAATGCTGCCCAGGTATACCATTGCTTGTATCACAATAACTACAGGCAGTGTTGCCAGGTCTACAAATAAAAAATCGGTAGATTGTACGTGAAAATTTGGGGAGTTTTAATGAAAATTTCGGTAGTTTCTCGAGCACTGAAACGTTATAACTAAATTAAAGAATGCAATAGCCATTTGAAGTTATTACAAGAAAAATATACTATTTCTCTCACCACTCTATTCTTCTTCACTTTCTCCCCAATCTTCCTGTAGATGCAGTTATTCATCAGGCGTAAGAATTGTGTGCGAATTTTGAAGTTGTACTATGATGCAGATTTTGTATTCTGTATGCGGGTCGGTGACTTCTCTCCGAATGATGCAGTCAAGCGTGAGTTTTGAGTTCAACAAGAGGGGAAAGTTTACGTAATCCTAGCCTAAATGAATGTGGGGAAGTACCTAACGAGTGATGCTATCTGTAAAACGCAGCGCAATGAGACGAGGAAAGAATTTTTCGGCACAAATATATTATTTACCATTAATCATTATTATTTATTTTCCTTAAATTTGAATTATAAGAAATTTCGGGAGATTTTTTCGGGTTTTCTCCTGATATTTTGGAAGACCTGGACACTGGCTACAGGCATATAATGTGAGTGCAACAAACACTGTTCAAAGATGAGATTTACCACTGATTCTTCTTATTATTCTTGACCTTTTCCCCCAACTAATCGAAGTTGGTAGTTGGCAGTAATTTGGTCCAACTTTACGACTGAATGCCCTTCCTGACGTCTACCGTTGAAGGACGTACTCAGTATTGCGTATTTCTAGGGTGGTTGAAACTGTGGTGTGGTGTATACAGGGTGTATCATAAATATACCGACAAAAAATCAGGGATGCTGTTCGTGTTATGTTAAGAACGATGGTGCAATCGGATTGGCGTAGAAAATTTGTTCTTTTCAAGGAAATGAGCTTAGTTCGTTACTACCGGGAGCGCGATTCAAATTGAGGAACTTGCCGTGTTTGCTATGCCAGAGAGCGTCAGAGGAGGGAAGGGAAGGGAGGGGAAGTGGGAGACAGAAGTAAACAGGGTCCAAATGTCACTACTACCCCGTTGTGAACTGTGCATCGAAGTACATCTACTGTAATCAAACCATTGGGCGTATTGTTTTCTTCGTTCAGTATTTCATTTCACTTACAATATTGTGAGAGAAGGAATACGCAATCGTGGAGTGGCAGCGTCTCATCTTCGAGCGTGTTAAATAATAAAGAACGTTACTGCGACCAACAGACGAGAGGGAAAGCGATCTGGTTCATTCCTTGACTAATTCTTAACACGAAGAACATCCTGATTTTTTGACGGTGTAGTTCTGAAACAACAGGGTCCACTCAGCCTCGGGAGGTCAACTGAGTAGAGGGGATTGGATTCTCACCTCAGCCATTCTCGAAGTGGTTTTCCGTGTTTTCCCACTTCTCCTCCAGGCAAATGTCGGGATGATACCTCACTTAAGACTATGGCCGCTTCCTTCCCTCTTCCTTGCCCATCCCTTCCGCCCACAAGGCCCCGTTCAGTATAGCAGGTGAGGCAGCTGGGGGAGGTACTGGTTCTCTTTCGCAGTTGTATCCCCGAGCCAAAATCTCACTCTCCAGGACACTGGCCTTGAGGCGGCGGTAGAGGTAGGATCCCCGTCTGAGCCCGAGGTAAAATCTAAAACGGATTAAGAAAGAAAGATAGTTATGATACTCGGTAGATACAACTTAGTCTCTGAGTCAGAGATATTGATCATACTCAGTTAAAATCTCTGGCCCCGCTGGGAATCGAATCCTGCCCCATCAGAAACGAACGTGGACTATAGAGGCAAAGAGCTTCGATCTTGTTCAATATTAATAAAAGCTCCGACCTGGTCAGGATTCGAACACAGAACCCTCTTATCCGAGGGCCTCAATCTTGGTCATTCAAGTAATGAGCTTCCATACTCCACAATAGTATTCCGGTGTCCGTCAGACACTTAGCAAACGTTCATGGTAACCCACGCTCTCGGTTCTTCGTTCCTTGGTGATAATTTCTGAAGTTTAGTACTTCGATGAAATTTGCCGGTGGTTACATTAAGGTAACGCAATTTTATATCATGTAATTGGATAATTGTGCCTGTCAGTAACTTGTTTGTGTATTAATGAGTTTTGTACTTGTAAATTTCCTTCTTTATGACAAGCAAATTCTATTCAGTAAGTAGTGAGAATAATTTACGTGCATGCCGCACCTTAATACAGATTGCTAGTATTGTATTTGACAGTGTGACTTGAATATTATACAGTATAGGACCTGCCCACTACCTGTTTACTGCCACCACCTGCTGCAAAAATTCATACATATTTTTTACAACTTATTGCCATTTAACGTAGTCCACTTGAACCCTACATTATAACACGTATAATAAGTACTATCTGCGCACTTTTTAGCAATAGATTTACACCCTAGTGCTGATGCGGTCGACCTCGGCAATATTCGAGATTCGTACTGGCAATCTTTGAAACCCAAACTATGAATCGCTTATGCATCGCTGTGCGACGTCTGGCGTACACTTTACGTACTAGTACTGTTGTTATTTACACAGCAAAGCCAAACTATAGAATTCACTCTAGGAATAAGATTCGCATCGAGAAATTTTACATAATGTGTGTGTGACACAGTTGTTGGCTTAAAATAACAAAGATTTAGAAAATTCATATCGATCGATCATATTATCGATTCGATTCAGATTTCATTTCCATTCAGTTGGCAGTACTAACGGAACCGAAAGAGCTCCCTCCTTACTCCTCAAACCCGTACACAAATCTATCGCTAAAAAGTGCGTTCTGTTGTACCTTGTCGTGTTGAGGTTTCTCCAGAGAGTCGGCCATCTTCTTCTGTCCTAGGCCAACCTCTTCACTCTTCTCCATTATCTTCCTCTCGCTTCCACTGCTGCGCTCACATATTCCTCTCAGCCTCTTCGTGGTCAAGGATGGCAAACCTCTACCAACTAGAGTGTCAGTTAAGGTCTTGTTTATTACTTTCCACTGTCTTCTGTGCCGTTGGTTATTTTCCTTTAAAATCATCATAAAATCCCTCCTTTGACGTCAATTAGCTGTTAGATTGCATTACGTAATATGTCCATTCCACTGAACGTTTTATGCGAACATCACTTACATTTTAAAAACAGGTAAATGTTAAGAATAAGGTATACTTTTTGCTTGAACCTAATAAGTAGAGCCCGGATTTCCATGCACTATCAAATGACGGAACATGCACAATAAACTAGAAAATATGCACTATCAAAATTCAGTTGCATATTGTTATATTTAGGGGCTGCCTGGTCGAGGCGGTAAAGGCCTGCTCGGTTCGCCTAGAAGGACGTAGGTTCGATCCCCGTCAGGAAATCGTAAAATTGTAAGTAATTTTAAGTTCTAAAATTTAAGAAACGAGATTTCCACTTCCGGAGGTGCATATGGGCCTGAGGTTCACTCAGCCTACACCAAAAATGAGTACCAGGTTAATTCCTGGTGGCAAAGGCGGTCGGGCGTAGAGCTAACCACTCTACCCCATCACGTGCCGAGGTTAACAATGGTGGTAGCCTTTACCTTCCACTCCTCCAAGGGCCTTATGGCCTATACGGAGGTGACTTTGCTTGGTTTTGCTGTATTGTTATATTTTCTTTTCCGTTTGAAACACTGTACAACAGCAAATTTATCCGCATTTTCTTCATTTAATTTCATTCTTTTATCTGACAGAACATTCCTGAACACAGAAAATGATCTTCCTACTTCACAAGAAGTCACACGTTCATACTTAAACGAAGACATTTAGGACGAAGTATATCTGAAGTTATCTCTTTTAAGAAAATAACCTAGAAATTCCTTTCCCTCAATCCATTTAGACACGACGTCTCTTCGTGGAATTTTAACTGGGGGCATAACACCAACACTTCACAGCAAACTCCAACACTAAATTACAATCTCAAACATGTTAGCGTGCTGCTGTCCAACTCCCTTCTTTTCACAATTATTTTGGCCTCAGACGTGTGACCAGTGGGAGTTCGGGGTAGGAAATTCCAGGAAAACAAAACAGGATTCAGTGCAAAACCGAGGTTTGTAAGCTGCTTTCTCAGTAATGGGGCGTCACAGAAGAGTGATTCAAGTTTTGATTTCTTCGTCTAACATAGACGAAAAAAGAAATAGCCGTCATTTAGTAGCGCAAATTTTTTACTGGGACACCTTATTTCTAAGGATTAGAGCGTTGTACGCGGGGATCTTCCCGCTTATGTCAATGTTTACTCAAGCAACAGATAAGAAAGTGCTTGGCTGACTGGATTATAGGACTTCTATGCATCTAAGTTTGGTTGTCAAGTAGTATGCCAGGAATACATTTTCTTTCTCTCGCAATAATAGACAAATAACGTGGACGTACGGTCCTAAATTCTGCAAACCAAAGTTCAAAAATCGCACTATCATGCAAGTTAATATATGCGTCAAAGTCAAAAAAGTCATATAATCCAATATAAATGTCCAATTATTTGCTATTAAATCCAAAATTTTCAAAATATGTATTAAGCATGAATTTTCTCCCAAAATGGCCAAAACATGCAAATATGCGCGGAAAAAGTGTGGTTATATGGAATTGATTAGTCATAAAACGAATATGTACAAAGTTTCACGAGTGTAAGCAGCTTATTTAGGAACATGCATTTGCATGGAAATCCGGACTCTACTAATAACATATGTAAAAACTATCGCCATAGAATTAATTGAGACACACTTCTTTACTAAAGCATAGTGTTAAAGTATACTATGTTGCTATATTTTCGACCAATTTATTACATGTTAAAAACATCAAAATATGTGGTACATTGTGTGGCGTGTCATAGCTTCGCCTTAATTGTTCTAGGCTTTCCACGTGGTCTATACCCTGCATCCTGGCGTCGAAAGCCCCCCTCGCTAATCTGGTATCTTGCATTCTTCGGATAAGAGTAAAAGACACAGAAAGACAAAGAATAAGGACAAACTGTAATAGCAAGGGAATACATGAGTGGTGTCTTTCAAAGTAGGAAAACCGGGCGAGTTGGACGTGCGGTTACGAGCGCGCAGCTGTGGCGTTGCATCCGGGAGATAGTGGGTTCGAATCCCACTGTCGGCAGCCCTGAAGATGGTTTTCCGTGGTTTCCCATTTTCACACCAGGCAAATCCTGGGGCTGTACCTTACTTGAGGACACGACCGCTTCCTTCCAACTCATAGCCCTTTCTTGTCTCATCGTCGCCATAAGGCCTATCTTTGTCGGTGCGACGTGAAGCCACTACCAAAAAAAAAAAAAGAATGTAGGAAAGATGACAATATGGAAATAAATTTGAAATTCAAAAGGACAAATTGTAGAAAAATATTTCTTCATAGGAAGGGGAGTTAGGGATTGGAATAATTTACCAAGGGAGATGTTTAACAAATTTCTTAATTCTTTGCAATTTTTTTAAGAAAGGACTAGGAGAACAACATATAGGGGATCTGCCTTCTGGGCGACTGCCCGAAATTCAGATCAGAGGTGATTGATTGACTGATGGATTTCATTGTACAGTTTTGTAAAATAAGTAAAAATGTGGCAATAAGGACTGAAATGTTTTTAAAAAAGGGCAATGAGAAGGATAATTTGTTGGCTGATGTTCGTGCATTGTATGCAATGAAATGAAATGGCACATGGCTTTCAGCGCCGGGAGTGTCCGACCGTATGTTCGGCTCGCCAGGTGCAGGTCTTTTGATTTGACTCCCGTAGGCGACCTGCGCGTCGTGATGAGGATGAAATGATTATGAAGACGAAACATACACCCAGCCCCCGTGCAAGCGAAATTAACCAATGGTGATTAAAACTCCAGACCCTACCGAGAATCGAACCCAGGACCCCTCTGACCAAAGGTCAGCACGCTAACCATTGAGCCATGGAGCCGGACATATTGTTCAATTAATACTGCACCCATAAGCGAATGTGCATAATAGATGCATAAATTAAATGTTTAATAATTCGCATATGGGAATACTGCAGTAGGCTGGGAAAAGCTTGCAGTCTCACAAAGCAACATTCAGGCGCCGTTCAGACAGAAAATATATCCACAGAATACGTCTTAAGGCACGAACAGGAAGTAGCTGGCCTGAGTGGTACGTCCAATTATGTTTATGATGCCGACAAGAGGTGGAAACTTTCTATCCAGTTGCCACGTGAATCCGCACATCGGAATCTGCACGTGCGACAGAGAAACGAATAATGCCCGTCATCTCTTGGCAGAAAGTGGAAGAATCCAAGCTACTAAGAGCGCGAACGTCTCAGCCAATCACAAAACTGCACATTTTAATGTCTTGTCATAGCGGGAATCTACAGCTAGTATTTCGCGATTTGGTGCCCGAAGTAGCTGTGAAAGATTGTGTCCTGACGACTTCCACACAATATTTGAGGATTTATCAGTGCAAATGTGTGGTTAATCAGTGGTTAAATAAGAAATTTTCAATTTTACATGGAAGAGTGGTATCGCCTAGGAAATGAACAGTCATGGCGGGAAGGTGCCATACTCTTGCAGAAAATAGAGCCAGTGACGCGCGCCATCGTATAAATTAACCTGTGATCGTTTCTCATACCGCAGTGTAACACGTAAATCGGACCAAAATTAGGAATGTTTAGAACATATTTCCTAAAATTCTAACCTACGGACGTATGGTAAATCGGTCCCAAGTGCAGGATTATTACGCCACATCCCTTCCACAGAACTATTTTCGAAGTGGGGGGAGGTCAGTTTACAAAACCAACGACACCAGTGTGGTGAATCCTCAGTCTTGTAAGAATCTTCAGTCTTGTAAGAATCTCCGGTCTTGTTTGAGAATTTGCTCTTGTCCGAACAGTCTTGCGGGAGAACTTAAATGTACGGAGGCGACTCTACGGAACGCGATAAGAGACAGTTGATGGCATCCGAGTGAGTAATTTATTTACTTGTGTGAGTAATATCTTAGCCGAAATGAACACTTTGACAAACTTTTATTCAACTTTAGTTTATGCAGAAATAATCAGGCAATGAAATTAACGAATGACAATGATAGTTATATTCTCAACACTTGCCTTGAATGAACTTATAACGTGCTAGGGCCGAGATGAACAATGAATCTCTTCGTAACACGTAGCTGCATAACATTTTCCTTAGTTCACGTGTTGCTTGTATATTTCGTGGAAAAGTCATATTTTGGAGGACGATTATTATAAAATTCTCCACATATCATCTGGAACATTACATTTAACTTTTTCCACACTCTCATAGAACTATTATTGCAAGTGAGATATTTGGGAGCAGAATTAGTCAAGGCAGTTACAGGGAGAAGGGCTTTGTTTTCGCTAGTGGAATGCTGCGGCACTAAGACCTTGAGTTCAGTGTTATGGTCAGAGAAGGTGAATAACCAATAATCCTTTACACAAACAAACTGAGAGGGGTGAGAAAGACGACAGTAGGAGGCTAGGCAGGTAGCGGAGTCCAGACTTCCAACTTCACGTCAGATGCTCAATGCAGTGTCATTGAATAATCTTCATAGGAGTGTTAAAATGCGAGTGCTAATATAAATGTGGACGTGTGCAACGCTATAGTAAAAATGCATCAAGTTTGTGCGTGTGACATCTCGGATAACCACATCAGCTTGAAAATGGAGTACTAAATTCATCATGACGGAGGCCGGAGTGTGATCCGACCTGCCTCCAGCACAAATAAGGTAAATGAGCAGAATATAAATATGTAAATATGTAGGACTATGAACAATCGATGATCAAAAATGTAGTTTAGAATTTTAGATAGGATTGTAAATAATTCACGTGTCGGATGGTATTAATTATAGTTTGATATCATTTTCATTTTTGAGTTAAACGTGAGACTACGACAATTATATTTGGCGACTCGGAATATAAATGCCGTAGTGTAACAATGATAGTAATTATAAAATTATGATCGTAATAATAATAATAATAATAATAATAATAATAATAATAATAATAAATAAGTGTTAGCGAGTGTTATTTGCGTAGTTTCCTTAAGTAAATGTTTTTCATATTATTTCTGGATCATTTTGAAGTAAGTCATTTTGACATATGAGAATCCTATTTTACTAAGAAATTTACATACAGTGTAGTGGAGATTTTAAAGTGATGATGATAATAATAATAACTAAGGTAATGAGCGTTATTTCTGGTGACGTTTTGGTTTTGTAGATGCTGCCATGTTAGTTTAAATGTTTACTTTTGCTACCAGTGCATCCAGTTTATTATTTTATGTTATGTAATCATTATTCAGATGACCGTTTCCGGTAGCTCTCATACTTTGTACTTAGCGACGGTTTGGCTGATACGCAAAATTTTATTTCTTTATGTAAACGTGGTTACACATTTCGATAGCCGTGTTTTTGAGAGGCAATCTCGTTATTTCAGTTAAATAATTAGTGTCAGGAAGCCATTGATAAGTTAGCTCTGATATTTCATAATATGTGAAACGGTAGATGATCAAAATAACGAGCAAAGTAATAGTAATATCCCTGATGATCTGCGTTGAAAAATGGAAAATGTTATATTTGGACCACGTCATGAATAATGTCGTAAAAATGGATGTGTGAACGACACAATTATTTCGCCCGCCTGATACGAGCGAGGCCGTACTGTGAGTTACTACGTCGAGAATATTGATGAATAAATAGAATTGAGAGATGAATAATTTATCCGAGAGTGTTAAATATGCGACGACATGGGTCATGGTTGTAGGCGAAAAGCCTGTATTGTTTCAAATAGTTTCCAGGGAAAACAGATGCTCGGAAAATATGCAAGTTGCAGTCCGAGGTGAATTGTGAACAGAGCTACAGATCAATGTGTGTTTCGACAGTCATGTATAACCATTGATGACATGTAATACCAATAATTATTGTCCGTAAAGATTGAATAGTGTCATGACCAGACATTTTCGTCTGAGGTTAGAAGATTGCCATCAAATTCACATAATTTTGCTACTTGAATCAGGGTAATATTTTATACTTCGATATTGCGCATTTTTATTTTAAAATTTTATTAGGCAGCGATTTTTGGGATCTGGATTTTTGTTATAATATCCTTTCTTTGTATATATATTGTCACCGTATTATTTTAGAATCTGATGATACGTGAATAGTGTTTGTATTTAATTTACGTAAATAAATAGGTGTAGTCAGGTTATTTTAATTTCATTATTTCTTGGGAGCAGTGTTTCTCCATTGACATGTTCATTTATGTAAATAAGATTTCATGTGTTAGGGTAATAGATCATCGATTAGTTCATAGTCAAAACCATGGTAGTGGTATGCTCACACCAGAAGACAGTTAGTAATCACCAAGCCTTAGAAATCCACTACATTTCAGTTAGGCAAATGAAGCGATCTTTAATAAGCAGTTGTATCACAAGTGCCGCAAATGAGTTACATAAATAAGATGGAATCTGCCTCCATCTAGAGTTGGTACCACACAAATATGCATTCGCAATGAAAATGCAGGCAGCGGCAAACTAGGTAAAGTTAACGATGTAAAGGGATCGCTTTCATTTGAGGAGTAAACTTGAGGCACTTGGCCTAATTAATTTAAGTATTTTAAGCGTCCAGACTATCACAGTTAAATAAGTAAGGTAACTAATTAAATGAGCGATGGTAGCACTCAGGTTTTTGGTTCAATAATTTTTTCTTGTTTTCAGCCACGAGTAGCTTAAGTATGTTGGAAAGATTATATAACGGATAAAGTACCATGTTCATGGGTTTTTCTCTCTTCTTTTTATTGTTACACATGGTTAGTGCATTCTATTATTATTTTACAGTTGGGTGTTTCCCAACTGAATTTGAATATGGGTTAAATATTTGATAGACACCTCAATGTCAATTTGACGAATTAACAAATTAACTAATTAATTACTCAAATTTATTTTGAGAGGACATTTTCCAAGGTATTGCAAATCATTTATTCAAATGAGGCTGTATTTCTGACCAGTGTTTTAAATATGGTCACGTCATCGTCATGGAGACAGTGGTTCGATGTAATCTAGTATATTTAAATTTAATCGACCTTCAGTCGAAATTTATTAAGGCAGATAATTAACTTATTGTAATGCAGATCTTTTAATGGTTTTAAATTTTAATTTCATTTCATATTATTTTATTTTACACCATTTTACTTTCATTTTACACTTTGCAAATTTTGTTAAATAAATCATTTTATTTATTTAAGATTTAATTCACTCTTTGGGTACCGTCATTTAATAGTTTAGTTTACCCCATCTTTCATTTCTTCACCCCCGATCGACGTGTGGCCCATCAACCCGAGGGATCCAAGAACGCACAACGCCTGAGGAGAAGAGTCTACATGAGGCGGTAGGTATTTTTAAATGTCATTATTTGCAGGAGCAGCCGGCGCACATATCAAGAAAGAAGACCACCGCATTGGGTGCCTTGAAAAGGGCACAATACTGTATATCGAAGTGACACACCCACTAGCAGACTATAGAGAAACCAGAAGGATCAAAGAGAAATATTGGGTAGTGAGGAGATAATTCCGCCTCTGTGGTCTAGTTGTTAGTGTGATAAGCTGCCATTCCTGGAAGCCCGCCTTCGGTTCCCGGCTCTGCCACGAAATTTGAAAAGTGGTACGGGGTTCAACTGAGTAGAAGGGGTTCGATTCCAACCTCAGCCATCCTCGAAGTGGTTTTCTGTGGTTTGCCACTTCTCCATGCCGGTATGGTAGCTAACTTAAAGCACGGCCGCTTCCTTCCCTCTTCCTTGTCTATCCTTTCCAATCTTCCCATCCTCCATAAGGCCTCTATTCAACATAGCAAGTGAGGCCGCCTGGGCGAGGTACTGGTCCTCCTTCCTAGTCGTATCCACAACCTAAAGCCTCGAGCTCCAGGACATTGCCCTTGAGCCGGTAGCGGTGGGATCCCTCGCTAAGTCCCAAGGAAAAACCAACCCTGGAGAGTAAACGGATAAATAAATAAATAAATAAATAAATAAATAAATAAATAAATAAATAAATAAATAAATAAATAAATAAATAAATAAATAATTTGATTTGATCTCTGCCCAGTATTGGCACATTTAAATTTCTTGGCGCATTTTCTGCAGGTGTAACTCTTTTCTTTCATCTTTCCTCCTGCGGCTTTTCGTGAAATCCGTGGACTTCTTTCAGGGTATTTATTTATTCAATTTATTTATTTATTTATTTATTTATTTATTTATTTATTTATTTATTTTTTATTTATTTATTTATTTATTTATTTATTTATTTATTTATTTATTTATTTATTTATTTATTTATTTATTTATTTATTTATTTATTTATTTTATTTTATTTATTTACCTGTACCCCAGAAGCAGCACACGGTATATGATTGAATTTTCCCTCTAAAATCTCGACTTAGTAATTTTGCAGGCGCGCTCCTCATCTTGTAATTATCTCAAAGAAGGCAGTAACTAAGGTAGCTAAAGATTTATTTACGTTAAAACTTGTTCCCAGGGACGACAGATTTTCTTCGATCTACATTGAACAGCAAGAGGCTTGTTAAACGGAAGGATGAGCTTCTCGTTAATTTTCAATCTTCTTTCCATTCATCCAGGCTTCGCCTCTCCTCTAATTATCTCCTAGGGCGGAGTGGGGGTGCGAAGTTGAAGTCGTGTACACGGAGGAGAGTATGGCGTATAATCATGTCATATTTCAATTAATCTTCAACAAGACTTCTTTGTGGCTGAAGGGGCTGTTCCGCTCGAGATATCGCCTTGGTCCGCTGATAATTCAGTCAAGTATTTATTTAGCCTCACTAATCCGTTTTGCTCCCATACAAACACAAGACCGGTCCTTGCAATACGATTATCACCTTCTCAGGCGCCTGCCACGCCACCAGCTGGCTGCTGGAAGATATTACTGTACGTCCCATCTACACATGTCCGGGATTAAGCCCTTGAAAAAAAAACTCGAACGGGCCTCTTTTGCCGTCAAGTATGGGTGTAGAAAACTTACCGCGTGATAGATATTGTCGAAATAAAGTAACCTATCTTGTCAGTATGCGTTTAAAATGTTGCTGAAATTTAATTTAAATAAATGTACACATTTTTTTGCTAGTTGCTTCACGTCGTTTCGACACAGATAGGTGTTATGGCGACGATGGGGCAGGAAAGAGCTAGGAGTGGGAAGGAAGCAGCCGTGGCTTTAAATAAGGTACAGCCCCAGCATTTGCCTGCTGTGGAAATGGGAAACCACGAAAAATCATCTTCAGGGCTGCCGACAGTGGAGTTCGAACCCACTAATCCGAGATAAGGCTTTTCGCAGATGATGTTATCCTGTACAGAGTAATAAATAAGTTACAAGATTGTGAGCAACTGCAAAATGACCTCGATAATGTTGTGAGATGGACAGTAGGCAATGGTATGATGACAAACGGGGTTAAAAGTCAGGTTGTGAGTTTCACAAATAGGAAAAGTCCTCTCAGTTTTAATTACTGCGTTGATGGGGTGAAAGTTCCCTTTGGGGCTCATTGTAAATACCTAGGTATTAATATAAGGAAAGATCTTCATTGGGGTAAGCACAAAAATGGAATTTTAAATAAAGGGTACAGATCTCTGCACATGGTTATGAGAGTATTTAGGGGTTGTAGTAAGGATGTAAAGGATAATATTATTTCCTGTGGCTATTTCTAGCCGAGTGCAGCCCTTGTAAGGCAGACCCTCCGATGAGGGTGGGCGGCATCTGCCATGTGTAGGTAACTGCGTGTTATTGTGGTGGAGGATAGTGTTATGTGTGGTGTGTGAGTTGCAGGGATGTTGGGGGCAGCACAAACACCCAGCCCCCGGGCCATTGGAATTAACCAATGAAGGTTAAAATCCCCGACCCGGCCGGGAATCGAACCCGGGACCCTCTGAACCGAAGCCCAGTACGCTGACCATTCAGCCAACGAGTCGGACAGGATGTAAAGGAGAGAGCATATTTGTCTGTGGTGAGACCCCAACTAGAGTAAGGTTCCAGTGTATGGGACCCATACCAGGATTAGTTGATTCAGGAACTGGAAAAAATCCAAAGAAAAGCAGCTCGATTTGTTCTGGGCGATTTCCAACAAAAGAGTAGCGTTACAAAAATGTTGCAGAGTTTGGGCTGGGAAGACTTGGGAGAAAGGAGACGAACGGCTCGACTAAGTGGTATGTTCCGAGCTGTCAGTGGAGAGATGGTGTGGGAGGACATCAGTAGACAAATAAGTTTGTATGGTGTCTTTAAAAGTAGGAAAGATGACAATATGAAGATAAAGTTGGAATTCAAGAGGACAAATTGGGACAAATATTCGTTTATAGGAAGGGGTGTTAGGGATTGGAATAACTTACCAAGGGAGATGTTCAATAAATTTCCAATTTCTTTGCAATCATTTAAGAAAAGGCTAGGAAAGCAACAGATAGGGAATCTACCACCTGGGCGACTGCCCTAAATGCAGATCAGTAGTGATTGATGATTGAATACTGGATACTGGATACTGGCCGCAGTTAAGCGACTGCAACTATCGAGCTCGGTAATGTACACATTATAAGTTAATATATAATTTTGGAGACATTAGGTTGTATAAGTGTTGACGCGTTTCGAACCTGTACCCTGGATCGCCTTCAGAGCAGTAACGAAGCTGTGAGTTGTATTTTGTCACAACCCCCCCCCCCCCCTCCACTGTCCATTAGTCCAGTCCAGCTGTTCACCATTAGCGCTAGGCAAAACAGTTCCTATTAGACAACAATGAGAAGGTACTAGCATTAAGGCCTAGGAAAAAGAAACATATCCCACGTGAAAGTGAGGTGAACCGAGGTTAGGGAGTTTTCCATTCGTAAATTAATCTGTCATTTATTCTGAGGTAGCAAAGCACAGGGTGACAAACTATTTACAAACCGTAACTGAAGCAGCTTACAATAACAAACCAATAAACCTCTCTTGGTCTCGTTTGTTAAATTACAGCAGAACAGAAAGTCTATTACCAAAAGTAATATAAATGTAATACAAATTACGAAAGAAAAAAAAAAGGAACAGCTTTCATCTGTCCCTTAGGCCCCTGGGCTACGAGGCCGGCACAGTACAGTACACATACAAGCACAACTCTTACCCAATTACACGCCCATTCGCTGCCACAATCATTAACCTTTCACTCAACATACACTCACGACTTACACTCCGATGCTAGCAGCCTCGGGTTCGAAAGAAACCCCTCAGTTAGGTGATAGACATATAATGGCATATATGATGGCATATAAAATTAAATGTAATTTGGTTCATACAAACACTATCTGTATCACAAATTCTGACATGCATTCATATAACACTCGAGGACCAGAGAATTTGTAAAAACGAGTATGGCTGTGACTCCTTATAAGGTGTACAATGCTCTCCATAAACATATACAACAGGCAACAACAATTCAAAATTTAAACAAAAAATAAATAATCAATGGACGAAAGAAAATGAGCAGTAAATCTTGCAAAGCAAGTAATGTGCAGTGGTCTTCTATATTTGTAAAGGATTCCTCTTCTCTAAGCCTGTAACGTATTTAGAAATAAGGTATTGTTGTATTGTAAATATTTTGTAAACTCTGCCAAAATTTAAGCCTTGTATTGTACCGTTAAGAGTCTCGGCTCAGGTGCCCTTTGTTGAGTAAATTAAACAAAATTGATGCACTGATCAAGCGAAAAATAATTACCCTCAACCGCTGGACACAACCGGCCACCTGGACTACGCTTGAGAAGGGAAGAGGAACGGACAGGAGGGGGAGCAACCAATGTGGAAACAGAAAATAGCATACCAGTAAGATACACTCATCAGAGCGCAGGCGCACTTCAAGTGTCTCTGAGAGTCTTTGAGATTAATTCGGAGATAATTTCTTGTTATACAATGAATAGCTAATGAAAAGCACGTCTGTTACAACGGGTATCGCCGAAACAGTTGCGGGCAGACAAGCGTTGTACAAAAAGGTTGAAAATAACGTACTCGTACCGATATGGGTACAAATGAGGCACTGCTTCAACGTTCGTCAACCGCGGCAAGATGTCACGACTTTCCCTGCACCGGCCACCCAGTAATACATGTCATTCTATCCAATACAAAATGACCGAGCTTAAGTGCGGCCAGTATCCAGTATTCGGGAGGTAGTAGGTTCGAACCCCACTGTCGGCAGCCCTGAAGATGGTTTTCCGTGGTTTCCCATTTTCACACCAGGCAAATGCTGGGGCTGTAACTTAATTAATTTCACGGCCGCTTCCTTCCCAATCCTAGTCCCTTCCTGTCCCATCGTCGCCATAAGACCTATCTGTGTCAGTGCGACGTAAAGCAACTAGCAATACAAACTGATGTCAAAAAGTGGATTAATTTACGTATTTCACAGTCATACAGCATAACCATTGGAGCAGCAATAGAGTGTCGGCCTCCGGATCCCAAGATAGCGGGTTCAAACCCGGCAGAGGTAGTCGGATTTTTGAAGGGCGGAAAAAAGTCCATTCGACACTCCATGTCGTACGATGTCGGCATGTAAAAGATCTCTGGTCACACATTTGGTGTTTACCCGACAGAATTCATTAAATCTCAGCCATAGACTCCCAAGAGAGTTTCGGTTTACTCGGTCTGCCATCTAGTGGTGGCCTAGAGTGAAACGGAACGTCGAAATTGACGAGCAGACAGCCAGATGGCGTCAAATTGAAATGTCTGCACACGGTAGCTGAGGCCATACGATTATTATTATTATTATTATTATTATTATTATTATTATTATTATTATTATTATTATTATTATTATTATTATTATTATTATTATTGGAGCAAGCAAGAACTATATATTCCAACCACCCTGAGCCAAATAAAACCTTACAAAATTGATAACGCCAGTTTTTTCCTTGGAAATATAACATTCTAAAATATATATAAACAGTCTACGCACATTTCATTGTATAAAGTGTTAACATTTATTTGATCAGAAAACTTCATTTCAGAGACGCAGAGCAGCCGGAATGTTGTCTCACAGGCGTTCTTTAACGTGCCAGTAAATCTACCTAAAGGAGGTTGACGTATTACAGCCCCTTCAAATACCACCGAACTGAACCGGGATCGAACCTGCCAAGTTGGGCTCAGAAGGTCAACGTTCCACCATCCGAGCAATTTTGAGATTGTCTTTGTTATTACAGAGACGGATTTGAAGTCGTATGTTTTCGTGTTAATTTTTAAAAGATGAATGTCACGGCATCCAAAAATCCATTAGCTCTGTATTTCATAACTGAATGGAGTGTAATCAAAATAATTAACAAGATTAACTCAAAAAATACACGGCTACATGTACCTTGCAACACTCAAGCCATCGAATCTGCCGCAGCACTGTTTTCTCGCTCTCGGTGACGCCAGGTGCATCAGCCAATAGCAACGCAGATCTCCGGAATGGCCTACATGACCTCTGAGTTACATTGGAAAACCCCAGTTTCAAGGAACGGAGCAATTGCGAAGGACGGTTTTGTAAACGTACCCGTTGTGAAATTGTGAAAAGGTGCTGGTGAAGAACGCAATAGCAGAGCGGCACTGCGACATTCTTGTAACGGTTTCATTCAACAACGGTTGTGTTTCCGAAAATGTTGGGGAAAAAACTGTTGCGTTGTATCTGTCCCAGCTCTATTCACCATGGACTATCGCCGCCAGAAGGGGCTGTTCTCATTAAAGAGTATTCCTGATGGTTAACCCCACCACCTCTCTTTACTGTGCAGCAGGCCAGAAGTGTTTCACTGACCTTGCGAGTCCATCAGATGAGTTCAGGTTAGCGCTTCCCGTGACTGTTCCTTGAAACTTCCATATCGGAGCACAACTAGAATTATGACCAGAACACCATGACACTCGGGCCCGCTTTCATCAACACATGTTAATACTTAACAAGGTGTTAAATCATTTTAACATACGATTAAAGAAAATTTGCGTTTCATCAACAACTGTTAACATTAACAAATGTTAAACTGCGTATTAAAGGTAACATCAGCCATTTCCAATGTTAAATGGCTAACATTAGCATTTAGCAACCTGTTCCAAAATGGCTGCTGTGAATCTCGCTTTCGAGGCGGAATTGCTCTATTTAGATCTTTTACAAAACAATCCTGATCGAAGAAGAGTTCAGCGACGTAATGACTTTGAAAATTTGACGGATGCGAAATTTCTTCTTAGATACAGGTTATCGAAAATAGTCGTTGTTAAGGTTGTTGAGGAAATTCAAGTGAGGTTGGAATATCCTACGAAGAAAAACTTAACCTCTTTCTCCAATGTTGCAGGTACTGATAATATTATGATTTCTTGCTACTGGTTATTTTCACATAATGGTCGGAGACAATGCTGGAATTTCTAAAGCCACTGTTAGGTAGAGTTGTTTGTCGAGTGTCTGCAGCAATAGCATCCATGAGAAGGAGGTATATAACATTCTCTTCAGTAGAAGAGCGTCAGCAAATTATCCGCGACTTCTATGAAATAAACCGTTTTCCTGGTGTTTGTTCTAGGTGCAATAGATTGCACACATGTAAGAATCCAATCACCTGGAGGTAATCGGGCCGAAATATATTGTGATCGGAAGGGATATTTCTCTGCTAATGTTAATGTTCAGGTGATCAGTGAGCCTAACCTCCAAATCAGGGATATACTTGCTAGGTGGTCTGGTTCTGCAAACGACAATACAATATTTAATCACTCCCATATCGGAGCACAGTTTGAAATGGGACAATTAACGAAGTGATTTTGTTAGGTGACAGCGGATACCCGCTAAAAAAAAAGGATCTGTTAACCCCATTGAAACCCTCGTGGACTTCTCCCACGCCTCGTCCTTTCCTTTTATCGTCAAGCCGTCTGTGCGCTTGCACTCAATAACTCATACACATTTACTAACTAATTCAATTAACAACTCTTCTCCGAAGGAGGAATAATTAGAACTACAATTCCGATTCACTTCACGCGCCATATTTTACAGCTGCACTCAAACAAAAGCGCATCGGAGCGCGCTGTAAAACAGCATGTTCGTACCACTGCCTCCTTGATTCGCACGCGGCGTCCGGGGGGTATTGAGGCTAAGCCTGTCTGTGGGGCTAGGGGGAACCCTAGCTCCTGCCCCCTCATGACTGCGGCCACTCGAGTAGTTGACGGAGCTCACGTTCACACACTGTCGCAACCAGTTGAACAGTTCTCACAGGCACACGCTAGAGCAGTTGCTGCTAGCCCCACTTACGTCAGACACTCAGGAGTACACACAAACACTCGCAGGCACTCACTGACTGTACCACGCTCAATCCCACACAATCCCACTTATTCCACACTTATCCCACACTCTCAGAAAACACTCGTAGGTACTCTCAGGCACTCACCGACTCAGTCGCACACGTTCTCACACAATCCCACACTATCCCACACTATCCCACACACTCAGTAATCACTAGCAGGCACTCACACACACTCCCTGAGGCGATTGCGATCAATCTCACACGATCCCACCTATCCCACACTTATCCCACACTCTCAGGAAACACACGTATGCACTCTCAAGCACTCACTGACTCAGTCGCGCTCGTTCCCACACACTCAGTAATCACTGGCAGGCACTCGCACACACTCCCTAAACCAATTGTGCTTAATCCCACACGATCGCACTTATCCCACTCGCTCAGCGGACTCTAGTAGACACTCGCTATTGCCCCCACACTCTGACACACCCGCTTCCACCTCCGTTCACACCAGATCCTCTAAGCTACCCGGGCCGGTATGCCACTCAGCTGCCCGGGCCGCCTACGCAATATTGGGAGAGTTAACAGTCGATTAGTTATTAAATCTTTAACTCCTATTAACTACCTACTTGTTAGTATATATTTAACATGTGTTGATGAAACCGGGCCTCGGAGTGATAATGAGAGGAAGTGGGGCTAGCAAATGCAATTCTTGGAATAAAAGGGGTAGCCGTGTGGAATTTACCTTGATTATTCCAGTGGTAATTGTCTCAGGGAAGATAGCCGAACAGAGATCCACGCGCAGGTGTAAACAGCTAATGGACTGAAAGCGATTGTCATTGGTGGGGAATGACATATACAGAAGGTCGGTGGGGATCGCCGTAGACGATGTTTGAAGCTTATGAAACACCATGTCTCCACCAACGATCATGCTCAGTTGGAAACCCAGCATTTCTAGCTATAGCCGACAACGTAATGTTAATTGTAGTAGACATAGCATGTCCACCTTATCCCACTCCTCCTGATAGGCTTTCAGAGGTCATTGATAGTGCGTGGACGTCTATTTTATAATGCCTTTCTAGGAGTCCAAATGCGCAGAAGTTCATGGGTGACTCATCGGGTGCCTTCGCCGGAATGTCAGTAAAAAGAATTGCACGGACTCCAGTTCCCTTCTCCGAGAACAGTCGAGTCGAACGAGAGGTGTGACTTGATGCTATATCTTGATGTACCCATACCTGATATTTCGTCCTCCCATACAGTGATGAGATATCTGTGTGTTCTGCCATATGGCAGGTCTTCACATGGCAGCTTTCCACGCAATCCTGTCTCTTACCACCCTCTTTGTTTCCTCATACTTGTATTCTATCCTGATACTATCCAGCATCTGATACCTTCCCCGTCCTCTTTGTCTATTTCCAGTAATAATAATTTCGTGTGGCTATTTCTAGCCCAGTGCAGCCCTTGTAAGGCAGACACTCCGATGAGGGTGGCCAGCATCTGCCATGTGTAGGGAACTGCGTGTTATTGTGGTGGAGGATAGTGTTATGTCTGGAGTGTGAGTTGCAGGGATGTTGGGGACAGCACAAATACCCAGCCCCCAAGCCATTGGAATTAACCAATGAAGGTTAAAATCCCCGAACCGGCCGGAAATCGAACCAGGGACCCTCTGAACCGAAGGCCAGTACGCTGACCGTTCAGCCAACGAGTCGGACTTTTTCCAGTTTCCGTTCCTTCTATAGCATCTATAAGCAAGCAATCTCTCCTCATCCAATGACCAATCCAATTGTGCTTTATCTTCTTGATTACTTTTAATATATTTCTCTCTTCCCCAACTCTTCTCAAGACTTCTTCATTCTTTACTTTTTCTATCCATCGTATACTTTCCATTGTCCTCCAAATCCACATCTCAAATGCTTCCAGTCTTCTTTCGTCTTCTTTTCTCAATGTCCAAGTCTCAGCTCCATACAGTGCCACACTCCGTACACAGCACTTCACGAACCGCTTCCTCAAATCTCTATCCATGCCCCCACAAAAAAGTCTGCTCATCTTATTAAATGCTTCCTTCGAATCACAATACGAGTTTTCACCTCGCGACTGCACCTCATGTCCTCTGTTGTTACACTTCCGAAGTATTTGAAAGCATCCACCTGTTCTATTATTTCCTGGCCTAACTTTATGGTTGTCTTCACTTTTCTAGTACTAAAACCTCTTGCTATTGGTATGTAGAGTTCAAATTATTAGTGACACGGCGAATGGGTAACTTGCCATTGTAGCAGTATCCAGCGATGATTATGAAACCACTTTGAAAACTTTCCTTGCGTTCTTTGTACAATGATTGGTAATCATTTCGTCTCTATGGAGGTAGTAAATCGAGGGGGATTTGTTACAGTCACTAAGGTACACATATGCTTCATCTAATGACACAACCACTCACACTAATTGCTGTGTATTTACAAGTCTCTCTTTCTTATGAGACAGCAGGTGGTCCTGCCCGTTCTGGGAACGGCTATAATCCTTACTTTCACTTCTCCAAGTCCAGTTATCCCATGTGGCGGCTGCGGGCAGACCGCTGGGTTTGAAACAGTGCTACTGGCTACACAACACGCGATGACTCTTCCTTGGTACGACTCCAGAGATTTACATAGTCACATGCAGTGAACAGCTAAACAGCAAGACAGTACTCACTGTTTCAATTACACTCACGGTAGCTGCTCATTCGCTGACTCACAGCGTTCCTGAGTCCACAGATACCGGTATATACAAACACACAGTACTCCCAGGTAGTACACAGTCTTCTGTCCCGTACGCCGTCTTCAGTCCAGCTACTCGCTTGACACTCCGACACAACAACAATCACAACTTCTCGTTCAGGCATCGGTGGGATACTAGCGACAGCCAACAAGTCTGTCGCCCTCAGCCTAACTACCGAATCCAACACACTGAGTCCCACAGTGACTCTAACACTGACTACGAGTCCAGCACCAGCACTGACTAGCTGTCCGCGGTTAGTCTCCCTTTTTATAGCTCGAGTGATGTGTACCAGAATAGTCGCGACGTAGCAAGAGACTGAATATTCTCGTCGGATCTCCCTGAAACTCACAGGTAAACCTGCCGACGAGAGCAATACACAGAAAGACCGGCTCCACCCCCACTGGCCGGCTGGGAGATCTCCGCTCGTCTGACTCACATATATACGGGGGGCGTACTTTATTATTTTACAATTTATTTTTTATACGTCCGATACCCGGACACATTTCACTTTAGATTTTTTTTTGCTAGTTGTTTTACGTCGCACCGACACAGATATGTCTTATGGCGACGATGGGACAGGAAGGGGTTAGGAGTGAGAAGGAAGCGGCCGTGGCCTTAATTAAGGTACAGCCCCAGCATTTGCCTGGTGTGAAAATGGGAAGCCACGGAAAACCATTTTCAGGGCTGCCGACAGTGGGATTCGAACCTACTATCTCCCGAATACTGGATACTGGCCGCACTTAAGCGACTGCAGCTATCGAGCTCGGTTTTCACTTTTGAAGGTGGTGACGTGTAACTAGTGTCCTGTTCCAACGTTCGGTAGCAGCACACGCTCAGGGGCCAACGAATGCACTCGGCATAGCCATTTCATAACAACACTGTCAGCGCAGGAGCAGACAACATGAAAAGCAACCGTCAGGGACAGCGCTGTATGACTTGGTTCCTATGAAAAGAAGGCGTGACCACTGCAGAAATTCATCGGCCCTTGGTGGCAGTCTGTGGAGAACATGGGGCGTCACGGAAAACAGTTTACAATTGGGTGGAAAGCTGGAAAACAGGGCGCACATCGGTGTGCAAGGGAACCAGTTCTGGAAGGAATGTGACAGTGTCAACACCGGCCAACATTACCCGGATCGAACAGGCCATCCAAGGAAACAAATGCATCACATTTTCGGCAATGGAGGCAGCTACGGGAATTATCCCAAACACCTCGAAGGGGATCGTGCAAGGCCACTTACAGTTGGGGAAGGTGTCATCCACGTCGGTGCCTAGACTCTTATCTGTAGACGAAAAGCAGAGGCGTGTGGACGTGTGCAGAGAACTTTCGCAACGCCATGATCAAGATCCAGCCGACGTCATGGCTAGGCATGTGGCTGGTGATGAGACATGGCTCCATTACCATGAGCCACAAACGAAAAAACAATCGATTCAATGGAAGCATAGGGGAAAGAAATGTCGAACAGTGCCAGTGGTCACGCCTTCTTTCCATAGGAACCAAGTCATACAGCGCTGTCCCTGACGTTTGCTTTCCATGTTGTCTGCTCCTTCACTGACAGAGTTGTTATGAAATGGCAATGACGAGTGCATTCGTTGGCCCCTGTGCGTGTGCTGCTACCAAACGGTGTAATAAGACACTGGTTACACGTCACCACCTTCAAAAGTGAAATGTGAACCATGCCCGGAGGTACACAAAATAAAGTGTAAAACAATATAGTACGCCCTTCGTATATATTATTGTTTATCCGTTCCTCTCTTTTGTCCATGCAGCTGACATAAGAAACAACACCGTCTCTACTTTCGCATTATGCTCGAGAACAGAGAAGTAATATCCAGCAGCGTAACTAGTGAATAGTTATAAAGCGAATGGTATGTTCAGATTATAATCTAAAATCCAATTCTGGACGCTTCTTAAAAAACAGATTCAAAAGAGCCAACCAACAGATAGAGTCTGGGGGGGGGGGGGGGTGCTCATAATTACAAAACGATTGCACACAATGAAGGTGCTTATGCGAGTGTTGTGCGCAAGGACACTGATACAAGTACATTATCTTGAGATTCAGACTGCAGTACGGACACACTACAAAGTCTTACATTAAAATACAGAACAAAACCAATATGATCAAAGTGAATAGTTGTGAGGCGAGTGGTATGTTCAGATTATAATCTAAAATCCAACTCTCAAGGCATCTTAGAACATATATTCAAGAGATCTGTTGGTTTTACACTTTTGGATCTGTGAATGTTCAAAAGAGCCAACCAACAGATTGAGTTGACATTCACTTGTTTATTGTAACTTTCTGTTTACTTTGGCTACGCCCCTGGCAATACCCTACAATTTTGAGCTGTTCAGAATACTATTCCTCAGATACACAACCATGGACAAACTGCCAATATTCTCAAAATTTCCAGTCTTTGCGTCTAGAGAAAAAAAATTCCAATTTTACAACGTGGTCAAAGAGAAGACACTTATCTAATTTTCAAGTTATACAGACTAGCACAAGCAAGAAAGGCCTTTAATAACAAAGTAAGTTTGGTCACTTCGATCACTGGCAAAGGAATTATAATGCTCTTTTTAAAAGATTTTCGTCTGAAGCGTGGCCGAAACATAGAATATTACTAGTTCAGAAAGAAAGAGAATAGAAGCTATTTAAATGTGGTGTTACAGAAGAATGCTGAAGGTGAGTTCGATAGATAGAATCACGAAAGAAGGGATACTGAATGGAATTGGTGAGAGGAGATCAATTCAGTGAAATTTGACGAGAAAAAGAGACAGAATAATCAGACACCCAGGACCTGTTCAGTTGGTTTTTAAGAACGTATAGGCTGTAAGAACGGCGGGGGTAGACCAAAGGTATGAACATGAAAAACAGATCAGAGTAGATGTAGAATTTAGTAGATACAAAGAAACTAAAAGGTTAACGCAGGATAGGGTGGCATAGAGAGCTGCATCAAACCAGTCTATAGACTAACGACACAAACAATATAAACCTGAAGTTCACTTTCGAAACTTCCAAATATTAAAGATAAAATACAGCTGACTTCCACATTCTATATTTCCCCTTATTACGAGAACCTGTTCTGGCTGAAAATCGATCAATTAAGAAACCTACATACTGCGATACTAATTTTTCGACTTCTGAATGATTCTACACTTGAATACCTATCCCCCACATTTTAACTTCCTCTCATCTATCCTGTGCTAAACTTTTCATTCCTACGTAAATACTGCATCCAACATCTACTCCAATCTGCTTGCCATATTCATACCTTGGTCTATCCCTACCGTTCTTACAGCCTACGCTTCCCTCAGAAAACAACTGAACAAGTCCTGGGTGTCTTAAGATGTGTTCTGCCGGGCGAGTTGGCCGTGCGGTTAGAGTCGCGCAGCTGTGAGCTTGCATCTGGGAGATAGTGGGTTCTAATCTCACTGTCGGTAGCCCTGAAGATAGTTTTTCATGGTTTCCCATTTTCACACCAGGTAAATGCTGGGGCTGTACCTTAATTTAGGCCACGCCCGCTTCCTTCGAATTCCTAGGCCTTTCCTACCCCATCGTCGCCATAAGACCTATCTGTGTCGGTGCGACGTAAAGCAAAAAGCAAGAAAAAACGTGTAGAAAAGATCACAGGCACCATTCGCAGGAGGATAATTGTTTTCTATAGCCACACTGCCCGTGTGAATCCTACAAGGATGAGCAATAAATTATTTTCTCAACAAGCAGGCGTGGTTCACCGAGGTAGAGAAAGACTTGCAAGAAATGGGGATAACACAGGAGGATATCCAGAAACGTATTCCGTTCAATAAGAAACTCCAAGAGCATCGTGGTTTTCTAGATGATCCGAAACTAAAAACTGGCAAAATATCGACTGAAGCGAGGAAGGGAACAGCATAGGATTCGAATGCAGCAATACTGGGCGAAAGTTAAAGCCCAAGCACAAGGGAAAGGAAAAGGACAACTGAAATAACGTGATCCGAGGAAACGACAGCAAGAAGAAGAATAAATAAAGAAATAAATAATCGAATTGGTCAGAGGAGCACAGGAAAGAATTCAGTGAGAAAATGAAGGAATACTGGGCCAACAGGAAGGCTCAAGGGGCCGCTAAGAACACAATCCACCGAGCTCGATAGCTGCAGTCGCTTAAGTTCGGCCAGTATCCGGTAATCGGGAGATAGTGGGTTCGAGCCCCACTGTCGGCAGCCCTGAAGATGGTTTTCCGTGGTTTCCCATTTTCACACCAGGCAAATGCTGGGGCTGTACCTTAATTAAGGCCACGGGCGCTTCCTTCCAATTCCTAGGCCTTTCCTCGCCCATCGTCGCCATAAGACCTATCTGTGTCGGTGCGACGTAAAGCAAATAGCAAAAAAAAAAAAAAAAAAAAAAAAACAGAACACAATCCAGCACGCCAAAAGGGGCAGACGATGATAAAAACACGGCTAGAACACAAGCACTGTGGTCCGCAGGTGGCCTAAACGCAAAGAAAATAACAAACAAATAAATAAACAAGTAAATAAATGAGAAAATAAATAAATACGTAAATAAATAAATACATTCTGGAAGTGTCTCGTAAGATTTACAAGTTTCAAACCGTCTTTGGCTGAAATATCCAAGCAAAGAACACACTATGACTTTTTTTATTATTATTATTATTATTTTGTAGTCCTAGACGTTGTTCTTACTCTAGAAAAGCGCGGTCTGTTAGTGAAATCCGTGACATATGGCAACCATATCTGAGGAGGAACGAAGAGTGTCACAGGCTTGACTTAAGCGTCGTAGGTGTTCCGCGATGTCAGCGGTGTCTCTTTCGACATAAACTAAAGAGGTGTTGTTCCATGTCAGCCATAGGGTAAGCAGGTTACATTATGACACATCCCTCGGAACTTGCCGCCCAGTATCATGACGCAAGTACTGGTGTCCAGGGAGAACAATGGCTGTTCTACTCTCAGCCCTCCTCCTTCTGACAAGAAAGTATTCGCTCCCCAGCATCACAAATCACGCGCATTGCAAAACTAACGTAAATGTTAATTGGACGTACGAATATATGAATACTTGACTTCAAATGTTCACGTTTGTACCTTGAATGTTAAAAGAATTGTAAGTACATTCAGTCGAAATTCAGTAATAAGAAATCATAAAAACAAAACGGCCAGCATGACAAAGATCTCTGAAAAATGTAGGTCATTAAAAATCTCATTCATAATAAGATGTGCTGATTTTAAATGTGGAATTGTTTGTCGGAGTTAAAGTGAAAATTTGTGAAATGCATACCGACTGAGGTAGAAGTATTACTAACTTCACTTATTAGGCCCCGTGTATTTTTGTAACTTATCATCTTGTTTATCTTGTTTATTCTTTATTCTATTGCAATCATGTGGTTAAGTGTAAGAGATGACGACGAGCCCTAACTTTGCCACTGCAAAAGACCTAAATAAATAAAACGTGGGGTTAATGTCGACCTGAATGATGCAGCACTTTAAACCATTAGAAATGTAGTACAGTCGAACCTCGATATCTCGAACCTGCATTAATCCAGTATCTCGAAGTAACTTAAATTTCCCGGCCGTTTATCCTATTCTTCACGTGTATTTTTTCTCTATTACTCGACATTCTGTCACACGAATTTCTCGATTTCTCGAAGCAAACGTTTCCTCTCTTGAAGCAAAAAATACTCTGTAACTCGAATTTTGTGCAACATGGCATTTGTGGTTTGTGAGGAACAGTCTTTTTTTTTTTTTTTTTTTTTTTTTGCTAGTTGCTTTACGTCGCACCGACACAGATAGGTCTTATGGCGACGATGAGACAGGAAAGAGCTAGGAGTGGGAAGGAAGCGGCCGTGGCCTTAATTAAGGTACAGCCCCAGCATTTGCCTGGTATGAAAATGGGGAACCACGGAAAACCATTTTCAGGGCTGCCGACAGTGGGGTACGAACCTACTATCTCCCAAATACTGGATACTGGCCGCACTTAAGCGACTGCAGCTATCGAGCTCGGTGAGGAACAGTCAGAAAGTAAAGATAGAGTTACGGTAATGCTGGGAGTTGATATGACACGAAGCGAAAAACTAAAACTTCTAATGATCGGAAAATCGGCGAAGCCTCGCTGTTTCTCGGGTGTGAAATTGATTCAGAAACGGTATTCTCTATATTTCGAAATGTCTATAACTCGAAATAAAATTTATCTCCCGAGGTGATTTGAGATATCAAGGTTCCACTGTATTTTCATCTCTCAAAGGAACAAATAAATGGGTGATATACAGAGTTTTGTGCCTCCTTGTAAGTTCGGTTCCGTGAATTTTCCTTCCATGTGATTAATAGGAAAATCCGAACGTAGACATCGTCAATCTCAGAATTTAATGTGAGACCGAATGTAGAAGTTTCTGCTGTGAACTAACTTCATGCTTGTGAAATATACCAACGCTGAAAGCTCCCAGCACTGGCTTTGATACAGCCTCATTGGATTTCTCTCACTAGGCTGACATTACGAACTCAGCTCGTGAGTGAATTGATTCCACCTGCTCTAATTTGAAGTCCCCTCTATATCGACATAACTTTTGACTTTGAAATTCCTTCCTCGACTAAATAAACAGGCTGTAGACGAGGGATGGGTAACCTATGACAGGCGCACAGCTAGGTGATAGACTTCTGTAGCACGTCAGATAAAATACTAATATATTTTAAAGTTTTTAACATGTAATAAATATTTCGCCTATGTGATGTACTGGTTAGTGTGGTTAACTGCCACCCGCCGGAGGCCCGGGTTCAATTCCCGGCTCTGCCACGAAACTAACAAGTGGTACGAGGACTGAAACGGGGTCCACTCACCCTCGGGAGGGC
Organism: Anabrus simplex; assembly: GCF_040414725.1. NCBI lineage: Eukaryota > Metazoa > Arthropoda > Insecta > Orthoptera > Tettigoniidae > Anabrus > Anabrus simplex. The sequence continues at coordinate 1,768,802,581 of NC_090265.1, read as the reverse complement.
AACTGAGTAGAGGAGGCTCCGATTCCGACCTCAGTCATACTCGAAGTGGTTTTCCGTGGTTTCCCCACTTCTCCTCCAGATAAATGCCTGGATGGTACTTAACTTAAGGCCACGGTTGCTTCCTTCCTATCTTTTTCCATCCGTCCGGCTCCATGGCTAAATGGTTAGCGTGCTAGCCTTTGGTCACAGGGGTCCCGGGTTCGATTCCCGGCAGGGTCGGGAATTTTAACCTTAATTGGTTACTTTCGCTGGCACGGGGGCTGGATGTATGTGTTGTCTTCATCATCATTTCATCCTCATCACGACGCGCAGGTCGCCTACGGGAGTCAAATAGAAAGTCCTGCACCTGGCGAGCCTAACCCGTCCTGGGATATCCCGGCACTAAAACCATACGACATTTCATTTCATTTTTCCATCCCTTCAAATCTTGCCAACCCCCACAAGGCCCCTGTTCACCATAGCAGATGAGGCCACCTGGGCGAGGCAAGGGTTCTTCTTCCGAGTTGTACCCCGACCAAAATTCTCACGCTCCAGGACACTGCCCTTGAGGCGGTAGAGGTAGGATCTCTCGCTGAGTCGGAGGGAGAAACCAACCCTGGAGGTTAAGAAAGAAAGAAAGAAAGAATAAATAGGTCGAAAATCTAGCAACACAGCATATTTCAACATTTCACTTTAATAGAAAGGTATATCTCAATTGTGTGGCCATATTTTTTTTATTAGGTTAAAGCAAAAATATACTTAAAATGTACCCGTTTTTAAAAATGTAATGTTCAGTGATGTCTGCAAAATAAAACCATAATAATAATTACGTGTGGCTATTTCTAGCCGAGTGCAGCCCTTGTAAGGCAGACCCTCCGATGAGGGTGGGCGGCATCTGCCATGTGTAGGTAACTGCGTGTTATTGTGGTGGAGGATAGTGTTATTTGTGGTGTGTGAGTTGCAGGGGTATTGGGGACAGCACAAACACCCAGCCCCCGGGCCATTGGAATTAACCAATGAAGGTTAAAATCCCCGACCCGGCCGGGAATCGAACCCGGGACCCTCTGAACCGAAGGCCAGTACGCTGACCATGCAGCCAACGAGTCGGACAATAAAACCATGAAACACCCCCTTGAATGGATTTATACGTAATGCAAATTGATACCTAAATTAGGGGGTTTCATGATGATTTTAAAGGAAAGTGACCGATGGCACAGTAGACTGTAAAAAGTGATAAGAAGGACCTTAACTGACACGTTAGTCTTAAAGGTTTTCCATACCTGCTGTGGATTCTCTCATTAACGATCAATATTACTGCACAATATTCACTCCTGCCCAATATTCTTGACCTTGTAATGTTTATATTGAAGGTTTACGCAATATATTGAAATGATATTAGATTTATTTAATTTTATCGGAGCTCTGTCAATATATTGCACCGTGTACTACGCAATATGATGTCAGTCAGTGCCCAGCCGTCGTCAGCAGACGTACCTTCTTGTCGCGTGGTTGTGTTCGCCATCCACTTTGTTTCGGGTGGTGGGATATGTATTCGATTCACTTATCTGAGTTCGTATGATGTACTGTAGGCACTCTATATAGATCATAGGCCTATATCTAAATCTATATAAATAAAATTGTTTCTGTTTGTCTGTTTGTCTGTCTGTTTGTCTGTTCCACCATCACGTCGAAACGGCTGGATAGATCTCAACCAAACTTCATATTTAGAGTATACTGACCCCGGGGAAGGTTTCGATATGCATATCATTTTAAAATCTTTGAAAAGACGGGGGTTTTATAGGAAAAACGGTTTTCCTCCATTTTCTCTTATACTATTATAGGCAAAATATCGAATTTGTCGTATAAGGACGAGACAAAGCTCAATTTAATCCTCTTGACGCAAAGAACAAAACTCGGTAAGCCCTACGGGCCCGAAAACCATGTTTTAAGGCCCTAAAACCAACCGTTACGGAGATATTGGCACCACACTACCCCTGCTCTAGGAATCGGATAAAGAAATGAACTGCCGTAACCATGGCAACGTCAGCTCCAGGATTCTAGAGCAGTGAGATTATGCATGTACGTTTGGGCATAGCTGTCAACCAAAATAGGTACAAATAAGACTTAATATCTGGGAAAAAAATATACTGTTGTGTAAGGCACTCATAGGACTCCTTTGGGCGGGGATGGAAAGGGGGTGAAGAACGAGTGTAAAAATCTTACTATATATAGAAATGGAAGTGTGTGTGTAAATGACACATCTCCAACTAAACCACTGGAGCAATTTCAACCAAACTTGGTACACGAATCACTTACTATCGGGAGACGAGCACTGTGGGGGTTAAGCCATCCCTAGCGCCCTTAAGGGAGAGGGTCAGGGGGGGTAGTTACAATAATAATCGAGAATAGTGTCGAATTCATAGTTTTCGGGGTCGCTGAGTTGAAAAGTAATACTCTAGAATTTTTTAAAGTCCAGCCCCCTTTTAGGTTGGGAGCAAAGGGTGGGGGGGGTGGGGTGAGATATAGAAATAATTAAAAACAGTTTCGAATCCATAGATTTCAGGGTCTCTGAGATGAATAGTATTACTCCGGATTTTTTGCAAATCCAAGTGGGGAGCGGAGGGGGTGAGATATAAAATTAATCGAAAAACTACATATAAAAATATTATCTTCTTCTTCTTACTATATATAAAAATTGATGTATGTGTGTGCGTGGGTGTGTGGGTGTGGGTGTGTATATGACACATCTCCTCCTAAACCACTGGAGCAATTTCACCAAACGTGGTACACTTATCAATTAGTATCAGGAGACAAACCGCGTGAGGGTAAGACACCCCTAGCACCCTTTTGGCAGGGGGCGAGGGGAGTGGTATAAAAATAATCTTATAAATAAAGTTGTTCGTTTCTGTTTGTCTGTTTGTCTGTTTGTCTGTTTGTCTGTTCCACCATCACGTCGAAACGGCTGGATAGATCTCAACCAAACTTCATATTTAGAGTATACTCATCCCGGGGAAGGTTTAGATACGCATATCATTTTAAAATCTTTGAATACACGGGGGGTTTATAAGAAAACCAGAATGGTTTTTCTACTATCACGTCGAAACGGCTGGATAGATCTCAAGCAAACTTCATATTTAGAGTATACTCCTCCCGGGGAAGGTTTCGATATGCATATCATTTTAAAATATTTGAATACACGGGGGGTTTATAGGAAAACCAGAATGGTTTTTCCACCATCACGTCGAAACGGCTGGATAGATCTCAACCAAACTTCATACTTAGAGTATACTCCTCCCGGGGAAGGATTAGATATGCATATCATTTTAAAATCTTTGAATACACGGAGGGGGGGGGTTATAGGAAAACCAGAATGGTTTTTCCACCATCACGTCGAAACGGCTGGATAGATCTCAACCAAATTTCATATTTAGAGTATACTCATCCCGGGGAAGGTTTCGATATGCATATCATTTTAAAATCATTGAATACACGGGGGTTTATAGGAAAATCAGAACGGTTTTTCCACCATCACGTCGAAACGACTGGATAGATCTCAACCAAACTCCATATTTAGAGTATACTCATCCCGGGGAAGGTTTCGATATGCATATTATTTTAAAATCTTTGAATACACGGGGGGTTTATAGGAAAACCAGAATGGTTTTTCCACCATCACGTCGAAGCGGCTGGGTAGATCTCAACCAAACTTCATATTTAGAGTATACTCCTCCCGGGGAAGGTTTCGATACGCATATCATTTTAAAATCATTGAATACACGGGGGGTTTATAGGAAAACCAGAATGGTTTTTCCACCATCACGTCGAAACGGCTGGATAGATCTCAACAAAATTTCATATTTAGAGTATACTCATCCCGGGGAAGGTTTCGATATGCATATCATTTTAAAATCTTTGATTACACGGGGGTTGATAAGAAAACCAGAATGGTTTTTCCACCATCACGTCGAAACAGCTGGATAGATCTCAACCAAACTTCATATTTAGAGTATACTCCTCCCGGGGAAGGTTTCGATATGCATATCATTTTAAAATCTTTGAATACACGGGGGTTTATAGGAAAACCAGAATAGTTTATCCACCATCACGTCGAAACGGCTGGATAGATCTCAACCAAACTTCATATGTAGAGTATACTCCTCCCGGGGAAGGTTTTGATACGCATATCATTTTAAAATCTTTGAATACACGGGGGGTTTATAGGAAAACCAGAATGGTTTTTCCACCATCACGTCGAAACGGCTGGATGGATCTCAACAAAATTTTATTTAGAGTATACTCATCCCGGGGAAGGTTTCGATATGCATATCATTTTAAAATCTTTGATTACACGGAGGTTTATAAGAAAACCAGTATGGTTTTTCTACCATCACGTCGAAACAGCTGGATAGATCTCAACCAAACTTAATATTTAGAGCATACTCCTCCCGGGGAAGATTTCGATATGCATATCATTTTAAAATCTTTGAATACACGGAGGGGGGGGGTTTATAGGAAAACCAGAATGGTTTTTCCACCATCACGTCGAAACGGCTGGATGGATCTCAACCAAATTTCATATTTAGAGTATACTCATCCCGGGGAAGGTTTCGATATGCATATTATTTAAAAAAATTTGAATACACGGGGTGTTTATAGGAAAACCAGAATGGTTTTTCCACCATCACGTCGAAACGGCTGGATATATCTCAACCAATCTTCATATTTAGAGTATACTCCTCCCGGGGAAGGTTTCGATATGCATATCATTTTAAAATCTTTGAATACACGGGGGGTTTATAGGAAAACCAGAATGGTTTTTCCACCATCACGTCGAAACGGCTGGATAGATCTCAACCAAATTTCATATTTAGAGTATACTCATCCCGGGGAAGGTTTCGATATGCATATCATTTTAAAACCTTTGAGTACACGGGGGGTTTATAGGAAAACCAGAATGGTTTTTCCACCATCACGTCGAAACGGCTGGATAGATCTCAACCAAATTTCATATTTAGAGTATACTCATCCCGGGGAAGGTTTCGATATGCATATCATTTTATAATCTTTGAATACACGGGGGTTTATAGGAAAACCAGAATAGTTTATCCACCATCACGTCGAAACGGCTGGATAGATCTCAACCAAACTCCATATTTAGAGTATACTCATCCCGGGGAAGGTTTCGATATGCATATTATTTTAAAATCTTTGAATACACGGGGGGTTTATAGGAAAACCAGAATGGTTTTTCCACCATCACGTCGAAGCGGCTGGGTAGATCTCAACCAAACTTCATATTTAGAGTATACTCCTCCCGGGGAAGGTTTCGATACGCATATCATTTTAAAATCATTGAATACACGGGGGGTTTATAGGAAAACCAGAATGGTTTTTCCACCATCACGTCGAAACAGCTGGATAGATCTCAACCAAACTTAATATTTAGAGCATACTCCTCCCGGGGAAGATTTCGATATGCATATCATTTTAAAATCCTTGAATACACGGGGGTTTATAGGAAAACCAGAATGGTTTTTCCACCATCACGTCGAAACGGCTGGATGGATCTCAACCAAATTTCATATTTAGAGTATACTCATCCCGGGGAAGGTTTCGATATGCATATCATTTTAAAATCTTTAATACACGGGGGGGTTTATAGGAAAACCAGAATGGTTTTTCCACTATCACGTCGAAACGGCTGGATAGATCTCAACCAAACTTCACATTTAGAGCATACTCCTCCCGGGGAAGGTTTCGATATGCATATCATTTTAAAATCTTTGAATAGACGGGGTGTTTATTGGAAAACCAGAATGGTTTTCCTCCATTTTCTCTTATACTATTGATTTTCTGTAAACTTCGTTTACCGTACGTGAAACGTCTCTTCATTATAAACAACTTTTGTTATGTTTATAATTTACCTTACTCTTTACATGACGGAGAAATTTACAATTTTCTGCTGGTACCATGCTCTGCATTGAGTGACCGACAGACCGACAACGAACCTACAGGTTACCATGGCAACGTCTCTGACTGCATGCCAGCAGGGAAGTAACGTATTGCCATTTTCCTCATTATGCTTTTAAATTCTTGGTTGTTCCTTGGGTAGAATGCAAGAAAGGCGTCAATCGGCCTATCTGCGGGATATTGGCGGAATATCGTTGGATGTTATAACCGCCTTCGAATAGATTAAATAATAACACCATTAGTCATCTTCTTATTATTTGTTTACCTAGGAATCAATGGACCTAAATTGCTCCTCTGTTACCGTTTTATTATATCCATAACTCACACTAGCATAATTTATGGAGGGGCATTTGTTTTTCCAATACATTAACTTGGCATTTACATATTTGTCGTTTTCCGGCTGTCCTCAGTTATAATCCATTTTCTATTACTTTCAACTATCTTAACTGTATTATTTTCTTCCTTAATTACGCCGTATGTACGCGAGTGCTACAAACTACTGGATGTATTTCCACCAATACTCATATTTAGAATACACCTGTCCTTGATAGATTTTAGGGCAAATATTGTTTCTAAATCCCTGAACTGACTGGGGGTTTATACGAAACCGAAACAGTGATTTTGCACTTCCACAAAATATACACAACCAACGTTAATTTAAATCTACCTGCCTTGGTAGAAATTAATTTCTAAACCTTTTTTCTCATGTGCATCATTTCGATACGAGGATTAATAAGGGAGATATCATTAACGGACCGTTTTTTTTGTACAAGTCCCATCGGACTTAACTCACGAGCGGGTGCGTGTAAAGCGTATTCCTTACAACTTGAAAACTACTGAAGACATTCGAACCAAAATTCATATTTAGCATCCACCTGTCCAAAGGTAGGTTTTAAACGTAAATAACATTTCATATTCCGGAATGGACTGGCGGTTTATAGGGAACCGAAATGGTGATTTTACTCTTGCACAATATATAGAGAACAAGACCAACCTGACTGGAAATCGACCAAACGTGATGGAATTCCACCTCTAAACCTTTTTTTCATGTGCATTTTTTCGTCAGGAGGATTAATAAGGGAGATATCATGAATGGTCAGTTTTGCAGGTTAAGTCCAGCGGCCATAACCAAAAAGGTGTTTTACATGGAGCAGATTCCTTATCTATATAAATCAAATCGTAACGACTGTGTGCCTCTACACTGACTATTTTGGCGAAATTTTCGTACAGCTTTCCGTTTAAGGGGTAATAATGACCATCTGCATAATTTTTGGTTTAGTTTCTGAAAGTCCTAATTTTTACCCGCCTCGCCGAAAATCCAGATTGCGGCATAATCTGCCAGAAGAAAAAGAAGATAATTGAAATTTGACTAAATTATACGTTTTAGCCTGTAACGAACGGAAAACATCCAAGATCATTAAATTCTTCACTTTTTATCCCCGAAGAATATCGAAATATGCAGGCAATTTTAATAATGGTGCAGACCTTCTGAAATTCCTATTGCATAACAGATTGCACAATCTCCGTTCAATTTGGAATGATCTACAACCTTGGTCTTATTACTCTTTGCCGTATCTGTATCAATTTTACGTTTGATTTTTCTCTATTAATGGATGTTAAGTCAATTTGGAATTTTCACATGCATAATTTACACCTTCGATTACTTATATGAAATACAGAATCATCAAACTCTTCACGAAAATTGGCCCACCCAGTAGCCATATATGAGCCAAATGCTATGTATATAGCTGTCACATAATTATCCGAAAAGTAATGTAATGTGAGATAATCTTACAAGAACGTTACCCTGTTCCACGTTTCTAACTCAATCTGACCCAAGAATAGATTACATATCATAGGACCAGCCATTTAGGCCACTAAATCCGGCGTGTCTTATGGTATAATCCTTTGTCGATATGACGTACGTTTAGTAGCAGTTAATCTGTAAATGAAGGTCTTCAGTATTGTAAACACGCATATAGTTTCGTATGTCGATCTATATATATTCACTGATGTCGATTTGTAGCGATCGAGAAAGGGTGGGTCTGCTATTGTAATCAGTACTCCCCACACCGACTTTGACGGGCAGTATGAAAGGGTTCCTTCTCCAACTCCTGTGTAACTGTCATTAGTAAGGAAGGTCTACAATTGTAATGAATAGTTCACTTCTCGATTTGACTTGCAGAAGGCAAGTGAGCATGCAGTTTTGTTTAAAACTCCCCTACCCGATTGTGTTTGGCAGTAGGCAAGGGTGACCGCCATTATAAAGAAATGTCCTCATCTAAAATGTGACTGGCATTAGGCATAGTGGCCTGCTATTTTGATGGAAACTCACCAACTTGGTGTGACTGGCAGTAAGCTGGCTGAAAGTAGGAAAATGGGCCTGACATTATAATGATAACTGCACAACTTAATTTCGAGTGGTAGTAGGGTAATTGCATGCCATTATAATAAAAACTCTAATCTGTCTGGAAGTAGGAAAGGGGGGCTGCCATTTTAACGAAAACTCCCCAAATCGATTCTGTCCGCATAGTAGGCAATGGGGCCTGCAATTATAACGTAAACGTCCCAACTCGATTGTGAATGGCAGTAGGCAGTGAGCCTGCCGTTATATCACAAATCCATAACAAACACTTTACATTGGAAACAACGTACGGGGACCTCCCCATGCTCTTTCTCGGATAACGCTAAGAGACATGCAATTTTAAAACAATCTTATTTACTGCATGCACACTATTTACTTCGATATTCGAATACAATGTAGAATACCGTAGCGAAGCACGGGTACATTCGCTAGTAAATAATATTTTACGTTATACTGCAAGCCTCCATGGCTCAGGCGGCAGCACGCTGGCCTCTCACCGCTGGGTACTGTGGTTCAAATCCCGGCCACTCAATGGGAGATTTGTGCTGGACAAAGCGGAGACGGGACAGGTTTTTCTCCGGGTACTCCGGTTTTCCCTGTCATTTTTCACTCCAGCAACACTCTCCACTATCATTTGATTTCATTTGTCAGTCGTTAATCATTGCCCCAGAGTAGTGCGACAGAGCAGCCTGCACAATTCCTATCCTCGCCGCAAGTTGGCGGCTTCATTCATCCCATCCCTGACCCGGTCATTGACTGGAAAACAGGTTGTATGTTTTCATTTTTCTTACGTTATACTGTTCAGTTTCTTATTTGTAACTTCACTCTGTAGCATATGTACCCGGGCCCGGATTGTCATCACTAGAGCCCAGAAGTAAGGGAAAATGGCTTTTGTTTATTTGGGTGTTTATATCGAAGTGTCAAATACAAAGATGTTTCCGTACGTTTGGGAACAATAGGATCAGTTTTTATATCGTCCTTTTTGCCTATTTTAGCTTTCGTTTCCTATTTCGTACTTTAATGCCTTTTTGCCTCCTTTTGAGTTGCTGTGGATATTTCCTGCTGTTATTTATTGTACCCATAACCCCAAGAATTTAAATGGTATAGGCCTATTATATATTAAAATTCATCAATAGAAAGAAAAGAAAATATGTTTCCAGTGTACTCTGTTAATAATAAACAAAACAATTTTATTCTAACTTAATAGATAAAAAAATAACATTTCAAAAACAATATTTTAACATTAAACAAATCTGTACTCAAAATTCACTTCACAAGCCAAATGGTCGAGAGGGCTGTCAGAGTTCCTGCTACGTAAGGTGAAGTGGTGGTGGTTATTGTTTTAAGAGGAACAACAATTTGGTAACCATCCTCTATTAACACTAATCATCAGGAAAATCCACCACTGCGAAAAATGAAGGTATCGGTTAAACAAGGGGAAGGGCCACGAAGAGCGTGAAAACGAAAGACTCCCTGGGATTCAAAAAGTTATTATCGTCGGGGTTGAAAAAGAACAGGAGTTGACCATGGGAGTTCGGCTGTGGAGTAAGAGCGAGAAACCTGACACAAGTAAGTGGAAGCAGCGCCAGACTCAGCTAGGGGAACGGTGGTCGCCAACCCACACTCCCAAACTGGAAGGCCTTGATTCCCCTTTTAGTCGCCTGTTAAGACAGTCAGGGGATACCGTTGATGTTATTCTATCACCCAACCCACGTAACTCACATTAAAACATATTTATTATTTTAGTGCCCATTTTGTCATTATAAATGCCTATTTTAGTTTGTACTGCATGTTTCCTAAATCTTAAGTGCTTATTTGCCTGCATGTTTCATTCAAAATAAATGCCTGAACTTACGAGCTCTAGTCACCATCTAATATATGCCGAAAAAATGTCCAATAAATTACGTAAAAACATCAAAAAATGGGGCAGAAAATACATATTTACAATAATAATAATGTTATTTGCTTTACGTCCCACTAACTACTTTTTAAGGTCTTCGGAGACGCCGAGGTGCCGGAATTTAGTCCCGCAGGAGTTCTTTTACGTGCCAGTAAATCTACCGACACGTGGCTGTCGTATTTGAGCACCTTCAAATACCACCGGACTGAGCCAGGTTCGAACCTGCCAAGTTGGGGTTTGAAGGCCAGCGCCTTAACCGTCTGAACCACTCAGCCCGGCAAATACATATTTACACAAGATAGTAAATACTTGCATTGTGCACGTTACCTTTAGCTCTTAAAGGAGTGAATACAATTAATAGGTGGCATTACCTGGTCTGGGAGTGGGTGGACTCAGGATATCTTAGTCATAAGTTAGAAGTAACAGACATGAAAGTAGCGAGAATGATTGCTGGTACAAACATTTGGGAACAATTGCAGGAGGGTACTCAGAATGAGGAGATAAAGGCTAAGTTAGGAATGAACTGGATAGGTGAAGCTGTACCCATAAACCGGCTTCGATGGTGGGGTCATGTGAGGTGAATGGAGGAGGATAGGTTACCTAGGAGAATAATGGACTCAGTTATGGAGTGTAAGAGAAGTAGAGGGAGACCAAGACGACGATGGTTAGACTCAGTTTCTAATGATTTAAAGATAAGAGGTATAGAACTAAACGAGGCCACAACACTAGTTGCAAATCGAGGATTGTGGCGACATTTAGTAAATTCGCAGAGGCTTGTAGACTGAACGCTGAAAGGCATAACGGTCTATAATGGTGATGTATCTATGTACGTATTATTATTATTATTAATATTATATAATAATAATAATAATAATAATAATAATAATAATAATAATAATAATAATAATAATAATAATTGTACCGTGGTACACCTCCATGCCGCTAATTCAAACCTTGCGCCAGTTGAAACTCCCCTACTGGAGGGAGTCTGAACTTTATCTACTGCGTAATTTTCAAGTTTCTCAGAAGATGTCACTACTTGTAAAATTTGAAGTTTCTGAACTGGGTCGTTTTCGATGTATACAATTATGCACCCTGGTGCGAAGTGAAAGAACTATGTTTTTGAAGAAATTGGGTGTTCATAAGTTTGTTCTTTGTTAAATTTCTTTCAGTTATTGTTTATGTTGGCAATATTAACCCCTTCCTTCCGCCAGGGTTTGAATTTAGCCAATCCCGAATTTCTTTAATTAATTTATGACCAATCAGGTGTATCTTCTTCAACTTGGATATGTTGCTTAACCCTAACCAATAACATTTCTTGTGGGAGGGTGTTCTCATTCCTGAAACGCCTCGGACTTTCCGCGAGAGTATATAAACTGCTGATTTTCGGGTCTCCGCGCCACTTCAGTAACATCTTTCAGTGTGTAAAGTACATGGCAGGGGGTGGGAAGCGCCTCTTTTTTCGGGCAGCAGTTCAACCACAAGGTAATGGCCGTTTAATAACATCTTTTTTTGCTAGCTCAGCAGTTTAACTCTCGGGGCAGGTCCGAAGCTTTTCCACCATGTAACTTTTCCCCTAAAATGTAAAGACACTTAGTAGATATTCTATCTTTTAAACTACAAATTGGGATAGAGTGTGCTTAACCCTCTCGAGCTCCCACTCATATGGCTTTGAGGTGAACTTATTTTTCTCAACCGTTTCTTCCAGTCTAGCGTAATGTAAATTGTCTTCTCATATAAGTCACCTCTTTAGTATGGGATTAGCCCTTGCATTAACGGCCTAGTGCCAAGTAGGTTTTAAACAAAATGTATTAGGAGTGCAGCTTCGCCTCCTTTCAAGTTGGTGTTGCCGAGGCCATGTAATATTTCTGTTTCTTCACTTAATAGGCCTCAGTAGGTTGGGTATTTGTACCCCTGTGTCTATGTCCTTGGAGGACAGCTTGAAGGTGGAATTTGGTGTGGCCTTTGATAGGCTAGAACTTTGAGAGCGGGTTGCTCTTTCCAAAATAAAAAAATTGTTTTTGCGTGCCTCGAGGAGGCTTTACTGTGTAAAGGGGAGCAAGTGCTCCTAGGCATGATCGGGGTTTTCTGCCCCTTTGTTGAACCTTGTATAGAAGGAAAGTTGGGCTCATTGCTCAAGAATTGTGTGTCTGGCTCTCGGAGCCCAAATCCTGTAACTCTGTAATTGTACATTCTCGAATTGTTGCTTTGCTACTCTGTACCTGCCATTCTTGTTATTTCTTGATTTTGCAAAGAAAATATAACCTTGTTAAATTTTAAATTAACTTTAATTTCGTGTTCTGAGACTTGTTCACCCCCGCACCTTCTTTCACCTCTGCTGTTACACAGATACCTCGGAACAATAATAATAATAATAATAATAATAATAATAATAATAATAATAATAATAATAATAATAATAATAATAATAATAATAATAATAATAATATGTAGGGGCATTCGTCAAGGTGACGGCTTCTCCCCTAGTCTGTTTAACTTAGTTCTACAAAAAAAATTTAGAGAATGGGAAAGGGACGTCAAAGGTATGAACATCGGAAATTTGGGAAGTAAAGACTTTTTTTTTTTTTTTTTTTTTTTTTGTTATTTGCTTTACGTCGCACCGACACTGATAGGTCTTATGGCGACGATGGGGCAGGAAGGGGCTAAGAGTGGGAAGGAAGCGGCCGTGGCCTTAATTAAGGTACAGCCCCAGCATTTGCCTGATGTGAAAATGGGAAACCACGGAAAACCATCTTCAGGGCTGCCAACAGTGGGGTTCGAACCTACGATCTCCCGAATACTGGATACTGGCCGCACTTAAGCGACTGCAGCTATCGAGGTCGGTGGAAGTAAAGACAAGGTGAAATGTTTAGCCTTTGCTGATGATCTAGTAATTACAGTATTACTAATACCAGAGACGAAACCAGATACGCCGTACTGAGATTACACAATATAGCATCAAAGGCAGGCCTCCAGATATCGTGCGGAAATCATCTACATAGTAAAAACCTCCTCTAGAGATGGAATACAGCGCAATTTCGCAGGTGTCTTCCTTCAAATACTTGGAGAAATCATACTACTATCGGGACCACCGTAGAAAGACCCACCAAACTCCATAAGGCGTACAGACTGACGTGGAATTACTTCAACACGAGAGTCACATCGCGTAATGCAAAATTGTGACACTGCCGGAAGTTTTATACGCCTCCGACCCTTGGAGGTCACTCTAAAATCATAGAAATTGAAAAACAAGAAAGGAAAACTCTCACGAGTGCAAATACAATGTGGATTAAGAGGAGAACAGCAGACCTGTACTCATTAACTGACAGTTCCAGTGATGCCGTACGCAAGAGACGCCTGAAATTCTATGGGCATTTCCACAGAATGGACAGCGACAGATTCACCAAAAGATTATTTAAAATAATCCACTCAAAAAAGGTCAAATTAAACTGGCTAAGAAAACTAAGGCGGCCCTACAAGAAATGAATATCATGGACGACATCATAGGAGATCGTGGAGCCTTTAGTACAACAGTAGAAAACTGGTAGGAAGTGGTCCACAGAACGCAAGATGCAGCACAGTGCATTCGTGAAGAGATTTTAGGAGGATAAGAGGGCGAAAACCATCAGGCCAACGAGCAAGTTCAAATGCGCTCTTTGAATGGGCATAACGAAGAAATAATAATAATAATAATAATAATAATAATAATAATAATAATAATAATAATAATAATAATACAGAAACGCCTGAGGGAATACTATTTCTGCTCTTTGTAAAAATACACTGACTTAGCAAATGTCATGGGATAGTCACCTAATAGCGTGTGAGGCCTCCTCTGGCCCTGTGAACTGCAGTGAGACGCCGTGGAAGTGAGTCGACAAGTCCCTGGTAGTCCTCCGAACGCAGCTGACACCAAATCGTTTCCAGAGCGGCCGCCAATGCTGGACTGTTCGTGGGTGCAGGATCCATGGCATGGAGCCTGCGTTCCAGGACATCCCAGATATGCTCGATAGGGTTCATATCGGGGCTTATGGGTGGCCATGGCAGTCGTTGGACCTCCGCTGCATGTTCCTGGAACCATTCCCGGGCGACGTGGGAGCGATATGGTGGCGCGTTATTATCTTGAAACACCGCAGAACCATCTGGGCGCTGGAAGGACAAAAATGGGTGGAGTAGGTCTCCGAGCAGCTCATCATACCGCGTACCATTCAAAGTCTCTTCCAGAACAACTAGAGGGCCTATTCCATACCAGGAAAATGCACCCCAGACCATAACAGAGACACCAGCGCCCTGGATCACACACCTTCGAGGCAGGCGGGATCCATCGCTTCATGTGGTCTGCGCCATACACGGTGCCTCCCATAGGCATGGTGCAGTTGAAATCGTGATTCGTCCGACCATATCACGTTACGCCATTGTTCCAGTGTCCATCCCTGCTGACTGGCGACAAATGCGCGTCGTTGTGCCCGATGACGTTGGGTTAACAATGGCACCCGTGTGCGGCGCCGGCTCCCATACCCCTATAGATCCCATGTTCCTACAGATTGCCCACTGGGAGACGTGTCTAGCACGGCCTGTGTTGAATTGAGCCGTGATTTGTTGCACGGTTACCCGTCTGCCACTATTGACAATCCGTCTCAGATGTCGCCGGTCACGGTCATCGAGGGTGGCTGGACGGCCGGTCGTTCGTCTGTTGTGGACGGTGAGACCCGCATTCAACCATTCACGATACACCCTGGACACGGTTGATCGTGTGAAGCCGAATTCCCACACCACTTCCGAAATAGCACTTCCCATCTGTCGGGCACCGACCACCATACCCCGTTCGAACGGTGTCAGCTCATGACGACGTTCCATGTTACACCTGTCACATGCACAGCCACTGCTCACAAGGTCTCCTATACAACTGCCGCCGGCACAGGGGGCGTGTGGTGCGCAGACAACACACCTGCGCATCAGTGCTCCGCTATCCCATGACAGTTGCTCAGTCAGTGTACTTCTTACAAGCAAAATAATTGCTGGTTTTTATCCAGCAAGAACAAACTAATTGCTGGTCTTCAGCTGCAGACATAATAAGCTTTACTAATTACCTCCAGTTAATTGTAAATGTGGTAACAAGAGAGCCCTGAAGATTGTTTTCCGTGGTTTCCCATTTTCACACCAGGCAAATGCCGGGGCTGTACCTTAATTAAGGCCACGGCTGCTTCCTTCCGCTCCTAGCCCGTTCCTGTCCCATCGCCGCCATGAAACCTATCTATGTCGGTGAGACGTGAAGCAAATTGATATAAGATTCATGTTCTATAATCAGGATATCAACCAGCATTCCCTTTACTCCAGATTAACAATCCCTGGTATGAATGTGGCGTGAGAACATGACGAGACCACGACAGAATGTTGTGAAGTACTCCACATCGCTACGTGCAGTCCAAGAGAAGGGACGGCTGGAATGAGGATGTTACTCGTATACAAACTTCCGGTGTTGCCAAATTTCCCGTCCTTACATGCTGTGTTTGCTGCTGGTGAAATTTTGTATCTCTGAATCATAGCCGGGTATCATAGAGAGATATTAATAATTGTAAAGCTACGTTCACTGCTTTCCACCGAGCGAGTTGGCCGTGCGGTTAGAGGCGCGCAGCTTGGAACTTGTTTCGGGGAGATAAAGGGATCGAAACCCACTGTGGGCAGCCCTGAAGATGGTTTTCCGTGGTTTCCTATTTTCACACAAGGCAAATGTTGGAGGTCGTGCCTTAATTAAGGCCAAGGCTGCTTCCGTCCCACTCCTAGGCCTTTCCTGTCACATAATCGCCGTAAGACATATCTGTGTCGGTGAGACGTAAAGCAAATTTTAAAAAAGAATATTGGGGACAACACAGATACCAAGCTACCGTGCCAAGGGAATTAACCACTTAAGGTTAAAATCGCCGACCCAGCTGGAATGGAAACCGACGCCCTGTGAACAGTACGCTGATATTCAATCAAGGAACCGGACATGATGATAATGAGTAGGGAGAGGGTGAAACCCGGTGTGGGCACGTAGCCTCCTCCTGTAGAATAACACCAAGGGGTTTGCTCAAGGCTTGACGTCGCTATCCGATGGACGAATTATCAACGACGTCATATACCTCATATATAAGAGCACTGCGGAGAGGTTTGGAGTGTAATTCAGGCTTTTGGCATGCAATGTAGTGATTAGAAATTGTATACCTTCGCTTTTCCTACCCCGTCGGCCAATATTCTGATGACAATCATTTTTCTCGCCAAAAGGACTCGAGCCGGTTAACCACGAAGTCAGACCATAAAGTCTTTTGACGTCATAACGATCATGACCACTAAGCTGATGGATGGTGGTTTACAACCACTTCTTTTAGCCCTGAATATGGCATAGGAAAGGGCTAGGAGTGGGAAGGAAGCGGCCGTGGCCTTAATTAAGGTACAGCCCCAGCATTTGCCTGGTGAAAAAATGGGAAACCACAGAAAACCATCTTCAGAGCTACCGACAGTGGGTTTCGAAGTCACTATCTCCCGAATACTGGGTACTGACCACTGGAAGATGGTTTTCAGCCTGTTCCGCTGTCTAGGGACAGTGTGCCGCCCTGTTACGCGGAGGTTTCGAGTTCGATTCGGAGCCAGGTCAGGGATTCTTACCTGGATCTGACGGCAGGTTCGAGGTTCACTCAGAATAACTGAGGATGTATCTTACGGTCTTCAAAGTCACTTGACAGGCCAAGGCCCATAAGGATTGTACCGTCATACTAATGTCTATTTTGTTTTATTCGAGCGATAGTGGGTTCGAACCCTCTTAATTTTTTAATAATTGGATTTACGTCGCAACAGCAGATAAGTCTTATGGCGATGATGGGAAGGTAAAGGGCTAGGAGAGGGAAGGAAGTGACCGTGGCATTAATTAATCCCCAGCATTTGTCTGGTGTGAAAATGGGACACCACGGAAAACCTGTTTCAGGGCTGCCGACAGTAGGGTTCAAACCCACTATCTCCCAGATACAAGCTCACAGCTGCGCGCCCGTAACCGCACGCCGAACTCACCTGGCCCTCTTAAAACATATTCCGTGATTTACTGTTTACACACAGGGCACATGCTGGGGCTGCACTTTAATAAAGGCCACAGTAATTTCTTCCATTCGAGAGACGGTAAGTTATAGCCTCCCCCCACCATCGGCACCTCTGAAGACGATATTCCGTGGTTTGTTGTTTACGCACCAGGCTGTATCTTAGTTACTGCCACAGCTGCTTCCTTCACAGTCGTCAATCACTACTCTATCAATAAATCACTACTGATCTGCATTTAGGACAGTCCGCCAGGTGGCTGATTCCCTATCTGTTGTTTTCCTAGCCTTTTCTTAAATGATTGCAAAGAAATTGGAAATGTATTGAACATCTCCTTTGGTAAGTTTTTCCAGTCCCTAACTCCCCTCCCTATAAATGAATATTTGCCCCAATTTGTCCTCTCAAATTTCAGCTTTATCTTCATATTGTGATCTTTCCTACTTTTAAAAATACTACTAATACTTATTCGTGTACTGATGTCATTCCACGCCATCTCTCCCTCGGCAGCTCGGAACAAACCACTTATCCGAGCAGCTCGTCTCCTTTCTCCCAAGTCTTCCCAGCCCAAACTTTGCAACAATTTTGTAACGCTACTCTTTTGTCGGAAATTGGACTTTTCCCAGTTCTTGAATCAAGTAATTCTTGTGAGGGTCCCATAACCTTTTCCAATGCCATTATCGCCGAAAACCTATCGACTTACAGGGAGACGTTGCCAACGCTTCCCCACCGATTTTTATTTTTGTGCTTAACATCGTTATGGCTTCATTGGACCATGTTTATTTAGGTTTGCAACCACGTTTCCGAATCCATACCCTCGTGTCTTTCATTATTTTAATACGAACATTTCTTCTGTCCTCCGACCACGGAAGTCATTTCACTGGTTTGATCTCATCTTCAAGTACCATCCAAGCCTGGATTTTTTATTTAAAGATGTATCTGTCTAGGATATCTTGCTCCATATTTACTTATTTATTTATTTATTTATTTATTTATTTATTTATTTATTTATTTATCGTGAACATAACAAGCCATGAGACCCAATTACAATGTTCACAGTTTTTACCTCGACGTTAAAAAATCTACTGGACAAACAGAAAGATAGGGCACCATGTCTAACAGAAGTTAAAAAAAGACATGCGGGGACTGGGAGTAACTGAAAACGATATCAGAAACCTAACACTCTCAGAAGAATAATTAAAGAAAAGATATTTCAGGATAGACCATCATGTAAAAAAGGAGGCACCGAGCTCGATAGCTGCAGTCGCTTACGTGCGGCCAGTATCCAGTATTCGAGAGATAGTAGGTTGTTCGAACCCCACTGTCGGCAGCCCTGGAAATGGTTTTCCGTTGTTTCCTATTTTCACATCAGGCAAATGTGAATTATTAATTAATGCCACGGCCGCTTCCTTCCCACTCCTAGCCCTTCCTTGTCCCATCGTCGCCATAAGACCTATCTGTGTCGGTGCGACGTAAAACAACTAGCAAAAAAAAAAAAAAAGAGGCACCCTTTGGACAAAGGAAAGAAAGGGGAAACATAATCAGAGAATGCTTGAGTACTGGGCAAATATCAATTACTTTCAGTGACACACAAGTCACATTAAAAAACATGAAGGATAATATAACTAATATTACATTAGTAATTAAACCCGATTAAGGTTTAATATAGAACTTAAAACAATTATTAGAACAGGATACTTCATTTCAGATCTAATAAATTTAATAACACAACTTTTATACTAAACTTTCTTTTTTTAAACTTCTCGGTAATCTATTGAATTGTATTGAGAAATACAGTGTTACAGTGAATGTAGCTTCTGTCATACTAAAAATATCAACGTGGAGATGAACATTATTGTAAAGTCTTATTGCTCTGTGAATTGGGGAGTTCTTATGAATGTCAGTCTTAGCCTTTGATGAAAAGAAGATTTCTAGGACTGCTTAGTTTCTGTGGTGCATAGAAAGAGACTGACTGCAACATACTAATTATTTTATACAGGAAAGCCAAATATTTGCATTTTAGTTTGTGGCGCAAGCTATTCACAGCTTGTTCCTTCAGTGTAATTGAATTATTTATGAAGGTTGCGTACTTTCCTGTGATTTTTTAAGTCATGAATTTTAAAATCTTGTTAACGCTCTCGATAAGATTGATATTCCTTGTGGTCACTGGGTTCCAAATAAATGAAGCACTTTCAAGTGTGGACCTTAGGCTTACAAATGAGTTAAATAAATGTTAACATTGATGCTTTCACGGTCCGTACTTCTGGACATGATATAGGCTTTTGGACTTATGCCCTGTGAAGGAAAGAAGAAACTCTCGGCTATTCCCGAGGAAGACTTCTGAAAATCTGGACAGTTCGCGAAGAAGACTTCCTCTCATGGAATTCTCGACAGTTCACGGGAAATACTTCCTGTTCTTGAATTCTCGACTGTTCACAAGAAAGACTTCCTCTTCTTGAATTCTCGAGTGTTCACGAAGAAGACTTCAACTTGAATTCTCGAGTGTTCACGAAGAAGACTTCAACTTGAATTCTCGAGTGTTCACGAAGAAGACTTCAACTTGAATTCTCGAGTGTTCACGAAGAAGACTTCCTCTTCTGAAATTCTCGACTGTTCACAAGAAAGACTTCCTCTTCTTGAATTCTCGACTGTTCACAAGAAAGACTTCCTCTTCTTGAATTCTCGACTGTTCACAAGAAAGACTTCCTCTTCTTGAATTCTCGACTGTTCACAAGAAAGACTTCCTCTTCTTGAATTCTCGACTGTTCACAAGAAAGACTTCCTCTTCTTGAATTCTCGACTGTTCACAAGAAAGACTTCCTATTCTTGAATTCTCGACTGTTCACAAGAAAGACTTCCTCTTCTTGAATTCTCGACTCTTCGCTATGAAGACTTCCTCTTCTTGAATTCTCGAGTGTTCACAAGAAAGACTTCCTCTTCTGAAATTCTCGACTGTTCACAAGAAAGACTTCCTCTTCTGAAATTCTCGACTGTTCACAAGAAAGACTTCCTCTTCTGAAATTCTCGACTGTTCACAAGAAAGACTTCCTCTTCTTGAATTCTCGACTGTTCACGAAGAAGACTTCCTCTTCTGAAATTCTCGACTGTTCACAAGAAAGACTTCCTCTTCTGAAATTCTCGAGTGTTCACAAGAAAGACTTCCTCTTCTGAAATTCTCGACTGTTCACAAGAAAGACTTCCTCTTCTTGAATTCTCGACTGTTCACAATAAAGACTTCCTCTTCTTGAATTCTCGACTGTTCACAAGAAAGACTTCCTCTTCTTGAATTCTCGACTGTTCGCAGGAAAGACTTCCTCTTCTTGAATTCTCGACTGTTCACAAGAAAGACTTCCTCTTCTTGAATTCTCGACTGTTCACAATAAAGACTTCCTCTTCTTGAATTCTCGACTGTTCACAAGAAAGACTTCCTCTTCTTGAATTCTCGACTGTTCGCAGGAAAGACTTCCTCTTCTTGAATTCTCGACTGTTCACAAGAAAGACTTCCTCTTCTTGAATTCTCGACTGTTCACAAGAAAGACTTCCTCTTCTTGAATTCTCGACTGTTCACAAGAAAGACTTCCTCTTCTTGAATTCTCGACTGTTCACAAGAAGACTTCCTCTTCTTGAATTCTCGACTGTTCACAAGAAAGACTTCCTCTTCTTGAATTCTCGACTGTTCGCAGGAAAGACTTCCTCTTCTTGAATTCTCGACTGTTCACAATAAAGACTTCCTCTTCTTGAATTCTCGACTGTTCACAAGAAAGACTTCCTCTTCTTGAATTCTCGACTGTTCGCAGGAAAGACTTCCTCTTCTTGAATTCTCGACTGTTCACGAGAAAGACTTCCTCTTCTTAAATTCTCGACTGTTCACGAGAAAGACTTCCTCTTCTTGAATTCTCGACTCTTCGCTAAGAAGACTTCCTCTTCTTGAATTCTCGACTGTTCATGAAGAAGACGTCCTCTTCTTGAATTCTCGACAGCTCATAAAGAAGGCTTCCTATTCTGAAGACGCGGAGCAAACTTCCCTGTGAAACGTACAGTTTTTCACCTTGTTTTCTTGACATGGCATAAGCCCAAGAGTTAAGTAAAGTTGACTATCTTTGGACGAAATGATAATGAATTCCGTGTAATAAAGCTTAACATTTTCAGAGCATTATTCGTTTTTTAATCTGGTCATTAAACCTTAGTTATTCATTGAATGTTATTCTAAATTCATTTTCGTCTTGAAAAGAGTTAATATGTCAGTATCTAGTGCATAGTTATTCTTTGATCCATTTTCAATATACATGCACTTCGTCGTGAGAACCTTCACCAGTTGAAATTACAAGGCACAACCCGAGCCCGATTTTGAAAATATTAAATTTGAATATTTCGCGATTGCTCCATAAGAACAGCACGTGACACAGCACAACGACTCAACAGTTTTGATCCATAATTTTGGTGTATCCATGCTTTATTCCTTTTGGTGAATATTTCACCTTTACTGTCCCTGATTAGCCTCTGTTAAAATTAATTTGCTTCATAGAACTCTACTACAAAACTGAAATAAAATCACATCCTGTAGAATGTTCTTGTCTTTTCTGTTTGCAGGTAGGTGAGCAACAATTTGCAGAGTTGATTCTGAGATGAACTTCTCCAAGAAAAATTCAATGGTGGTCATGAAAGTTACAAGAAGTTGGAAATCTAAGCTGTGAGTGGAATTTTTTGTGACACTACTGTGTATATTTTTCGGAGCTTGGAATAGTACAAATAGGTAGTTCCACAAGGAATTGAGTCTGCTTCTGCCGTATGTTTTATTGTCATGTTTTATTATGCCGGGGCTGTAACTTAATTAAAGCCACGGTCGCTTCCTTCCAACTCCTAGACCTTTCCTATACCATCGTCGCCAAAAGACCTATCGGTGTCGGTGCGACGTAAAGCCGCTAGCAGCGCGTGGCAACCCATTCAAACATTGACCACGCCCAATGTTGCTTAACTTCGGAGATCTCAAGTGATCCGGTGTTTCAACACGGCTACGGCCGTTGGAAGTATCATAGCAAAAGGTAAAGTATATTTAGGAATGGCCCCTACACTCGTCCTCCAGTTTACCTCGCTCAACTGGCTCACACTCGAAGGCTTGATTTCTTTATAATTAGTTTTAAGAAACTAGAAAGCCGGCTCAGTTATTAATTGGTGACTGGGCTCTGCTAGAGTGTACTTCACAATTAAGCGAGTCAGTAATCATGCCTGCACTCTCTAATTGGCGAACAGTTCGTGCTTATCCTTGGAGAAAAATATTGCGTTGATCGGGGTTAATACGGGGCGCCGTCAATTGTTCAATTGTGATGCAAGCTAATCAGGCGGCGTTCAGTTTCCATTGCCCTTGTCCTTTCATCGCCTTCCTCTCGTGATTTTAACTTCGCTCGAAACTAAATACTGTACACTTCCTTACCTCCGCAGTTCTAGCAATTCAGGCAAGCAGCTCAATGTTGAAAACACTCTAGGGATATTGAGCTACGAATGTTAGATGAATAAAATATAATAAAATATGAGAATGTATTATTTATTTATTTATTCCAAAAACTTACATTATTTTTCTTAAACATCGTTATCCGGCCGATTAATCTAGCAGTTTGCATTTTACTACCACTTCGAGCGCTGATGTGAGTCAATGCATTGTTTCACTTAAGCACCAGTTCGAGCGCTAATGCGAGTCAATGCATTGTTTCACTTAGGCACCACTACGAGCGCTAATGCGAGTCAATGCATTGTTTCACTTAAGCACCACTACGAGCGCTAATGCGAGTCAATGCATTGTTTCACTTAGGCACCACTACGAGCGCTAATGGCGAGTCAATGCAGAGTTTCTCTTAAGCACCACTACGAGCGCTAATGCGAGTCAATGCATTGTTTCACTTAAGCGCCACTACGAGGGCTAATGTGAGTCAATGTAGTGTTTCACTTAAGCACCACTACGAGCGCTAATGTGAGTCAATGCATTGTTTCACTTAAGCACCACTACGAGCGCTAATGTGAGTCAATGCATTGTTTCACTTAAGCACCATTACGAGCGCTATGGTGAGTCAGTACATTATTTCACTTAAGCACCATTACGAGCGCTATTGTGAGTCAATGCACTATTTCACTTAGGCACCACTACGAGCGCTAATGTGAGTCAATGCATTGTTTCACTTAAGCACCATTACGAGCGCTAATGTGAGTCAATGCACTATTTCACTTAGGCATCACTACGAGCGCTAATGCGAGTGAATGCACTGTTTCACATAGGCACCACTACGAGCGCTAATGCGAGTGAATGCACTGTTTCACTTAGGCACCACTACGAGCGCTAATGCGAATCAATGCAGAGTTTCATTTTAAAGTAACGCACTGCACTACAGTGGTGAAACCAGAATTCCTATATACAAGTGAATGCCTGGTACTAAACTATAGATTAGATAAACTTGAGGTACTAGAAAGGAGAATCGTGAGAAACATCTTTTTTCGGAATACATTTAGATTCAAACCTGAACTGGAATGCTCACATAAACTTTATTTCAAGTAAACTATCAAGAAAGATGTATCTCTTGAGAGTCATCAGATCCAACTAAATATCTTGCAAATGCCTACTTTGAATTCTTTCACAGTATTCTTGAATACGGAATTCTACTTTGGGGAAACTCCAGCCGGATTTCTGAAATTTTACTTCTTCAGAAGAGGGCATTGCGTGTTGTAACAACATCTCCTATGATGGCCCACTGTAGGCCTATATTTATTAAGCTGTCCGTTATGACTGTTATGAACACATATATTTATAATACACTTCTTAAAGTACATGCAGAAACAGACAAGCTCAGAAGTGATGTTCATAAATATAATACCAGGTCAGCTAACCAACTCGATCTACCTCATCATAGGTTAAAATAGACGGCTTCATGCAATTTCATGGCTCAGTTGAAGATGTTTAATAAATTCCCTTCAGCTCTAAAAAAACTACCATTTAATATATTCAGAAGTGGTTACTCATGCATCCCTTTTACTCAGTGCAGGAATGCTATGAAATTAATTCATTTGATATATATTGAAATTACATTTTTTATTATCGTATGTACTGTACATTATGATTTTATTTATTGACAATGTCTGTTGTTTGTAACATACTAAATGAGTGAATGAAATTCTATTATATTCTATCCTATTCTATTACCAGCCTATTCCAACCTTTGTAAGACAGGGTGGCGTGTGCTTTCAAGGAGACTGCATATTAGTGTAGTAGAAAGTAGCGTTGTATGATAAGAAAGAATGTTGAAAACAGAAGAAAAGCAATCCCTGACTTAAGAGAATTAAAATCCCGCGACCCACCGGAGAATCGGTCCTTAATCGAATCTCGAGACCTGAAAGCCAAGCCGTTGCTCATTCAGACATGGATCCAGACTTAATTGATATTGACAACCGTACAGTATATTTATTCGAGATGTAACATGTATGCATCATGCTAAAAAATATCTAGGTCGTCGTAGTCAAGTGGATTCCCCTTTGTCGGTCTGAGTGGCTTAGACGGTACACTGTTGGTTGTCTGGGCCGAAGTCTGGTGGTGTCCTTAAATATTCCAGCCTCGTGTCGGTAGATTAACCGGCTGGGCAATATTCCAGCAACTAGGCGTATCGGATAACAGTAATTAGGTAATAGTGGGAGATATAAGCAATGACATTATTATCACATCACCAAGATGGCCACGATTTTGAATAATGATCAATTCATGGGGAGTTCATAATATGAAATTTCACGTTCTTGCGGCTCGGATTCTGCGTAACATTGTTGACTCGTAAATATAAATGCAATATCCGCAGTCACAGGCTGTTTCTTTAGACATGTATCTTCTTCTTTGCTTTTCTGCCACTTTTCCCACATCTATGGGGTCGCGGGTGCGAACTGTGGCGTACATGTAGATTTGACCTTGTTTTACGGTCGGATGCCCTTCATGACGCCAACCCTACTTGGAGGGATGTAATCACTATTGCGTATTTCTGTGGTGGTTGGTGGTGTGATGTTTTGTGTTGTCTGAATATTAAGCGGAGAGTATTGACACAAACACCCAGTCCCCGAGCCAGAAGGATTAATCGCACGAGATTGAAATCCACGAACACAGGACCCTCTGAACCGAAGGCCTCAACGTTGACCATTCAGCCAACGAGTCGGACTTCTTTAAGAATTTATACTGTCTCTAAAATGAATTGTCAATTGAAATATCGCTGCTCCGAGATCAAAGCGTGTAAACATTTAATCTGCATGCTGTAATTCAGGAAGTGTATTAAGCAGATTATAAGACATCTTTCCCGGAGTGTGAACAAACTGGAAATAATACTAATAGACCAACGTCATTTGTTTTTACATCCCACTGACTACTTTAACGGTTTTCGGAGATGCCGAGGGGCAGGAATTTAGTCCCGCAAGAGATCATTTAAGTGCCAGTAAATCCACCGACACGAGGCTGACGTATTTGAGCACCTTCAAATACCATCGGATTGAGGCAGGGTCCAACGTGCCAAGTTGGGTTCTGAAGGGCAGCGCCTCAATCGTTTAAACTACTCAGACCGGCATAACTTTAATTCAAGATATCTTAGTTATATCTCAAATAATAGTTTTTAAAAATGCCGTTGCAATGAACTATGGCAGCAATTTGTCTATACAAGTACAAAAAATAATACTGGTTTAAAAATAATGAAACACCTAGCGAACGTCAGCCGGGTTGGCCGCGGAGACTACACGGCATCACGAAAGGATACTACACCTTTCAATTGCACACTTTATTAAAACCGGTCGAGTTGGCCATGCGGTTAGGAGCGCGCGGCTGTGAGCTCGCATCCGGGTGGTAGTGGGTTCGAGCCCCACTGTCGGCTGTCCTGAAGATGGTTTTCCGTGGTTTCCCATTTTCACACCAGGAAAATGGAAAAACACTTTATTAACCTTATAAATAGGGCATTCAAAAAGTTACGTTCGACGGCCGTACAGTCCCGAATCAGGATGCCAATAGGCAAAAACACCGTGAGCATAGAGGTACTCATCCCACTGACGCTCCAGACTGAATATCCCCGTGTGGTAAAACACCGTATCCCGCTGCACATCCTCGTCCGACAGGAAGCGTCGAACCTTCAAGGCGTATTTGAGGGGAGAGATCAGGACTCATCCACCTCTTCTGCTGTCCGTAATGGATGAGACTGGCCTCCCAGATCGACCGGCGTCTTGTACCAAAACACGATCTGCACGGAATTTGGGGCACTATTCCACAACGGTGGTTTTCGACAGACATGCTGCCTCATATACAGCCTTCATTCTCCGATGGATGTCCACTGGTATTTGTCCTTCGGCAACCAAGAAAGGAATAACAGCACATTGGTCCTGTTTGGACGCATTTGGTAATAACGCCGCCATAGTTCACGTGGCCGCATTTAACTCACACACCTCGATACTACACGACTGCTACACTAATCCGTTTGCCTACATGTCCGTGCTTATATACACACACCGGAGCCACGCCGGTAGTTCCGAAGATGGTTCCTCGTGGTTTGCCATTTTCACAGCAGGTTGTACCTTAATGAAAACAACGGCCTACACCTCCCGAGTTCTCATCCTTTGATTTCCCACTGTCGTCGAAAACATTTCTGTGTTAGAGTGAGCTTAATACCAAATAAAGCTAATAAAAATCGTCAATTCAACTGAGGTGCACATTACCCATGGTGGCTAAAAATGTAATAATTATAATTCGGTGGAGCAAAGAGAATCATATTTCATGATATACAGTCGAAACCTTTTATAAGGACCCTGAAGAGACCGCCAATCAACGGTCATTATAGGCGATAGTCGCACAAACCGGTTATAACGACTCTGAAGAGACCGCCAACTAACGGTCGTTATAGACGATAGTCGCATAAACCGTTTATAAAGACTCTGAAGAGACCGCCAATCAACGGTCGTTATAGGCGATAGTCGCACAAACCAGTTATAACGACTCTGAAGAGACCGCCAACTAACGGTCATTATAGACGATAGTTGCACAAACTGGTTATAACAATTCCGAAGGGACCGCCAATTAACGGTCGTTATAGACGATAGTCGCTCAAACCGGTTATAACAACTCCCAAGGGACCGCCAATTAACGGTCGTTATAGACGATAGTCACATAAACCGGTTATAACAACTCCCAAGGGACCGCCAATTAACGGTCGTTATAGACGATAGTCGCACAAACCGGTTATAACAACTCCCAAGGGACCGCCAACTAACGGTCGTTATAGACGATAGTTGCACAAACTGGTTATAACAATTCCGAAGGGACCGCCAATTAACGGTCGTTATAGACGATAGTCGCACAAACTGGTTATAACAACTCGGAAGGGACCGCCAATTAACGGTCGTTATAGACGATAGTTGCACAAACTGGTTATAACAATTCCGAAGGGACCGCCAATTAACGGTCGTTATAGACGATAGTCGCACAAACCGGTTATAACAACTCCCAAGGGACCGCCAATTAACGGTCGTTATAGACGATAGTCACATAAACCGGTTATAACAACTCCCAAGGGACCGCCAATTGACGGTCGTTATAGACGATAGTCGCACAAACCGGTTATAACAACTCCCAATGGACCGCCAATTAACGGTCGTTATAGACGATAGTCGCACAAACCGGTTATAACAACTCCCAAGGGACCGCCAACTAACGGTCGTTATAGACGATAGTTGCACAAACTGGTTATAACAATTCCGAAGGGACCGCCAATTAACGGTCGTTATAGACGATAGTCGCACAAACCGGTTATAACAACTCCCAAGGGACCGCCAATTAACGGTCGTTATAGACGATAGTCGCACAAACCGGTTATAACAACTCCCAAGGGACCGCCAATTAACGGTCGTTATAGACGGTAGTCTCACAAACCGATTATAACGACTCCGAAGGAGGACCAAATAACGGTCGTTATAGACGATAATTGCACAAACCGTTTATAAGGACTCTGAAGAGACCGCCAATTAACGGTCGTTATGGACGATAGTCTTACAAACCGGTTATAACAACGCCGAAAGGACCGCCAAATAATGGTCGTTATAGGAGATAGTCGCACAAACTGGTTATAACAATTCCGAAGGGACCGCCAAATAATGGTCGTTATAGGCGATAGTCGCACAAACCGGTTATCACAACGCCGAAAGGACCACCAAATAATGGTCGTTATAGGCGATAGTCGCACAAACCGATTATCACAACGCCGAAAGGACCACCAAATAATGGTCGTTATAGGCGATAGTCGCACAAACCGGTTATAACAACTCCGAAGGGACCGCTAATTAACGGTCGTTATCGACGATAGTCGCACAAACCGGTTGTAACAACTCTGAAGGGACCGCTAATCAACGGTCGTTATAGACGATAGTTGCACAGACCGATTATAATGACTCCGAAAAGACCGTCAAATCCAGACTTGTTTTGGCTAAAAATATTATATCTGCAATTTTTAGGCTGCACACTTACATGGTTAACTAACGGAATAAAGCTAAAATTTTAAAAAAACTTAACTGAAAGAAGTACTGTATTTGTAGAGTGGGACTGAGATGAATTTTTCTCCTAATGTTTACACAGTATGTACGACAATGATATGTCAGAAAAATATAAAATAATAAGTGAGCAAAGAAGTAGCAACAATGTCGCACACCGTCTTGGCTAATAAATGGGATATTTCCTCTGTCCCTCCAAATTGTAGAAGTCGTTGAGTGAGGTACACCAAACTCCTTGTCCACGCTGACGTTTGATTCCCCATTTTGTAATTTTTGTGATTTATCTTGCACTTTCTTTTGCGACATCTTCACGACGATGCTTGCCTTGACTGTTTACCAGACAGACTGATTTGAAAATCACAAATTAAGCTTTACATTGCCGTCAGCAATTTTCAACCGCGAAACAAACAAAAGTGAAGATTGGACGTTATAGCAGATACATTTCTCCGAAAGTCTGATAAAGAGACGCCGTTTTATACGACATGTCGTAATAAGCGATATTTAAAATACAGTGTTTATGTAGGATTTAGACGGGACCGATAGATTTCGCCGTTATATCCAACTCGTCTTTTAAAGCAATGTCGCAATAAACGATTTCGACCGTATTTTAAATAGGAAGCCTGTTATATTTTAGTCACTCTCCCATTCCACCGCGCACATAATTCGCCTGACACGTTCTAGCCCTTCCCCCTGAGCTATTAAGTGAGACAGCCAATTTTTTACATCGATATGTAGACGACTCGGAGAGAAAGGCTGCGTGCATGCGATCGTTCTGGATGACTGCAATGGATGAGTAGCCATGTTGCTCGCAGTGTGCTATTCTACAAACGGATAAAAGAACGGACATTTATTTTATTTTTTCTATCTGCGATATTAAATAAAGGACCCTCTGTGCTCATTAGTTACGTTAGGTAGGGCGGTACTACAGAGCAACATACAATACTTGCTTGTTATTTCTCGCTTCACATTATAGTGGGAGAGATACGTAGCAAGTGGCCCTCTTGGTACACTCTAATTAATTAATGAGGGCATTGTACAGTAGACTTCATGCAAACCTCACTGTATCTACTCGTTTCTAGATATTTAATTCTACGCACACAGAATGAGTAATACAATACGAATATAATAAAGAAACTCATCTAGAAACAAGTATGGGAAAGTCAAGAGGACAGATAAATTTGAATAACTTGGTGAATGAATCCAGCCGAATGGGCTTGATAAAGAAGCAAATAAGGAAAGGGCCTGAAAGATGAAGTTAGCCCTAGGTACAACAAAGGAACGATATCTTACAGACAAGAGATCAGACACTATATCACGGTTATCAAACCAGAGGAGCTTTACTGTTCACAACGTCTGATACTGAATAAGAAAGGTGAAATGGATGAACTAGAGAAGAAAGAAATAAACCCAAAAAGGAATGGACGGTACATGTAGGAAGAGGAGAAATGAAGATCTGTACAGACAGAGAAGATAACAGACACCATAGGTAAGAGGAGACTGAAGTTTTATGGGCACCTCATAAGAATGAACGAGAGTCGCCTAAAAAAATCTTTAACTACATCATCAAATGGGTTAAAAAAACCGAAATGACATGGGGAAAGTTGGCATCAATCCAAAATAAATCTTTAATAGAGATATGTTTCGAGCTAAAACTGATAAATTCAAGGGGTTTGAGGAAAAAAATAAAAAAGTCTAAGAACATAATATGGTCAGAGCCGAGGAAAGGAACAACAGCAAAATGATAAAGTTATGGGATAAGGAAAAAGGACTAACCAGCAATTAAATTGGTTACCGCAGTAAAAAATAGGCCAAAGTCGTAATAATATTAATAATAATAATAATAATACGCTGTAGAAGAAACAATACACAACACGGGAAGAGCGTACGGTATAACTAGGAATATCTACAACGAAAAGTGTTAATCTAAAAGCCTCAAAATAGAACACTACAAGACAGTAGTCAACCCGGAATGCCTATACAGTACGTGAGTGAACGTCTAGTACTGAATTACAAGCTGAATAAATTAGTTGTGGAGAGAAGAATTATACAGAAAATACTCGGTCCTCTGAGAATTACAGACTCTGGAAATCGAGAAATTATGATTAAATATACCGGAACATAGAAAACATAACAGAAACAATGCGGAAGAGGTGAATGATACTTTTTGGACATGTATACAGAATGATGACAACAGGTTAAATAAACAGATCTTCAAATATCTTTGGAACAAGAAGTCAACGACAACTTGGATGCATAAAGTCAAGAAAGATTTGTAAAGAAACGATATGTGAAGAACTAACACCGAAATAAATGTTTAGAAAAACAGTGTATTATTATTATTATTATTATTATTATTATTATTATTATTATTATTATTATTACGCTGCACTAACTACATTTTAATGTGCACTCGGGAGATAGTGGGTTCGAACACCACCGTCGATAGCTCTGAAGATGATTTTCTGTGGTTTCCCATTTTCACACCAGGCAAATGCCGGGACTATATCTTAATTAAAAGCCATGGTCGAATCCTTCCCACTCCCAGCCCTTTCATGTCCCATGATCGCCATTAGACCTATCTGTGTCGCTATGAAGTAAAGCAGATCGCAAAACAAAAGTACATTGTAATGGTTTTTGGAGACGCCGAGATGAAGGAATGCTGCCTCACACGAGTTCTTTTAGGTGCCAGTAAACCTGCCGGCACGAGGCTGACTTAACATAGTAGTTCAAATACCACTGGACTGAGCCAGAATCGAACCTGACAAGTAGTGCTCAGAAGGCCAGCGCTCTACCGCCTGAGGTATTCAACCCGGCATACAGAATACAACACAACAACAAATTAACGAAGTTACAGCCTCATCGTTATACTAGTCAGTAAGTTAGTGAACTAGTGCCTACAGTGTAGGCAACACGACGTACGCTCTTCAATAACTTGGTGGACTGGCGCTATCAGTTCAAGGATCACATAGTCTTTTTTTCACCTGTCTTTTCGCCCCTTTTTTTCGTCGTGTTGATCCGGTCGATTTCGATTTGGGTATTCTCAAACGCTTCGCCAGCGGATTTGCCTAAATTTTGGCAGAACTTGTTGAAACTACGACATTCTCAAGTTCCGTCACTGACATTCTACCATCCTTCACGGCGCAGACCGTAGTTCTGCTCATACTGGAAGCAAACAACTGCCTCTTCCTGGGACCTGTGGTTCAAACTCTCCGCTGTAGTGCACCACAGCGACACTACACGACCAGTCCACGAACTTTATGACTCTGCTACGTATGTACTCCTTCCATTCAAACATTCAAACTTTGAAGGCGGTACGGAGTAAAAACCTACCCACAGCTCTATATAAAACACGAACTGCGGTATTATACGATGTACTTTTTACATAATATTGTCTTCAAGTTTCTGTAACCTTAATAGTGGAATTATCTTCATTGTTATATGATAGCTGCAATCACTTGAAAGCCACACATTTTAATCATGCCTTTAAAATATACACAATCTTACGTCTGCGAAAAAAAATACAGTGACTACGCACCATGGAATCAATTCGGACATGCTCTTCCTCAAAACTTGTGAATCAGTTTCTGCTGACATACCCTTCGTTGGAAACAAGGAATCAATTCGAATGCAGCCGAATAAATTCATTTTTGACTAAGACGCTGATAACCTTTTCCATGCAAAGCGCCTCATTTTAAACTTCCCAGATTCACAGATAGGTCCTCGTTTTGCTCTTTTTCTCTCCGTCAGTTGCTATTAACTTCTGTGCCAATCTAATACTAAATGGGCTTTTAACCGATTGAAATTATTATTTAAAAAATCAACAAGTCCATCACATTACAGAAATCAGCTTGACCATGCAAAGTCGTTAGTCATCAATGTGCGCTCCTTTAACATACAGGGCGTGTCTAAGTGATACCGACGTCCGGCTCCATGACTGAATGGTTAGGGTGCTGGCATTTGGTCACAGGGGTCCCGGGTTCGATTCCCGGTAGGGTCGGGAATTTTAACCATAATTGGTTAATTCCCCTGCACGGGGACTGGGTGTATGTGTCGTCTTCACCATCATTTCATCCTCATCACGACACGCAGGTCGCCTACCGGAGTCAAATCAAAAGATCTGCACCCGGCGAGCCGAAGTCCTCGGTCATATCCCGGCACTAAAAGCCATACGCCATTTCATTTCATTTTTTTCAATGGTACCGACAAAAAAGGCAAGAATGCTCTTCATGTTATAAAAATAACGATGGCGCAATCGGATTGGCGGAGAAAATGAGGTTAATTCGTTACTTCCAGGCACGTGATTCAAAATGACGAATTAGGCGTATTGTTTGTTTGTTTCACCATCACGGATAAACGGCTGAATACATTTCGATCAAACTTCATATTTAGAGTCTACCCTTCCAGGTTAGAAATCACTAAAAACTGGGGTTTACAGGAAGACCAGAAGAGCTATTTTTTTTTCAATTTTCTCTTACACTATTTACTATACCACGATCAAATTTCAAATTTGGAGTCTAGTAATCAGAGAGCAGTGTTTCATATGCATATCACTTAAAAATCACTGAATAGACTGGGGGATTCTAGGAAGACCAGAAGAGTTCTTCTAATTTTCTCCTATACTATTGATTAAGTGTAACATCTGTAGATATAGGTGAAACAACCCTTCATTTTATATAATTTTTTGTTATGTACATAATTTCGCTTACTCTTCAAACGACGGAGAAAATTACTATTTTCTACGAGTTTCACGCTTTGCAGCCAGTGGCGAACACTCTCGCAGACGTACAGTTACTTTAAGGCTCCATAACCGGAGAAAATCACAGGATGCATAATATGTTGCTGTCTGTCTGTCTGTCTGTCTGTCTGTCTGTCTGTCTGTCTGTCTGTCTGTCTGTCTGTCTGTCTGTCTGTCTGTCTGTCTGTCTGTCTGTCTGTCTGTCTGTCTGTCTGTCTGTCTGTCTGTCTGTCTGTCTGTCTGTCTGTCTGTCTGTCTGTCTGTCTGTCTGTCTATTCCTAAAAGTGTAAAACTGCTGGACATATTTCAACCAAACTACGTATTTGGAATCTACTCACTCAGGATTGTGTTATCAGGTGCAGATGATGTCATGGTAATTACGTGGAGTTGGTATTTATAGGAAGATTATTCTCAAATATATTCAAAACACTGTATGTAACAAACTTTTACGGGTGTGTTATTTCCCTTCCTTTACGCATGTACGTATAAATCGTACGGTAGATCATAACGCAGATGATTACGAAAAAATGTACTTTTTAGTCCAACTCCCGTGGACATATCGTGCATGTCACTTCAAGTTGGGTAACGGGAAAAACTAAAGAGCCATTTTACTCTTTTCGATGGGGAAGATATTAAGGAAGATATCATCAACGTCAGAGCGCCACGCCAGTAGGATGATAATGATTATGATGATGATTTTGATGATTATTGTTGTTTAAAGGGACCTTACATCCAGGTCATCAGCCCCAATTGAATGTATTGAATAAAACTTCACTTAGTTACCCATACAAAGTTAAAAGACGGATAAATGATACATAAACAACCGGGAAAAAGTAATTTGAGGTCTGTACTGTTTTTATCAAGGAGTAGCTCAATTATTTCATTCGAGGCTGTGTGAGTCGTGCGCAGTAGACACACCAGCTTAGCCAAGGAAGAACCCTATAAAAGGCTCGTAATTGAACTTAGTATCACCCATACAACAGAGAAACACTGTACCCGATTAATTATTGTGACGTTCTTGTGTTAATTCTCCCTATCCAGTAATATCCTGCAGTAAGAAATTCGTACATTACATCGGTTTTTAACTTCCTCAAACCCTCCCATACACACACACACAAACCAGCCCACACGCATACGCACACACCTTAGCCTAATTCTCATCTTCGGTTGATCAGCTGGCACTCCAAAACCTTTTGATGTTCGGCTGGCGACTGAAAAATCTTCCGATGTTAAGCTGATGACTCCAAAATATCCTGATGATAAGCTGGAGACTCCAAAATCTTCTGATGGTCAGCTGGTGACTTCAAAATCTCCTGATGATAAGCTGGAGACACCAAAATCTTCCGATGCTAAGCTGGTGACTCCAAAATCTCCTGATGATAAGCTGGAGACTCCAAAATCTTCTGATGGTCAGCTAGCACTCTTAAATCTTCTAATTGTCAGCTGGCACTCCTAAATATTCTAATTATGGGCTTGCAAGTGCAAAATCTCCTGATGATAAACTGGCGACTTCAAAAGTTTCTGATGTCCAGCTGGCGACTCCAGATTCCTCTGATGATGTCCATCGCCAGTTAACTTCACATCCATCTTGGTAATACGCTGGGAGGGTGCTGGATGGATACCAAAGGAGGTCGGTTATAGAAATGAAACTACCTCCCTGACATGGCTCTTCTCCTAACAACAGTGTAACTTCCGACGTAGAGAAAGCGAAAAGTGTTAACATATGACCCTAAGAACTCCTTGTAGGTATGTTACTTCGTATGACATTAGAGGCATGCGTTGTCGTACTCCTTAAGCAGGCAAGGTGCGCACCGTACAGTGAACAGCACCACGCGACAATAGTAAGTTTATTATTCATTTCGGTCGTTACATTTTCCCCGATAAGAAAGTCTTTCAGGGATTCCTTCACTTTGTGTGTTAGACATTCCTTTTATTTCTGAACAAATATATGCCACTATACTGTAAATTTGTCCCCTCTCCTTTTCAGTGTTTACATAGAACAGGCAGTAAAGGAAATCAAAGAGAAATTTGGAAAAGGAATCACAGTCCAAGGAGAGGAAATCAAAGCCTTGAGATTTGTCGATGATATTGTTATTTTATCTGAGACTGCAGAAGATCTCGAGAAGTTGCTGAATGGTATGGACGAAGTCTTGGGTAAGGAGTACAAGATGAATATAAATAAGTCCAAAACGAAAGTAATGGAGTGCAGTCGAACGAAGGCAGGTGATGTAGGAAATATTAGATTAGGAAATGAAGTCTTAAAGGAAGTAGATGAATATTGTTACTTGGGTAGTAAAATAACTAACGATGGCAGAAGTAAGGAGGACATAAAATGCAGACTAGCACAAGCAAGGAAGAACTTTCTTAAGAAAAGAAATTTGCTCACTTCAAACACTGATATCGGAATTAGAAAGATGTTTTGAAGACTTTCGTGTGGATCGTGGCATTGTATGGAAGTGAAACATGGACGATAACTAGCTCAGAAAGAAAGAGAATAGAGGCTTTTGAAATGTGGTGTTACAGAAGAATGCTGAAGGTGAGATGGATAGATCGAATCACCAATGAAGAGATACTGAATCGAATTGGTGAGAGGAGATCGATTTGGCTAAATTTGACGAGAAGAAGAGATAGAATGATAGGACACATCGACACCCGGGTCTTGTTCAGTTGGTTTTTGAAGGAAGTGTAGGTGGTAAGAACGGTAGGGGTAGACCAAGGTATGAATATGACAAGCAGATTAGAGCAGATGTAGGATGCAATAGTTACGTAGAAATGAACAGGTTAGCACAGGATAGGATGGCATGGAGAGCTGCATCAAACCAGTCTATGGACTGATGAGCCAAACAACAACAACTGTAAATACTATAAATAAACGCAGAATATGATGGATTTTCATTGAAGTTGGGTGTAAGTCTATTCGGCATTCATTTGCATATTAATGTTAAGTGTCATTTTGTGCTACTATTTCTCATAGTATATGTCTCATATGATCATACATTATTACGACATACGAAAGGCTAAGCAAATTTAATTAATACAGAATCTTCATAGTCGAACAATAAACACGATATTATTAACATTTTTTTGGAAGAACTAGCAATTGTACCCGCTCTTCGCATGGAAATTTGCAATGGAATACACGCTTTCTTCATGAATGTATGTGAATTTACTTGCAAGTATTCAAGCATTTTTCACAGCATATTGAGCGTGAACGAAACTTGAATTACGATAAATATGAACAAAGTCGAGAAAGAATGAGGATGACTACATAGTTTGTTGTAGGGTGATGTTTCTTCTCGGTTACATACTGTTGTTTCTCTGACACTGTGGCTGAAGGCTCATGAAACACATCGTTGTTGATAACCTCCCTTATTATATGTTCTATCGAAAACTGTTAAAAGTCTCCTTAATTATTCCCATTAATCCACCTTGAAGTACAAACAAGCGTCAAGGAAATTGCATGTAATATGGGAAGATACTAAACTAGATCACTGCCCAACACCCAAATATATAGGTGTAACACTGGATCGTGCTCTTACCTACAAACAACATTGCATGAACATCAAGCAGAAAGTGTCAGCTAGAAACAACATCCTTCGCAAGTTGTCTGGAACCAATTTGGGGTACACATCAAAAGACGATGGGAACTACAGCCCTGGCTCTGTGTTACTCCGCTGCTCCCTGTTTGGTACAGATCCAGTCATGCTAAACAAGTTGGCATTTCTTTAAATGAAACATGTAGAATTATCACTGGCTGTTTGAGACCAACACCACGAGATAGAATCTACTGTTTGCCTGGAATTGCCCCACCAGATATTAGAAGAGAAGTTGCATCCATGAATGATATATCTAAGGCACTTGCCTCATGTGCACACCCATTGTAAGGATTATGAACCTGCCCACCGAAAACTGAGATCTAGAAGGAGTTCCCTGAATACAACCGAAGATCTAAACGAATCTGCTCAATCCACAAGGTTGAGATTATGGAGAACTAGAAATCCTCAACTTGCTGGTTGGATGATACCAATTGAACATCTCCCTCCAGGACACGAGGAACATTGGTCTACTTGGAAATTGTTGAACAGGCTTAGCACTGGGGTTGGTAGATCAAGAATCAATATGGTGAAGTGCGGCTTTCCTGGCAAATCCAGGCTATGTGAATGTGGTGAAGACCAAACCACAGCCCATTTCATGAACAGTAGTAAGTGTCCTTTAAGTTGCACAATAGAGAATTTGATGGCTGCAACACCTAATGCCCGTGATTTGGCAAAATTCTGGACAGACACTATATGATATGTATGTTATTAAGTATCATTATTTTATGTAAAATGTATACTTCTGATACGGATAAACAAATAAAGCTTGAAGTGACATGCACAAAGTGTTTCACGGGACTTGGACTAAAAATCCAAAATTTCGTAAGCATCTCCGTTATTTACCGTTTTACGATAAATATGTATACGGCATAAAATGATGGAAATAACATATTCTTGTATCTGTAACTCCAACAAGCTTCTCGTCAGATAGTACTATAAACACTAAGCACTCTCCTCTCTTCTCTTCGCACTACTCGCCACTCCACTATAAACACTTAGCACTCTCCGCACTACTCGCCGCTCCACTATAAACACTAAGCACTCTCCGCACTACTCGCCGCTCCACTATAAACACTAAGCACTTCCCTCACTACTCGCCACTCCACCATAAACACTAAGCACTCTCCGCACTACTCGCCGCTCCACTATAAACACTAAGCACTTCCCGCACTACTCGCCGCTCCACTATAAACACTAAGCACTCTCCGCACTACTCGCCGCTCCACTATAAACACTAAGCACTCTCCGCACTACTCGCCGCTCCACTATAAACACTAAGCACTCTCCGCACTACTCGCCGATCCACTATAAACACTAAGCACTCTCCGCACTACTCGCCGCTCCACTATAAACACTAAGCACTCCCCGCACTACTCGCCGCTCCACTATAAACACTAAGCACTCCCCGCACTACTCGCCGCTCCACTATAAACACTAAGCACTTCCCTCACTACTCGCCGCTCCACCATAAACACTAAGCACTCTCCGCACTACTCGCCGCTCCACTATAAACACTAAGCACTTCCCGCACTACTCGCCGCTCCACTATAAACACTAAGCACTCCCCGCACTACTCGCCACTCCACTATAAACACTAAGCACTCTCCGCACTACTCGCCGCTCCACTATAAACACTAAGCACTCTCCGCACTACTCGCCGATCCACTATAAACACTAAGCACTCTCCGCACTACTCGCCGCTCCACTATAAACACTAAGCACTCTCCGCACTACTCGCCGCTCCACTATAAACACTAAGCACTCCCCGCACTACTCGCCGCTCCACTATAAACACTAAGCACTTCCCTCACTACTCGCCGCTCCACCATAAACACTAAGCACTCTCCGCACTACTCGCCGCTCCACTATAAACACTAAGCACTTCCCGCACTACTCGCCGCTCCACTATAAACACTAAGCACTCCCCGCACTACTCGCCACTCCACTATAAACACTAAGCACTCTCCGCACTACTCGCCGCTCCACTATAAACACTAAGCACTCTCCGCACTACTCGCCGCTCCACCATAAACACTAAGCACTTCCCTCACTACTCGCCGCTCCACTATAAACACTAAGCACTCTCCGCACTACTCGCCGCTCCACTATAAACACTAAGCACTCTCCGCACTACTCGCCGCTCCACTATAAACACTAAGCACTCTCCGCACTACTCGCCGCTCCACTATAAACACTAAGCACTCCCCGCACTACTCGCCGCTCCACTATAAACACTAAGCACTCTCCGCACTACTCGCCGCTCCACTATAAACACTAAGCACTCTCCGCACTACTCGCCGCTCCACTATAAACACTAAGCACTCTCCGCACTACTCGCCGCTCCACCATAAACACTAAGCACTCTCCGCACTACTCGCCGCTCCACTATAAACACTAAGCACTCTCCGCTCTTCTCTTCGCACTACTCGCCGCTCCACTATAAACGCAGAGTTACTCCCTCGTAGACAGTAACAGCCGCTAATAACAAAAAACACTCACACTGCGCCGAAATACAATGCGCTGCTGTGGAACATTTTGTAGCTAGGTTTCAGGTCCCTTTTATTTGTTGTATGTGGGTAGATATTTTAGATAAAATCTCGAACGTACGAACGAATCAAGAATAGTAAGCAACGTTACAAAATGAAAATCCACGGCCTGTTTCCAGTCATTCGACCGGGTCAGGAATGGAATGAATGAAGCCCCATCTAGCGGCGAGGATAGGAAATATGCCGGCTGCTGAAGCCTGTCGCACTCCTCCGGGGCAATGATAAATGACTGACAGATGAAGTGAAATGTTAATGGAGAGTGTTGCTGGAATGAAAGATGACAGGGAAAACCGGAGTACCCGGAGAAAAACCTGCCCTGCCTCCGCTTTGTCCAGCACAAATCTCACTTGGAGTGACCGGGATTTGAACCAAGGTATCCAGTGGTGAGAGGCCGGCGCGCTGCCGCCTGAGCCGCGAAGGCTTCTAAGCAACGTTATAAAATAGTAGTAAATTCTGTCCACTAACGTGGATACTTGATTGACCTTGCGCGACTGGAGGATTAATGGATACAATAAATTTAGAATAGAAATGCCTTGGTAAGCTCCCTTTCTTCTCCTGATGTAGTTGCGCCGTCGGATTGAATAAATAAAACTTCTCAGCTGTCAGATCATGTACCTACTCCGCCAGGTAATATTATCCTCTGAAATCGAAGCCGTGACCTCCCAGAAGAGAGCACCGCCATGGGTGATGGATCTTCCTACACTTTGATCTGTTTATTCAGAGCAACTGTGCATTGAATAATGCAAGAGCCTGGCGTGGTATTGTAACCAGTACAGAGTGCATAAGAGAGAGAACAGCAGGTGTGACGAATACTCCCTCCCATAAATAATGTCCCTACTCACAAGGATGCACTACCTACAAAGATTTATTGAGAACAAGTTGTTCATTTCAGTCCCCCGTCGTTACGTGGATATACCTTGGGAGACTGACTAATTTGGTCGCTGCAGTGGTTCTCTTCTACATGCATTACAAATCTCTAGGCTCACGGTCCTTTCACCGTTCTGCAGTATAAACATCGCCAAAGAAATTAGTGACTAAGAAACTCGGAACAATAAAACATGCTGTTGACTCCACACGCCTTGATATATAAGTGAAAATCGAAAACATAAATAAAATCTACTGGTACAATTGAGAAAATTATTATTATTATTATTATTATTATTATTATTATTATTATTATTATTATTATTATTATTATTATTATTATTATTATTATTATTATTATTATTATTCTTGCGTTCCGGCCGTCTAAGGACCACGTTACAATTTCAATTGTTCCTCCTTAGTTGTTCTTTCCTTTTCTTCCAGTATTCTTTCATGGTTTCACTGTGTTTCTTTTTCCTGTCTTCAGTCCACTTTGTGCCTGTCTTCTTTTCCTTCCTCCCTTGGAATCTTCCTAAAAACCTTTCTTTCCAATAATTCTTCTTCTCGTATGTTGTTCCTTTCCAGGTCTTTCTTGACTTCTTGAATCCAGGTGGTAGTTGATTTCTTTACCCAAAGGTGCTTGAAGATTCGTTTAGTTAGTCTATTGTCATCCATTCTGTAAATGTGTCCAAGAAATAGCAATCTCCTTTTTCTTATTGTTTCTGATATGTTTTCTACGTTCTGGTAAATTTCATTGTTACTTCTTAATTTCCAAAACTCTGCAATTCTTGGAGGACCTAACATTTTCCTTATAATTCTTCTTTCTAATATTTCTAATTTATCAAGCTTGTAGTTCAGTGCTAGACATTCGCTGGCATAAAGGCATTCTGGTTTCACTACTGTGTTGTAGTGCTTTATTTTAAGTTTACTTGATAAGCACTTTTTGATATAAATCTTCTTAGTTATACCCTACGCTCTTTCCATCTTTTGTATCCTCTCCTCTATAGCAGATTTTTCTAAACCATTTTCTTGAATTGTCTCACCCAAATATTTGAATTTCTTTACCTTTTCTATTTGACCAATATCCGTTACTAAAAACTTTGGGGCACTTTTTATATTCGTCAAAAATTTTGTTTTCTCGGCAGAGATTCTCAAGCCT
This sequence comes from Anabrus simplex, assembly GCF_040414725.1. NCBI lineage: Eukaryota > Metazoa > Arthropoda > Insecta > Orthoptera > Tettigoniidae > Anabrus > Anabrus simplex. Next base: position 1,768,760,870 of record NC_090265.1, on the reverse strand, counting down.
GTCATGTTGGCTGTCTTTTCAAGGAGATTGACTTGCATTACTGCATCTGTAAGGCTTTCTGAAAGTATGGCAAAGTAATTTGCAAATGCTAGGCAATTTATTGCAACACCTTTGTTCTTCTTCCCCAGTATGAGTGGCAATATTTTAGATTCTTTCAGTTTTTCATTCCAAATTCTTACAATTTTCTCCATGACACAATTGAAAAGGAGTGGAGATAGACCATCGCCTTGCCTGACACCTGTATTTATTTTGAAAGGTCGAGATACTTCACCCATAAATTTTACTTTCGAGATAGTGTCTGTAAGTGTTTCACGAATTAGGTTTGCCAATTTAATTTTAACTCCAAATTCACGGATTACTTTATCTAGGGTTTCCTTATCAACAGAGTCAAAAGCTTTTTTAAAGTCAATAAATGTTACAACTATGTCTTTGGAGTTTATTAATCTGTGTCGAATTATAGATTTCAGGTTGAAAATCTGTTCGGAGCAAGATCTTCCTTCTCTAAATCCACCTTGATATTCACCCAATTGACTGTCCAGTGTAGATTTTACTCTATTTAGTAGTATTGTTGAGAATATCTTGTAAGCAACTGGCAAGAGAGATATACCTCTGTAGTTGTTGACATCTTGCTTGTTACCCTTCTTGTGTAATGGGTGTATTAGAGCCACTTTCCAATCCTCTGGGATCTTTTCTGTCTCCCAAATTTCTTCAAGGATTATTTGTAGATCTATAATTTTTGGTTCAGCCCATTTTAAAAGTTCAGCTGTTATGGAGTCTTCCCCACTAGCTTTGTTATTTTTAAGATTTGTTAATGCTTCCTTTATTTCTTCCGTTGTTGGAGGTGAATCAGCTTCTAGATTTTCCTGAATTTCTTAAAATTCTAATTTATGATTTGGCTCAGGACAGTTCAGCACGTGCTCGAAGTGTTTTGCCAGAATCTCACAATTCTCAGCATTGTTAAGGCCAATATTACCATTTGCATCTCTGAAGCAAATGCTCCGGGATTGATAACCTTTCAGGTTATTCTTAAAGGTCTGATAGAAATTTCGGCAGTTATTTCTTACAAAATTATTCTCAATTTCTACTAGCTGCGATTTTTCAAAAGATCTTTTAACCTGCCTTATTATTCTTGTTGTTTCCTTTCTTTGTTGTTTAAATAGCTCATAGTGTTCATTCTTTCTGGAACATTTCCATTTTTTTTCACTTTTTCGTTCTTCCCATAAGTGCTTCCACACATACGTTATTCCACCATACTTTCTTTTTAGTTTTAACTGATCCAAATACTTTCTTCGCTGCACTATTAATCTGATTAGATAATTCTGGCCATTTGCCATGCTGAATTATTTTAATTTCTTCCAGAAAGTTTTCGATAGTTGCTTGTGTAATGCTGAGCCTATCTATGTTGTATTTCATTACTTTTCTCGGCCTTCTTTGATTCCTGCGAGGTAGAAGCTTTAGCTTAATTTTAGAGAGGTAATGATCGGAGTCCCCACTTCTTATTACTTTAACATTCATAATTTCCTTAATACTTTTTTAAGAAGTACCTACATGGTCCAACTGAAACTCACCTAACATCGGATTTGGGGACACCCATGTTTTAGCCTTTCTTGGAAGTTTCTTAAAGAAGGTCGACATTAATTTTAGGTGAAAGGATTTACAGAGATTAATTAGTCTCATGCCATTTTTGTTTGTTCGTTTGTGTGCCGGATATGCCCCTACTGTTTTGCTGAAAACTTTTTCTTTGCCTATCTGTGCATTAAAATCACCTAGTAGAATAACAACATTTGATTTTGGAATTTTTGACATTTCATCATCTAGAAGACTCCAGAATTCTTCAGTTTTACTTGGGTTCTTGCTATTATCTTCATTTATTGGTGCATGACAGTTAACAAATGTATACTTTTTGTTCTTGCATTTAAGTTTGAGAAGAGATAACCTTTCTGAACTAGATTTTAATTCCATAACATTATCAACTATTGCTTTATGGACATAAAAGGCGGTACCTAGTAGTGGCATTCCTTTCATAATTTTGATTGCTGTTTACCTTTAAAGATTCTATAATCTTTGGTTTCTGTTACATTCTCATCCATAAACCGTGTCTCTTGAGCTGCTAAGATCTGGATTTCATGTCTATCTAAGAAAATTTCCAGTTCTTTCTGTTTGCCGGTTTTTAGCAAGGAATTTACATTAAGAGTGCCTGCAAAGAATTTCCTCTTAAATTTAAGACTGGAAGGATTCCAAGGATGCTCCGACTCACCCTTATTGCAGATGTTGGGACTCCCCTGAACCCTAGGTCCCGATGCATTGCATAACGCAGTGGTGGATTTCTCTTCCGAGCTACCACCTGGGGTAGTGTTTTCATTCAGCGGACTTTCCATTCTGCAATTGAAATTGTACATTGTACAAGGTAGGTAATTAATTCCAAGATAAGATCGGATTGTTAGTCCGAAATTTTTTTTATTCGTGCTTTACTCCACTAGGTTCTTCCGCTCTCTCCGCCGTTGGGACATTAAATTCCTCATCCGCCTTCGAGACCGTTGACCAGGTTTCACCTGTAATCCAAGGCAGGGGCCCTTACAGGATGCTACCATCCGGAGCCAGACGGACCCAGGTTTTTTTACGAGGTTGTTACTCCTCCCCCTCCTCCTTCCCCATCACTTGCAAGATGAGGCCCCGGGCTTGGGACCGGCAATGGCGGAGTTATTATTATTATTATTATTATTATTATTATTATTATTATTATTATTATTATAATGTCCGACTCGTTGGATGAATGGTCAGCATTGAGACCTTCGATTCAAATCGTCCTGGGTTGGGGATTTTAATCGCGTCTGATTAATTCTTCTGGCTCGGGGATTGGGTGCTTCTGTCAGTCCCAAGGTTACGACGCGCATTCCTATCTACAAAGTTTTACTGTAAAATTTGTCACAAATGGAACATAATCATTGCTTTTGCTTAAATGAAGTGAAAAATCTGCGGTAAATTAAGAAATACCATCGTTATTAGAGAAATGTGAATACATACTTAAGGCCTGTAGACAGGACTCCTTTATGTCGTATTCCGCTGCTGGTGCCGTCTTTTGTTATTTTCTTGAGGTCCAGGGCTAGCACCGAGGAATGGGAGCGCTTTGTCTGTGGATTCTGATTATCTTTGTCCATATGACTAGAGCGGCCAGTTGAAACAGCAAAATGGAGGTCAACAGCATTCACGATGCTATTCCGTTCTTCAATGAGGCAAATGACCATGTTATAGTGATGTGGCTGGAGCTCTACGGAAAAACAACTAAGGACGCATTCAACAACTTGGTGCTGCACATTACAGAGAAATGTCGTAAGTACCACAAAAATGATTTTTGTTGAAAGAAAAATAGCATGATCTCTGGACCAATAAATCACTAGTCCACAGAATTCTTCTTATGTACATTGGCCATAGCTTTTTGTCGCCTATTAAATCTTGCATATCGCGATACAATTCAGGAAATGATGTCAATGACAACTGAAGCAATGAAACGAAAGCAAAGAACTTCAGTGTGAACACAGACATCACACACGAAATTGTTGAAAGTGTAAGACAAAAGACATACGTGTGTTACTGTGAGCGTAGCACCTAAAGTACTTGTAAAGTATTATAGTAACGTAGTTATACATAATGAAAAAGAAAACCTACAACCTGTTTTCCAGTCTTAGACCGGGTCAGGAATGTAATGAATGAAACATATATTGGCTATTATTACAATGGGGTCGCCACTCCCAAGGTGATTATTAATGACTGATAGATGCAATGAAATGATAATGGAGAGTGTTGCTGGAATTAAAGATGACAGGGAAAACCGGAGTGCCGGGAGAAAAAACCTGTCCCGCCTCCGCTTTGTCCAGCACAAATCTCACATGGAGTGACCGGGATTTGAACCACGGTATCCAGCGGTGAGAGGCCAACGCGCTGCCGTCTGAGCCACGGAGGCTCTAGTTATACATAATATTCTCCCAAAATAAAATATTTCTTAATTTGCCGCAGATTTTAGACTTCAACTGTGTAAAAGCAATTATTATGTTCCATTTGTGACAAATTTTACAGTGATATTTCGTAGACAGGAATGTGCGATGTAACCCAGTTCCAAAACTTTCCTCTTCAAATTCAGACAACACACCACCACTACCAAGCACCACAGAAACACGCAATAGTAATTACATCCCTCCATATAGGGTTGGCGTAAGGAAGGATATCCGATCGTAAAATAGCGCCAAATTATATTATTATTATTATTATTATTATTATTATTATTATTATTATTATTATTATTATTATTATTATTATTATTATTATTATTATTATTATTATTATTATTATTATTATATGCGAAAAAGACCAGAAAACTGATCACGCAAAGCTCACTTAGAAGTTGTGCATTTCCTTCTTTGCCAGGCAGCCTTCAGTTTTTCTCTCATCGTTGTTCTTCGTTCATCTGTCCACTTAGCTCCTGTCTTCTTCTTGTGGTTTCTCTCTGACTCTACTTCCCACTTGTTGATTTTCGTTCTGTAGCAAGTTCGGTTAGCGATGTCGGCCACTTTGATTCCTGATTTTTCCAGGTCTTGGCGGATTTCCGATGTCCACCTATTTGTTTTGATGTTTTCTGTTGCCTCAAGTAAGATTCTTGTCAGTCTGTTTTCTGGAAGGCGTTTGATGTGTCCGTAAAATTTCAGGCGTCTTTTTCTGATGTCGGCCGCAAGGTTTGAGAGCTCCTCGGTTTTTGTACGAGATTGCAGTCTATATCCTTCGTCAGTCAGTTTTGGGCCGAGAATTTTTCTGATGATTTTACGTTCCTCTTTCAGGATGGCTTCGAGTACTGTTTTCCTGTGGAGATCCAGTGTTTCACTCGCGTATAGTATTTCAGGTTTGATCACAGTGTTGTAATGTCGAATTTTAGTGAAGATTGAAAGGCATTTTTTGTTGTAAATGTTTTGCGTTCGGCCGAGGGCTCTCTTCATTTTCTGGATGCAGACCTCGAGGGCCTTCTGTTCTTTTCCTGTTGGTACTATAATTTCTTCGAGATATCGGAACTCAGTTACCTTTTCGATTGTGCCAAATTTCGTGTTCAAATTCTGGAGGCTGAAGTGGTTGCACATGACCTTGGTTTTTGAGAAGGAGATTTGTAGGCCGAATTTTTCTGAGCATTTCTTCAGAGTTTCGATTTGGCTGATTGCCTGTTGTTCGTGTGTTGCAAGGATCGCGAGATCATCTGCGAAAGCGAGACAGGAGATTTTTACATGTCTCCTTGTCATACTTAATGGTTGCCAATTTCCTTGAGCTTTTAGAGCTTGTTCCCATTCTCTCATGATTTTGTCCAGGGCTATTTTAAAGAGTAGTGGGGAAAGTCCATCTCCTTGTCGGACACCGGTTTTTATCTGAAATTTTTCATATATATTTCCCATGAATTTTACTTGGGAGGTTGTGTTGGTGAGAGTTAGTCTGATGATTTTTTGAGTCTTGTTGTCCAGTCCGTACTCACTCAGTGTTTGGAAGAGGGATTGCCGGTCAATGGAGTCGTATGCTTTCTGGAAGTCCACGAAGGTGCAGATTGTGGGTTGTTTTCTTGTGTGTCGTAGTTTCAAGATGGTTTTCAGGTTGAGTATCTGTTCTGCACAGGATCTGTGGGGCCTGAAGCCCGCTTGGTATTCGCCTATGAGTGGTTCTAGTTGTTCCTGTGTTCTTTGGAGGAGGACTGCAGAGAGGATTTTGTATGTGACTTGCATCAGGGAAATTCCCCTGTAATTGTTCACATCTGTTCGGTCACCTTTTTTGTGAAGTTGAACGAGGAGGGCGTTTTCCAATATTCTGGTAGTTTTTCTGTTGTCCAAATTTCTTGTATGATTTGTGTGAGTTCTTGGAGAGAATTCTTTCCTAGATGTTTAAGAAGCTCTGCTATGATGCCGTCATCTCCGGATGCCTTGTTGTTTTTCAGTCGTTGTATGTGTCGGTGTATTTCCTCTTGTGTAGGTGGGGATGAGTCTGGGTTTGGGTTCGGGTGGGGTTTAAGTGGAAACCTCTCCGTTGGTTCTGGGCAGTTGAGTATGACTCGAAGTATCTCGCGAGTTCCTTGGTGTTTTCGTCATCTGTAAGTGCCAATTTTCCGTTTTGTTTTCTGAAGCAGAGGTTCTTGGGCGTGTACCCATTTAATCTGTTGCGGAAGACGCTGTAAAAATCTCTGGTGTTGTAGTTGCGGAAGTCCTGTTCGGCCGACTTCAGTTGGTCCTCCAGGTATTTCCTCTTGGTTTGTCTGATGAGTTTAGAGGTCTGTCTGCGGACTTCGCGGAATTTTTCTTCGTTTTCATGTGTACAGTTGCTGATGAACTTCTGGTATGCGTTTTTTCTATTCAATATGGCTTGGTCACATTCGGTGTTCCAAAACGGGTGTCTGCTCTTTTTCTGTAGTGGGATTTGCTCTGATGCACTCTTCATGATTTTTTCGTGGAAATCGTTCCAAGTTTTGGACGGGATTTTTTCCCATGTTTCCCTGAGATTTGATGTTTTCATTTGTGCTGTGTCCAATTTTTTGTTTGCCTTGAATTTCTGGTAGAAGCGCTTTGGGGTAAATTTCACTTTGATTCTTGTTAGATGATGGTCCGAGTCAATGTTGGCTCCTCTGCGGACTTGAACGTTGTGTACTTCTTTTTGTGCTGGGAAGGAGATCGCGACATGATCGATCTGGTGTTTGCCGCAACAGGTGTTGGGTGATTCCCATGTGAAGAGCTTATTGGGGTTTTTCCGTAGGGATGTTGACATGATTTTCAGGTCGTGTTGTTGACAGAGCTCGATGAAGCATTTGCCCTTTTTGTTGGTCTTTTCGTGTGCTGAGAATCTTCCTGCGGTTTTTCTGTAGCACTTTTCTTTACCAATTTTACCGTTGAAATCGCCGAGGAGAATGATGGTGTCTTTTCCAGGTATTTTGATGAGTGTGGTTTCAAGTTTGTTCCAGAAGTTTTCTGTTTGTTTCTGATCTTTGCAGTCGTTGGTGGGTGCGTGGGCATTTACAAAGGTGTAGTGGCGATTTGCACAGCGAAGTCGTAAGGTCATTAGTCTGTTGTTTATGGGTATGATCTCTTCTACGGAGTTCACGATCTTTTTGTGTACGAAAAAGGCCATGCCTAACATTGGTGTGGCTTTTCCTACTGTTCGTGTAGTTTTGCTCTTGAAAATGTGGTAGTTACCATATTCTGACGTCTCCGACTTAGTCAGTCTGGTCTCTTGTACGGCGAGTAGCTGGATTTTTTGCTGATCTAATTCTGATGTTAATCTGAGAAGTTTTCCTACTTGTAGGAGTGTGTTTACGTTTAGCGTGCCGATGTAGAAGGGCGTTTTAGTGGGAAGTTTGCCAGAGAGCTCCGACTCTCTCTTTCGTGTCAGCCCGGCTCCTCCAGAATCCGAGTGGCCGGTTGCCGCCTTCGTTTTCAGTTGACGGGTGGATTGGTTACCACCTGGAGTAATGTTGTTCTTACTTGCACGAATCATGGTGTGCTTGTTCTCAAGCGGTTGGGTTGATTCCGAGGGATCGGAGTACAATCAGGTGGGTGAGTTCCTGAAGGTTTTCTGAGGCAGCCGCTCCAACTCGGAGTACAGGCGCTGACCAGTTGCCGCACCAAATAGGTGAACAGACGCTACTGGATTTATTATTATCCTATGCCGTTGGCCATCTAGTGCCTCTTCCGCCTTTAGGGGCAGTTTCCCACCCCAAGGGCAAGAGAGTGCCCTGAACCTCTACCCGCTCATCCGCCCTCCGAAGAGGCCGTTGGCACTTGGTACAGGAGGACCACTTATACCGGTGGTCACTCGGTTTGTGGACGCAGTTTAACGTCATGCCCGGGACATTATTAATATTATTATTATTATTATTATTATTATTATTATTATTATTATTATTATTATTATTATTATTATAATAAATACATCGCAATTGGGAAATATCCCGGTGGCAATGATCACTAACAGTAGTGTGAAAGTAAAGTTTAAAAAATTACACTACCACTACTATTACTACAACAACAACAAGAGTACAACAAGCAAGTTTAACGTTCTAAATCCAGCATCATCATTCACACACAACTTAAATATTTCCAGTGCTTAACACTTCGGCTTGCAATACTATACAATGAACTTACGTTATTACTATTTTATTTACTTATTTCTTGCGAACCGGCCAAACTTAGGACCACGCCAATACTAGTTCACTTCCATGTTATCATCTCTTCTTCCTTCTTCTTTCTCCACAGTGCTTTCATTCTTTCAGAATGTTGCTCCCTTCTCTCTTCAGTCCATCTTCCCCCTCTGCGCTCTTTCTTTTCTTCCACAAGAACTTTAATGTTGGAAAGTATTTTCCAGAATTGGTCTCTATCACGACATTCTTCATCTGCATTTCCTAACCTCTTGAGTTCTTCCTTCATCTACTTGGCATATCCCCCCTGGCTCTTCAAGTAGTGTATTTTATTAAAAATGTGTTTATTTAACCTTGCTGGATCCATTCTGACCATGTGTCTATAGAATCGTAGCCGTCTTTTCATTATTGTTGTTTCCAGGTCTTCTGTTCTTTTGTATATCTCCTTATTTGATCGTAATCTGTAGTTTCCCTCTACCATCCTTAAGCCGTAAATACTCCTTAATATTCTCCTTTCAATCTTTAGTAGCTTTTCCAGGTTCGTTAGTGTTGCTGTTTCCACCCCATTCAGAATCACTGGTTTTACCACAGCATCATAATGTCTTAGTTTGGCATTAATGGAAGGATTATGTCTGTTGTAAATGGCTTTGGTGGCAGCGTTTAGCCTTTCCAACGTAAGTCTCCTATTTTCATTGGCCTCTTTATCCATCCCGTTGCTACTGACAATCTCTCCCAGGTATTTAAACTGCTTTACAACCTTCACTTCGCCATATTTCGTCTTCATTGCTCATTTCACATAATTCCTGTCCGTGCTCATCATCATCATCATCATCATCATCATATTATTATTATTATTATTATTATTATTATTATTATTATTATTATTATTATTATTATTATTATTATTATTATTAACATTACAACACCGTCATATATAAATTCAAAATTTTACACTATGACTTACAACAACAACAACAAGAGTACAATAAGCAATTCCATGGAAAGGAAATGTTATAAGAAATACTAATAGTTCAACATTTTAATTCCACGTGTACCTAGTTGTACTTCCTCTTAAAACAATAATCACCACCACCATCGCGGGTATGGCAAAAGCGGTGGAAGAATTATTATTAATAAACTATTTATTTATTTATTTATTTATTTATTTATTTATTTATTTATTTATTTATTTATTTATTTATTTATTTATTTATTTATTTATTTATTTATTTATTTTCCTTAAACTGCACATGTACAATCTAGTGGTGGTAGACGGAGAAAGGGCAAGCCCCACATACACGGAAGTGCCTCCATCCATAAGTTATCATAAACTCTGCTTGATATATACAAATGTGTAGACAGTTTTGAATGTACATGTTTACACTCCAAAGACTGTTCTCTTAGAATAATAATTATCTTGATTTATGCTATACGTATTAGAGTAAGAAGACGCAGTCATTTTACCCTCACTCATACCCATGTATATACACTCATTCACAACAACCCCCACATCCGTACGCATACACATTCGCCCTCATTCAATTGTACTTGCACCCATCATTCTTGAAATTCAAATTTACACAAATTATATATATCACATATTGGTTTCTATTTTCATAGGCTGTTGATGCCGATGACATGGGAGACCCAGTTTTGAGGTCAGAATCTGACAGCGCTTTGAGAGACCTAAATAGGATCAAGGAAGCTGAAATTGATGATGTTCCCCCTGAATTACTGACTGTTTTAGGAGAAACCAATACGGGGAGGTTATTCCATTTAGTGTTGAAGATGAATGAGACAGGAGAAGTGCCATCAGATTCCCGGCAGAATGTTGTTATACCTATTCCCAAGAAAGCCGGTGCTGACAAGTGTGAAAACTACCGCACCATTAGTTTTTCATGCCTGCAAAATTCTAACACCTATTATTTACAGACGAATGGAAAGACAAGTTGAAACTGAGTTGGAAGAAGATCAGTTTGGTTTCAGAAGAAATATAGGTACACATGAAGCAATCCTGACTTGACGTCTGATCTTAGAGAATCGAATTAAGAAGGACAGGTCCACGTACATGACGTTCGTAGATTTAAAAAGGCATTCGGTAATGGTGATTACACCAAGGTGATCGGGCTCAGGTACCGAGAACGAAGAATTATCTACAATCTATATAAAATAGTCTGCAGTGATAAGAATCGAGGGCTTTGAAAAAGAAGCAGCGATCCAAAAAGGAGTGAGACAAGGCTGCAGTTCACCACCCCTCCTTTTCAATGTTTATACAGTATAGAACAGCCGGTAACGGAAATCAAAGAGGAATTTGGAAAGGGAATCACAATCCAAGGAGAGGAAATCAATACCCGGAGATTTGCTATTAATATATTTATTTTATCTGAGACTGCAGAAAATCTGGAGAAATTGCTGAATGGTATGGACGGAGTCTTGGGTAAAAAGTAGAAGATCAAAATAATACAAAAGTAATGATGTGCAGTCGAACGAAGTCAAGTGATGCAGGTAATATTAGATTAGGAGAGGAAGTCTTAAACGAAGTATATGAATATTTTTACTAATAATTTCGTGAGGATATTTCTAGCCGAGTGCAGCCCTTGTAAGGCAGACCCTCTGATAAGGGTGGCCGGCATCTCCCATGTATAGGTAACTGCGTGTTATTGTGGTGGAGGATAGTGTTATGTATGGTGTGTGAGTTGCAGGGATGTTGGGGACAGCACAAACACCCAGCCCCCGGGCTACTGAAATTAACCAATGATGGTTAAAATCACCGACCCGACCGGGAATCGAACTCGGGACCCTCTGAACCGAAGGCCACTACGCTGACTATTCAGCCAACGAGTCGGACAATATTTTTACTTGGATAGTAAAATAACTAACGAAGTAAGGAAGTCGTAAAATGCAGGTTAGCACAATCAAAGCAGGCCATTCCTAAGAAAAGGAATTTGGCCGGGCGAGTTGGCCGTGCGGCTGTGAGCTTGCGTCCGGGACATAGTGGGTTCGAATCCCACTGTCGGCAGCCCTGAATATGGTTTTCCGTGGTTTCCCATTTTCACACCAGGCAAATGCCGGAGCTGTACCTTAATTAAGGCAACGGCCGCTTCCTTCCAACTCCTAGGCCTTTCCTATCCCATCGTCGCCATAAGACCTATCTGTGTCGGTGCGACGTAAAGCCACTAGCAAAAAAAAAAATTGCTCACTTCGAACATTGATATAGGAATTAGAAAAATGTTTTTGAAGACTTTCGCGTGGTGTGTGGCATTGTATGGAAGTGAAACATGAACAACAACTCGCTCAGAAAGAAAGAGAATAGAAGCTTTCGAAGTGTGGTGTTACAGAAGAATGTTGAAGGTGAGATGGATAGATTCTGACTGAACAGAATTGGTGAGAGGAGATCTTTGTGGCTAAATTTGACGAGAAGAAGAGAGAGAAAGTTAGGACACTTCTTACGACACCGAGGACTTGTTCAGTTGGTTTTGGAGAGAAGTGTAGAGGGTAAGAACGGTAGGGGTATATCAAGGTACGAATATGACAAGCAGATTAGAGCAGATGTAGGATGCAGCAGTTATGTAGAAATTAAAAGGTTAGCACAGGATAGTATGGCGTGGAGGGCTGCAGCAAACCAGTCTATGGAGAGATGACTCAAACAACAACATACATTTTCTTTACTACATGGAGGAAAATTTACTGAATTGTGCTATTTAGCCGAATAAAATATTTCTTATCTTATTTTAAAAATGTACGTGGAACATGGAAGGCCGAAAGGATTTTTTTTTTCAAAATTCTGATTATCACTATCGCGACCTTCCAACACAGTTCCGACACTCTACCACAAATACATGGAAGGAGCTTAAGGAATGTATAAAAAGAACGTAAAAGATGGAATGAAGAGCTAAAAAGGATTGCATACTGTAGTCACCTTTTGCGCATTGCTTCATACATCATTCAAATAGAGAGAGGTTTAATTAAATAAAATCATCATCATCATCATCATCTGTTTACCCTCCAGGATCGGCTTTTCCCTCGGACACAGCGAGGGATCCCACCACTACCGCCTCAAGTGCAGTGTCCTGGAGCTTCAGACTCTTGGTTGGGGTTACAACTGGGGAGAATGACCAGTACCTCGCCCAGGCGGCTTCACCTGCTATGCTGAACAGGGTCCTTGTGGAGGGATGGGAAGATTGGAAGGGATAGGCAAGGAAGAGGGAAGGAAGCGGCCGTGGCCTTATGTTAGGTACCATCCCGGCATTCACCTGGAGGAGAAGTGGGAACCACGGAAAACCACTTCCAGGATGGCTGAGGTGGGAATCGAACCCACCTCTACTCAGTTGACCTCCCGAGGCTGAGTGGACCCCGTTCCAGGCCTCATACCACTTTTCAAATTTCGCGGCAGAGCCGGGAATCGAACCCGGGCCTCCGGGGGTGGCAGCTAATCACACTAACCACTACACCACAGAGGCGGAAATGAAATAAAATGTGAACTTTAAATAACTTCTAAAGCTTTAATTTTTTTAATGATAAAAGGTGTTCTTCCAAGGTGTTAGATACTGCTGGCCTAATGGTACCAGTTTTCAATTTTATTTCAATTTGCCTTACGTCACACCAACACAGAGGAATCTTATGGCGAAAATGGGATAGGAAATGGCTAGCAGTGGGAAGGGATCGATCATGGCCTCAATTAAGGTACAGCCCCAGCATTTGCCTCGTGAGAAAATGGGAATCATGGAAAACCATCTTCAGGGCTGCCGACAGTGGGGTTTGAAATTTATTTTTTTAAACTGAACTACACTGTTCTCCGCACCTAGAATTACGATTATTCTGACTGCAAATTTAACAAGGTTATTTCCAGAATTCAGCAAGTACTTTTCGATCAATCTGTTCAAACATAGGTTGTGAGCTGTGCTGGCACCCAGGGCTAGGCACGTGCTACACGATTAGCTGTTGTAATAAATTCCTCCTCATTCTTACGGCAATTGTGGGTTCATCACTCTGTCCATAAATATAATGATACCAGCTGTTGTACCCGTGCTTCGCTACGGGATTTCATAACTGAACTCAACATAGGTCATTACAATGACATCAGTAGGAATGTAAGATTAAAAGTTGTTATCATATAAAATACTCGATCAAATGAAAAACTGCACGTTTTCTCACTTTTATCGAACAGTACTACGGTGCCGATCGAACAGTCCAAAGTCCCAGAGCTGGAGTGACCAGGTCGCAGACAGCCGTGAACACTCCTCTGCCATTATTCCGTTAAATATGCACACTGCCCATTCATATCACTGCGTCAAAGTAGGGATTGAATAGCTCGAATGCTATGATGAACCAGTGCGTTACGTACCAGTAATATCAGAAAATGTATGAACCAGACGAATGGCAAGCTAAAGAAGAAAGTAATTTAACTCCCCAGCTACTTCCCGCCAATATTCAGGCAGACTGTTATACTCGGTACGACCGGGCGAGTTGGCCGTGTGGTCAGCGGCGCGCAGCTGTGAGCTTGCATCCGGGAGATAGTGGATTCGAACCCCACTGTTGGCAGCCCTGAAGATGGTGTTCCCTGGTTTTCCATTTTCACACCAGGCAAATGCTGGGACGTACCTTAATTAAGGCTAAGGCGGCTTCCTTCACACTCCTAGCCCTTTCGTATCCCATCGTCGCCATAAGACCTATCTGTGTCGGTGCGACGTAAGGCACATTAGAAATAAATACTCGCTACGAAGCAGTAATCCTATCTATCGGAGATGAGTGGCAACAGAAGACAAAAAGCACATCACAACAAACAATGATCAATGTAATGTTATTGTTGATCAGTTTTATGAGCTTTTAATGCAGGCCTTCACATTTAGTTTTCTTTCGACTCTGTGATATTAGGGTGTTTTATAAAATTATTTATAGCGCAGACTGTAGTTCCTTATTCTCCGATTTTACTTACCAATTTTCATTAAATTCTGTTAACCATTTTCTCGTGCCTCGGCGCTGATGTGGACTTAGTAAAAAAAATCCAAATTCATGATATTTCTGTGATCATAGTCGGTACGGTAACAATGTATAAGACATAAATGATTCGTAAATTTAATACTATATAACTTTAGTTATGTAGTATTTATCGATACGACCACTAATAACATAAATATTTGAGAATTACATTTCAGGCTTCCCCTAAACTACCATTTTCCTCAGCGAGAATACAATTATTTATGGCCTAGATTATAGCGACTTATTCCCCGACTTCGCCTACGGAATTTCGTTAAGATACGACCGCTAATTGGGAATTATATTTTAGGCCTTCCCTTAAACTACCATTTCACTCAGCGTTAATACAATTATTTACAAGCTAGATTATAGCGACTTATTCTCCGACTTTGCATACCGATTTCCATTAAGATTAGACCACTAATAGCATAATTCGTTGAGAATTAAATTTTAGGCCTTCCCCTAAACTACCATTTTCCTCAGCGTGAATGAAATTATTTATAGCCTAGATTGTAGCGACTTATTTCCCGACTTTGAATACCAATTTTTATCAAATTTTCTTCAGCCGTTTTCTCGTGATGTATGTACATACAGGCAGAAATTACGGAAAATTAAGAAGGACATTTCTTTGTCACTGCTGACACGATTGATAACAGAAACATGAACCTTTTTAAATTCTGAGCAATGTACAGACAAAACTCTTATTTTATATATGTAGATTCCTTAGAAACCTTCACATATCCGTATTTGACCTACGAAATTATTAACGTTACTAAAACCTGTCGAAATCAAGGCTTGTCGTAGAAATACCTTTCACAAAGATGTCCATCCCTTAAACAGTTATCTAATATGGAAAGATACTTCAGAAGCCCACAGTTCATCGCTCCTCAGGCTTCTTTTCAAATATCCGACATGGCAGGTACACTTTCAGTTCTATCACATACGGTAACGACCCTCTTAAGATAATATTTTTTCTCTAGTACAATTTTTCGAAAGATTAAGTCTAGTTACGTTCTGAATTGTTCATTGCGCGCACCTGTGAGCGAGTTTGTAGTGCAGTAATTTAGTCCTTGACTACAGTAGATCATCTCTCCATAAACAGTCATTTGACTAATTGCGGTTCTGTCCCGTGATTTTTTTTTTTTTGCTAGGGGCTTTACGTCGCACCGACACAGATAGGTCTTATGGCGACGATGAGATAGGAAAGGCCTAGGAGTTGGAAGGAAGCGGCCGTGGCCTTAATTAAGGTACAGCCCCAGCATTTGCCTGGTGTGAAAATGGGAAACCACGGAAAACCATCTTCAGGGCTGCCGATTGTGGGATTCGAACCTACTATCTCCCGGATGCAAGCTCACAGCCGCGCGCCTCTACAGTGTCTGTTTTTATCCGTTTCCTCTCAGACGTAGTGGTACTACGCTACAGTCCCATTTAACCGAATTTTCAAGTTAAAAAATCGTGTGCGATCGTATTTTACTGGGAAGCACCGGAAAAGCAGTTTTGAAAGATTTTGTGACGATCCTTCTCATCCTACAGTACTGAAATATGTTAAAAGGGGAAGACACTGGCGTTTAAATACACTAAAAAGAATGTACAGTATACTGCATTTGTTTTGATCTGACTGTTATTCTGCAAAGCGTAAGTTCATTGTTGGTAACGCCAATGTTTACGGCAGCGCTACTGCTACACTAAAATCTAGTCATGGGAATATCGAATGTTTTAAACTATCGGTTGACTGCCTATTGTGAAGCGTGACTATCGAATGAAAACATTCGATGATTTTCATTCTGTTTGAAATTGGTTATAAAGTAGTAAAATGCGTTTTATACTGCGGTGCTCGACCCTCCGATGAGGGTGGGTAGTATCTGCCATATGTAGGGAACTGCGTGATATTGTGGTGGAGGATAGTGTTATGTGTGATGTGTGAATTGCAGGGATGTTGGAGACAGCACAAACACCCAGTCCACGGGCCAATGGAATTAACCAATGAAGGTTAAAATCCCCGACCCGGCAGAGAATCGAACCCGGCAGGATGACCAGTACATCGCCCAGGCGGTCTCACCTGCTATGCTGAACAGGGGCCTTGTGGGGGGATAGGATGTTTGGAAGGGATACATAAGGAAGAGGGAAGGAAGCGGCCGTGGCCTGAAGTTGCCTGGAGGAGAAGTGGAAAATGACGGAAAACCACTTCCAGGATGGCTGAGGAAGGAATCGAACCTCCCCCCCCCCTCTACCCAGCTGACCTCCCGAGGCTGAGTGGACCCCGTTGCAGCCCTCGTACCACTTTTCAAATTTCGAGGCAGAGCCGGGAATCGAACCCTGGCCTCCGGGTGTGGCAGCTAATCACACTAACTACTACACCACAGAGGCGGACTATCCAGATTACAGCATTCGATTTTTGTTGTTCCTAGTAAATGACTTATTACTAGTTGATGATGCTTGTTGGTTGCAGGTCATGTATTCTGTATTTTCAAAACATATCTGAACGCCAACTTTGTCCGCTATTTCTTTCAAGAGTTCAATCTGATTTTGCGCTTTTGAAATGTCTCGGGTTAATATTGCTAGGTCGTCCGCAAATGCTAGGCAATCTATCGCTAGTTTTCTTCATTAGTTATTTTACTATCCAAGTAAAAATATTGTCCGACTCGTTGGCTGAATGGTCAGCGTACTGGCCTTCGGTTCAGAGGGTCCCGGGTTCTTTGTCTTCTGCCTAAAGTGATTGGTTGGTGAATTTTGAGGACCAATTTCTGTTTACGCCATTCTTGTATCACTTTTTCAAGGACGCAGTTGAAGAGTAAAGATGAGATTCCATCTCCTTGTCTTACTCTCGTTTTGGTTTCAAAGGGATCTGAGGATTCCCCCATAAATGTAACCTTGGACTTCATCTCTGTCAGTGTCTGTTTTATGATTGCAAGTGTTTTCATGTCTAAAACTTGTTCTTTCAATATTTGGAAGAGTGATTTGCGATCAACTGAATCATAGGCTTTTATAAAATCGACAAATGTGCAGACTAAATTTTTGCTACAAATTCGCTCACATCTTAGGATTAGCTTTAGGTACAAGATTTGCTCTAGACCCGATCGGCCTGGTATGAATCCTACTTGATATCCTCCGATTTGTGGTTCTAGTTGTTGTTGTGTTCTATCATGAAGACATTGGGATAGAATTTTCTATGCAACCGATACCAGTGAGTTTCCTCTGCAGTTGTTTACATCTGCTCCATCTCCCTTCTTGTGTTGCGGGTGAATTAAAGCATTTTTTCCAGTCTTCTGGGATTTGTTCTGTTTTTCAAAATGTCTTGCATGACTTTTATGATTCCTTTTATGGTGTTTGGGCCTGCTGATTTGAGGACTTTCGCTATGACTCAATCTTCACCCGATGCTTTATAGTTTTTAAGTCTTTTGATCTGACTTGTGATTTATTCTTCATCTGGCGGTAATGAACTTTAGTATTTTCAGGTTCTTGTGGAGAAAATCTTTGTGTTGTTCTGGACAGTTCAGTAATTCTTTAAATTATCTGGCCATTTCCTCACAGTTTCCTTGGTTGTTTAGTGCCAACAGTCCATTTTCTTTTTTGAAGCAGAGACTTTGTTATTGATACCCTGCAATCTTAATTATCATTATTATTATTATTATTATTATTATTATTATTATTATTATTATTATTATTATTATTATTATAGAATTATTGAATTATAGATACCTGGATAGTAGCCTGTAGCACACTCTTCGCCCTTATAATGACAGTATAGTAATTTCGTGTGGCTTTTTCTAGCCTGGTGCAGCCCTTGTAATGCAGACCCTCCGACGAAGGTGGGTGCCACCTGCCGTGAGTGAAATTGCGTGTTATTGGAGCGGAGGGTAGTATTGTGTGTGTTGTGTGAGTTGCAGAGATTTTGCGGATAGTGCAGACACTCAGTCCCCAATGAAGGGAATTAACCATTTGAGGTTAAAATTTCCAAATTCTCTGAGCCGGCCTGGAATTAAACCCGGGACTCTCTGAACCGAACATCACTCTGCTGACCATCCAGCAAGGAGCCGGACATGACGGCGGTGATTCAACTTGGCATGAACTTCACAGGACAGCGGAACTGTCAGCACGATGTACTGACCAAACGGAGCTGTGACCTTGCAATCGGGAGAGCGGGTTCGAACCCCTTTGTCGGTAGCTTTGAAGATGGTTTTCCGCCGTTTCCAATTTTTACACCGGGCAAATATTAGCATATTAAAAATTTTAGGCTTTATATTAGCCATCGTTTGAATAATGTTATAAATGATTATATATTATTACGATTTTATAGCAGTGTTAATTAGTGTATTGGAGTGAATTATTAAACATAAGTTTGATTGCAATAATGTTAAAATTAGTATACAAGGAATGTAGCATATTTAATACATGTTTATTTATACAAAGGAACTAGGCAAAATTACTGTTCGCCTGTTTATGAAGAATATGTCCTTTTGAGTTGAATTTAAGGTCGGGCCTGTCCGCTGATGAAAATTTAAGGGCCGTGGTATTTTGACCGTGCAAAGGTACCATTATCATTAGTCCTTTAACTGAAGGCTGGAATGAGTGGTTTGGCGAAACATTAACTGTCTCTTCATAACAAGTGGAATTAAAATTCTGAGTCAAAAGCTTTTTTTTTTTAAATTATATTTGTTCGTGGCGTCGACCTCTGCAGATCTATTGCCACACATTCAAAAGGCTTGGATGAGTATAAAAAGACGAGAGGACCCTATAGATCTTTATATGGAGATATATTTGTTTTGTTTAATGGTGTTGTTAACAAGTACAGTATAATATTATCGTATTTTGTTGGGATGACATGAAGAACAAAATAACTCTTTATAATTAGGACATTATTAAGGCTGTATGTTAATTAAGACCACCGCCGCTTGCTTCCCACTCCTAGGCCTGTCCTATCCCATCGTCGCCGTAGGACCTATATGTGTCGGTGTGACGTAGAGCAACTTGTAAAAAACAAACACAACACAAAAAACTTATAACTGAAGGTATTAGACCTAATCTAAAGATGCTTCAATTCTATTCATTATTTGACTAACTGATGAGTTTTATTCTATCGTATTAAAGTCTAAATTCTTTTCAGTAATTTATAGCGCAAGGTTTTCGACCTTAACCTATAAATCACTAAATTCTGGTCAGTCACCTAACTGAAGATGTTCGACCCGGCCCTGCAATGCATTTTTTTTTTTCATGTTTAAAATTTATTTTTGGACTTTTCATAAGGTTTACAGAACGGGAAAATATTTAAATACCGCATCATGCTCCCATTTGTCATGCGATATGGATTATTCGCTCATAAACATCATTATTGCCACAATACCTGTCATTGATCCGTGTCTGTACCACTAACTTATACTTCATTTATTCAAACTTAAACCCTTCCACTTATATCTCCGCAGCATTATCATTATTCTTCAATTCTATACCTCATATCTCATACTTCCTTTCATATATTTTACCTCATATATCTACCGCAACACATTTCAATATTTATCTTATTTAATTCACACTGACGCATAATTCATCTCACCTTCCAGTAAATCAATCTCCGGATCAATACCGACCTCTCTTTTCTGCCAATACGTCCTCTGTGTATGTACATGCATCCATATCTAACGTCATCCGACTTATTAACGTTAGTAAATATTCAAATAAAGCCGCATTATTTATATGCTACATCATGAGTAAATATACGGTAGCCATTCAACTACACCCGATCTCAGATAACCTGATAACGTAATAAATGCGGTGCCAAATATTTGGTATAACGACCATAAAAGGTTAATAAAACTTTGCATGGGTTAAGACGTCGTCTAAATCTGTTTATCTTCACTTTTCACTTTTAAAAAGCTGTTCATTTTCAATATATAATATTGATACTCGTGCATTCAAGTGCCTTTTGAGAGGGGCGATGTGTCAACAGCAGAACAGCCATTGCAGTATTCAGTAGCGATTAGAGATGGGTAAAAGTAGTTCATCAGAAGGACTAGTGTCAGAACTGCTCAGTCCCTTAAGTGAACAGTTCTTAGGGAGCAATTCTTTTAGTTCCTACTCTTGTCCCTCAGTAACTTCGCTCGCTAGAGTTCCAGGCGGATGGGCTGCGAACAAATGGTCCGTGACTAGCACGTGGGTATGTTATATCTGCTCCCACTTCGCACCACAGCAGCCGAATGTACCTTTAAAAATTAACGGCCATGATTGTCTTAAATGGCATAGCAATTAGGTTACTGAGAATAAAATTATTAATGGTTGAATTTTCAGTGCATTTTCTTTAAATATCTACAGGAACAATGTTACAATACCTCTTAAATTTGTCCATCAGTCACAAAATACGATCCCGAACCGTGGTATTAATTTCACGTGCAAGTGGGGGTTTGGAAAAGGAATTGGAAGGAATCAGCCATGGTTTTTGAATAATGTACTGTTCTAGCATGTTCCTCGAGGGAAAAGAGAAAACTATGGAAAACCCTTAGAGAACAGCCGATTGAGAGATTCAAAACCACAGCGCCTCTCGAGTCCGGGTCACAAGCAAGCAGTGCTTACCGTCATGGTACACCGGTCGGCGATTCGGTGATTCCACATTATTAATATTTTGATTATGAAACTTGGGCTACGATTTCAAACTCTCTAAATATCACATTACGTGCGTTTGAATTAGGCCTATTTTAGCTTTGAGTACTTTACATCACGAACACAAAAGTGTAAAAAAATTATGTCGATACTTACATAAATTTAGGCCAAGTTTTATGGTTTCCCTACTGGTGTTTCGTATTGCAATCAATCTACACAAGTAAATTTTCGTTTCATTAGAAAGTTTCCTCAGCGCACTCCTATAGAAGAGTCTCGGGGCAAACTTCTGGTTAGTCTTACTCCAACTCCTACTCCTAATCCCATCAAGTCCCGCTCAAATCGCATACAAGCCTCTCATTGGTCGTTGGGGACTAAAGGAACTACAGCTTCGTAGTTAGTCTGACGACACGAAAATGTAAAAGATTATGTCGACACTTACATAAATATGAGCCAAGTGTTATGGTTTCGGAACTGGTATCACATAATACAATCAATCTACACAAATAAAATTTACATTTCACTCTTCATTGGCCAACCTTCTGTTCTGATTAGTCTTACTCCTCACGGCCGACTGGATCCCTCGCTGCGCTGAGTCGTTGCCTACGCTATATAGTATCTAGTAGGCTTTGGCTGAGCCAGCTAGAGCGACGCATCAAGTCGGCCGTGTACTCCTACTCTTAGTTCCATCATGTCCCGTTCATATCGCATGCAAGCGTCTCATTGGTCGGTTGGGACTAAAAGAACTACAACTCCGTAGCTAGTCCTTCCTTGAAGAC